>NW_027488366.1:8181818-8484848 GCF_051014445.1 Colletes latitarsis | reverse complement strand
TCACGTAGTAATGTGGTACCACATTGAAACAGTCTATTAAACCTGGTTTCGATCAATATTTTAGAGGATAAAACCGTTTAGGTCTGGGTTAGGTATGGGTTATGTCCACATCTGGCTCATGATTTTGCATTTCCGCATTCTTGCTGACCAGCACCTTGGTTTTATCTTGTTTGAATCAGGTAGTAATGTGGTACCACACTGAAACAGACAATTAAACTTGTTTTCGATCAATATTTTAGAGGATAAAACCGGTTAGGTCTGGGTTACGTCCGGGTTATGCCCGCATCTGGCTCATGATTTTGCCTTCTTCGCATACTTGTTGGCCAGATCCTGGGTTTTTTCGGGTTTGAATCACGTAGTAATGTGGTACCACACTGATGCAGTCAATTAAACCTGGTTTCGATCAATATTTTAGAGGATGACACCCGTTAGGTCTGGGTTAGGTCTGGGTTATGCCCGCATCTGCCTCATGATTTTGCCTTCTTCGCATACTTGTTGGCCAGATCCTTGGTTTTTTCGGGTTTGAATCACATAGGAATGTGGTACCACGAAATAACAGTGAATTAAACCTGGATTCGGTCAGTATTTTAGTCGTTAACAACGGTTAAGCCTGCGTTAGGTCTGGGTTATGACCCCATCTAACTCATGATTTTACATTCTTCGCATACTTGTTGCACAGATCCTGGGGTTTTTCGGGTTTGATTCACGTAGTAATGTGGTACCACACTGAAACAGTCCATTAAACCTGGTTTTCGATCAATATTTTAGAGGATAACACCGGTTAGGTCAGGGTTAGGTCTGGGTTATGCCCGCATGTGGCTCATGATTTTGCCTTTTCCGCATACTTGTAGGCCAGATCATGGGTTCTTTCGGGTTTGAATCACGTAGTAATGTGGTACCACACTGAAACAGCCAATTAAACCTGGATTCGGTCAGTATTTTAGTCGGTAAAACCGGTTAGCTCTGGGTTAGGTCCGGGTTATGCCAGCATCTGGCTCATGATTTTGCCATCTTCGCATACTTGTTGGCCAGATCCTGGGTTTTCTCTGGTTTGAATCACGTAGTAATGTGGTACCACACTGAAACAGACAATTAAACCTGGTTTCGATCAATATTTTAGAGGATAACACCGGTTATGTCTGGGTTAGGTCTGGGTTATGCCCGCATGTGGCTCATGATTTTGCCTTTTCCGCATACTTGTAGGCCAGATCATGGGTTCTTTCGGGTTTGAATCACGTAGTAATGTGGTACCACACTGAAACAGCCAATTAAACCTGGATTCGGTCAGTATTTTAGTCGGTAAAACCGGTTAGCTCTGGGTTAGGTCCGGGTTATGCCAGCATCTGGCTCATGATTTTGCCATCTTCGCATACTTGTTGGCCAGATCCTGGGTTTTCTCTGGTTTGAATCACGTAGTAATGTGGTACCACACTGAAACAGACAATTAAACCTGGTTTCGATCAATATTTTAGAGGATAACACCGGTTAGGTCGGGGTAAGGTCTGGGTTATGCCCGCATCTGGCTCATGATTTTACCTTCTTCGCAAATTTGTTGGCCGGATCCTGGATTTTTTCAGGTTTGAATCACGTAGTATTGTGGTACCACACTGAAACAAACAACTAAACCTGGTTTCGATCAATATTTTAGAGGATAACACCGGTTAGGTCTGGGTTAGGTCTGGGTTATGCCCGCAACTGTCTCATGATTTTGCCTTGTTCGCATACTTGATGTCCAGATCCTGTGCTTTTACGGGTTTGAACCACATAGTAACGTGGTACCAAACAGTTACAGTCAATTAAGCCTGGATTCGGTCAGTATTTTAGAGGATAACACCGATTAGGTCTGGGTCAGGTCTGGGTTATGCCCGCATGTGGCTCATGATTTTGCCTTTTCCGCATACTTGTTGGCCAGATCCTTGGTTTTCTCTGGTTTGGATCACGTAGTAATGTGGTACCACACCGAGAAAGCCAATTAAACCTGGATTCGGTCAGTATTTTAGTCGGTAACACCGGTAAGGTCTGGGTTAGGTCTGGGTTATGCCCGCATCTGGCCCATGAGTTTGCCTTTTCCGCATACTTGTAGGCCAGATCCTGTGTTTTTTCGGGTTTGAACCACATAGTAACGTGGTACCAAACAGTTACAGTCAATTAAGCCTGGATTCGGTCAGTATTGTAGAGGATAACACCGATTAGGTTTGGGTTAGGTCTGGGTTATGCCCGCATGTGGCTCATCATTTTACCTTCTTCGCATACTTGTAGGACAGATCCTGGGTTTTTTCGGGTCTGAATCACGTAGTAATGTGGTACCACACTGAAACAGTCCATTAAACCTGGTTTTCGATCAATATTTTAGATGATAACGCCGGTTAGGTGTGGGTTAGGTCTGGGTTATGCCCGCATCTGCCTCATGATTTTGCCTTCTGCGCATACTTGTTGGCCAGATCCTGGGTTTTTTCGGGTTTGAATCACGTAGTAATGTGGTACCACATTGAAACAGTCAATTAAACCTGGTTTCGATCAATATTCTAGAGGATAAAACCGGTTAGGTCTGGGTTAGGTATGGGTTATGTCCACATATGGCTCATGATTTTGCCTTTTCCGCATTCCTGTTGACAAGAACCTTGGTTTTATCTTCTTTGAAGCAGGTAGTAATGTGGTACCACACTGAAACAGACAATTAAACTTGTTTTCGATCAATATTTTAGAGGATAAAACCGGTTAGGTCTGGGTTAGGTCCGGGTTATGCCCGCATCTGGCTCATGATTTTGCCTTGTTCGCATACTTGTTGGCCAGATCCTGGATTTTTTCGGGTTTGAATCACGTAGTATTGTGGTACCACACTGCAACAGACAATTAAACCTGGTTTCGATCATTATTTTACAGGATAACACCGGTTAGGTCTGGGTTAGGTCTGGGTTATGGCCGCATCTGGCTCATGATTTTGCCTTGTTCGCATACTTGTTGTCCAGATCCTGTGTTTTTCGGGTTTGAACCACATGGTAACGTGGTACCAAACAGTTGATGTCAATTAAGCCTGGATTCAGTCAGTATTTTAGAGGATAACACCGATTAGGTCTGGGTCAGGTCTGGGTTATGCCCGCATGTGGCTCATGATTTTGCCTTTTCCGCATACTTGTTGGCCAGATCCTTGGTTTTCCCTGGTTTGAATCACGTAGTAATGTGGTATAACACTGAGACAGCCAATTAAACCTTGTTTTCGATCAATATTTTAGAGGATAACACCGGTTAGGTCTGGGTTAGGTCTGGGTTATGCCCGCATCTCGCTCATGATTTTGCCTTCTTGGCATACTTGTAGGCCAGATCCTTGGTTTTCTCTGGTTTGAATCACGTAGTAATGTGGTACCACACTGAAACAGCCAATTAAACCTGGATTCGGTCAGTATTTTAGTCGGTAAGACCGGTAATGTCTGGGTTAGGTCTGGGTTATGCCCGCATCTGGCTCATGGTTTTGCCTTGTCCGCATTCTTGTTGGCCAGATCCTGGGTTTTTCGGGTTCGAATCACGTAGTAATGTGGCACCACACGGAAACAGTCCATTAAACATGGTTTCGATCAATATTTTAGAGAATAACACCGGTTAGGTCTGGGTTAGGTCCGGGTTATGCCCGCATCTGGCTCATGATTTTGCCTTTTCCGCATACTTGTAGGCCATATCCTTGATTTTCTCTGGTTTGAATCACGTAATAATGTGGTACCACACTGAAACAGCCAATTAAACCTGGATTCGGTCAGTATTTTAGTCGGTAAAACCGGTTAGGTCTGCGTTAGGTCTGGGTTATGCCCGCATCTGGCTCATCATTTTGACTTCTTCGCATACTTGTAGGCCAGATCCTTGGTTTTCTCTGGTTTGAATCACGTAGTAATGTGTTACCACAGTGAAACAGACAATTAAACCTGGATTCGGTCAGTATTTTAGTCGGTAACACCGGTAACGTCTGGGTTAGGTCTGGGTTATGCCCGCATCTGGCTCATGATTTTGCTTTTTCCGCATACTTGTAGGCCAGATCCTTGGTATTCTCTGGTTTGAATCACGTAGTAATGTGGTACCACACTGAGACAGCCAATTAAACCTGGATTCGGTCAGTATTTTAGTCGGTAACACCGGTAAGGTCTGGGTTAGGTCTGGGTTATGCCCACATCTGGCTCATGATTTTGCCTTTTCCGCATACTTGTAGGCCAGATCCTTGGTTTTCTCTGGTTTGAATCACGTAGTAATGTGGTACCACAGCGAAACAGACAATTAAACTTGTTTTCGATCAATATTTTAGAGGTAAAACCGCGTAGGTCTGGGTTAGGTCCGGGTTATGCCCGCATCTGGCTCATGTTTTTGCCTTCTTCGCATACTTGTTGGCCAGATCCCGGGTTTTCTCTGGTTTGAATCACGTAGTAATGTGGTACCACACTGAAACAGACAATTAAACCTGCTTTCGATCAATATTTTAGAGGATAACACCGGTTAGGTCTGGGTAAGGTCTGGCTTATGCCCGCATCTGGCTCATGATTTTACCTGCTTCGAAAATTTGTTGGCCAGATCCTGGATTTTTACGGGTTTGAATCACGTAGTATTGTGGTACCACACTGAAACAGACAATTAAACCTGGTTTCGATCAATATTTTAGAGGATAACACCGGTTAGGTCTGGGTTAGGTCTGGGTTATGCCCGCATCTAGCTCATGATTTTGCCTTTTCCGCATACTTGTTGGCCATATCCTTGGTTTTCTCTGGTTTGAATCACGTAATAATGTGGTACCACAGTGATACAGTCAATTAAACCTGGTTTCGACCAATATTTTAGAGGATAACACCGGTTAGGTCTGGGTTATGCCCGCATCTGGCTCATGATTTTGCCTTTTCCGCATACTTGTTGGCCAAATCCTTGGTTTTCTCTGGTTTGAATCACGTAATAATGTGGTACCACATTGATACAGTCAATTAAACCTGGTTTCGACCAATATTTTAGAGGATAACACCGGTTTGGTCTAGGATAGGCCTGGGTTATGGCCGCATCTCACTCGTGATTTTGCCTTTTTCATATACTTGTTGGCCAGATCTTGTGTTTTTTCGGGTTTGAATCATATAGTAATGTGGTACCAAACTGAAACAGGCAATTAAACCTGGATTCGATCAATATTTCAGGGGATAACACCGGATAGGTCTGGGTTAGGTCTGGGTTATGCCCGCATCTCGCTCATAATTTTGCCTTCTTCGCATACTTGTTGGCCAGATCCTGGGTTTTTTCGGGTTTGAATCACGTAGTAATGTGGTACCACACTGAAACAGACAATTAAACCTGGTTTCGATCAATATTTTAGAGGATAACACCGGTTAGGTCTGGGTTAGGTCTGGGTTATGCCCGCATCTGGCTCATGATTTTGCCTACTTCGCATACATGTTGTACAGGTCCTGGGTTTTTTCGGGTTTGAATCACGTAGTAATGCGGAGCCACACAGTAACAGGCAATTAAACCTGGATTATGTCAGTGTTTTAGTCGGTAAAACCGGTAAGGTCTGGGTTAGGTCTGGGTTATGCCCGCATCTGGCTCATGATTTTGCCTTTTCCGCATACTTGTAGGCCAGATCCTGTGTTTTTTCGGGTTTGAATCACGTAGTAATGTGGTACCACACTGAAACAGCCAATTAAACCTGGATTCGGTCAGTATTTTAGTCGGTAACACCGGTAACGTCTGGGTTAGGTCTGGGTTATGCCCGCATCTGGCTCATGATTTTGCTTTTTCCGCATACTTGTAGGCCAGATCCTTGGTATTCTCTGGTTTGAATCACGTAGTAATGTGGTACCACACTGAAACAGACAATTAAACCTGGTTTCGATCAATATTTTAGAGGATAACCCCGGTTAGGTCTGGGTTAGGTCTGGGTTATGCCCGCATCTGACTCATGATTTTGCCTTGTTCGCATACTTGTTGTCCAGATCCTGTGTTTTTTCGGGTTTGAACCACATGGTAACGTGGTACCAAACAGTTACTGTCAATTAAGCCTGGATTCGGTCAGTATTTTAGGGGATAATACCGATTAGGTCTGGGTCAGGTCTGGGTTATGCCCGCATGTGGCTCATGATTTTGCCTTTTCCGCATACTTGTTGGCCAGATCCTTGGTTATCTCTGGTTTGAATCACGTAGTAATGTGGTACCACACTGAGACAGCCAATTAAACCTGGATTCGGTCAGTATTTTAGTCGGTAACACCGGTTAGGCCTGGGTTAGGTCTGGGTTATGCCCCCATCTGACTCATGATTTTACCTTCTTCGTATACTTGTTGGACAGATCCTGGGTTTTTTCGGGTTTGAATCATGTAGTAATGTGGTACCACACTGAAACAGTCCATTAAACCTTGTTTTCGATCAATATTTTAGAGGATAACACCGGTTAGGTCTGGGTTAGGTCTGGGTTATGCCCCCCTCAGGGGCTGTGTCCGGCCAGGTGTCCGGCGCAGTACGGGGCGTAGCGACCCCGAGGTACCTGATGCTAATCACACCGTAAGCCTCCTGTTGGTCGTCGCAACGACCCATTCACAACTCCATTTTTGGTTTTGTGAATGGTACGTGACGGCAGGAGGACCGGGGGCCTTGGCTTAATCGCCTGGGCTGCGAGGATGGTAACTCTATAAATTACCCTCTAATCCTAAGTTATGGTGCGCGGCGATGGGATGCATGGTTGGGAGAGAAGGCCCAATCCCTAGCGACCACCTCCGGGGGCACCTGCCGAACCCCCAGAGTAATAGGCTTCCCCAGGCATGGCGGCTCTGCCTGGGGTGACTTCCATTCCGACCACTCTCGTGGGAACAACTATGAAAGTTACACAATCTAAAGCAAACAACCGGACGGAAATTTTGGACAACGGCATGGCACGCACATCGGCAATCGACAATGTTCTTATGGACAAGAGACTGGATGGACCATATCCTAGTGGGGATAAACCCAAAGTCAGGAATGTGGAGGTGGTGAATCCCCCGGTGGGGACCCACCTAGAGGGGGAAGTTGACCTACTCAGGGTCAACTCCGCCCCCATTGTCAGCCTGGAGCGGCTCAATATCACCGAGTGGCGTAAGGCTGGGGGAGAGTCTCCGCCCGGTAAGAGGCATGATGCCGAGGGACCGCAGCTCTCGTTGAGCGACGCAACCTACGGTAATGGCATGGCGACGTCGCGCGCTGGCGACTGCCTCGACGAAAACTCCCAGGACGGCGACGAGTGGGCTCCTCAGATATCTACCGCCGACGACCCCGAGAGCGTCTACACTAGCGACGACGATTACAGGCCCGGCAAGAGGAAGAGGAAGGGTCCCGGGGCTGGAAGACCCCGGGGCATCTTCGTGGACCCGAAGAAGCTTGGTCCGGGCATGAAGCACCTGCCAAAGCAGGCAGACCTCCGCAATATAGCGGAGGTCATGCGATTGGACGAGCTCCTGGGTCGGTTAAAGGAGCAATTGGAGTCCGTTGTCAGGGTGGCAGACACCGCGAGTCACCTTAAGACAACGGACATCCGTGGTCTCCGTCTGGCTGCTCGGATAGCGATGGTCAGCGCCGAGGAGCTGCACGGCAGAGCTGATCGGGCCGAAAACCCGAACAGACCGGCCCGGGAGGTAGTAATTCGCCAAGGCGAATGGGAGCGAAAAGCCAAGGGTCTGGAAAAGAGGCTGGAGGTGGCAGATAAGACCGCCACCACCCTGTCCGAGACCGTAAGGGTCAAGGACAGGGAGTTGGAGCACCTCAGGCGGGAAGTGGACCGCCTGAGGTACAAGCGGGAGCAGCGACGGCTGCTGAGAGCAGGGGAGGAAGTGGCCGGCGAGACGCCGCCGGACCAGGAGCTGCCTTGTGCCCCTCGGCCACGACGGAAGGATGTCCTTCCGTCCACATTTGCCGAGGGGGAATCCAGTATGGAGGTAGAGACGGCGGTCCCTGGACCGTCGTCTGCAGCTCGGCCCGTCCTGATTCAGGAGGAGAGTCCCGCGTCCGGAAGCCCTTTGGTGGTCATGATGACCGAAGTCGTGAAAAGGGTTTCCGAGATGGCGGGGCAAATATCAGCCGTAGAGGATCGGGTCGAGGCACGGCTGGAAGCTGTTTGGCGGGTTGTAACCCGCCCGCCATTGGGGAAAGGCATGGTGCACACACCTCCATCAGTGGGGGCGACACCATCGGTGGCGACGAAGGGGCCAGATGTGCCTCAAAGAAACGCGAAGGGGACGACGAAACCGGGTTGCACGATTGCACCCGTGAAAGCTTCCGCGGAACCGCTCAGGGCGACGTCAAATAAGAAAGGCGCCGCTAAGGCCCAAGGTGGTACAGCAGCGGCCGGAGGGGCGGGTGCGGCAAAGCCACCCGCCCACAAATATACGATGCCGCCGAAGGCAGCGCCTCGTCCCCCTCCACCACCACCCAAGGCGGATAGCGACAGGTTCGCTCCGCCTGCCCACAATAAGGCGAGGCCCACCCCTGACCGCGCCAACGATGTGCAGGGCTCATGGGCGGAGGTGGTGAGGCGGGGGAAGAGAAAGGGAAGCGGCAAGGGTGCGGTACCTGCCACATCCTCCACCGAGGGCGGAAAATGCGCCGCAGCGAGTAGGCCAGCCGCAAAAACTGCGGCTGGCAGTAACAGGATGGTTGGTGCCCAGCCTGCGGCTGTCAAGTTACCGAGGCTGCCAAAAAATGCGGCAGTCTCGGTGACCGCCGCCACTGGGCGCGAAAAGGACCTGGGCCCCCTCCTCACTAGGGTGATGCCCGGGATCTGCAAGGATCTCGGGATAACCGGGATGCGGCCCACAAGGGCGGTCACCGGGGCGCTCCTATTGGCGATCCCCGGTGAAAATGGGAAGGAGAAGGCGACCGCCCTGAGAGCGCGCCTTGAGGGGGCCCTCCAGGTCGAGGGTGTTCGGGTGGCTTGCCCTCAGAAGCAGGCCGAGTTAAGGGTTTCCGGCCTGTCGGAGGCAGCCACCCAGGACGCGGTAAGGGAGGCCCTTGCCAACGCCGGGAGTTGCGGCGCTGCGGAGGTCAATGTTGGTGACCTCCGCCGGGACAGCTCGGGCATGTTCACCGCCTGGGCCCGCTGTCCCCTTCGCGCCGCAACCAAGCTCGCGAAGTCCGGCCGAATAATCGTCGGCTTCCTCGAGGCCCGGCTGGCAGTGCTCGCCGCGAGGCCGCTGCAGTGCCAACGCTGCCTGGAGTTCGGTCATGTCCGGTAGCGGTGCACAAGTACCATTGATCGCAGCGGCCTCTGTTACCGTTGCGGGGGGGCCTCCCACACAGCCAGGGAGTGTACGGCCGCCCCAAAATGCCCCCTTTGTGTGGGCTTGGGGCGGCCAGCGGATAACCGCATGGGTGGGGCGGCGTGCCGTCCCCCCAAACGGAAGGGGAAGAAGGGGAAGGGTGCGGTTGTGCCCCCATCCACGGTGCCGGTTGGTGTTGAGCCGGCACCGCTGTCCGTTGCAATGGATGTTCAGGGGGCGGCTTGTTCCCAGCCGTCCCCTGCTGTGGTGTCGGGGGTTACTCCCGCCCCAGCACCTGTCGCGGCGGCAGTGAAGGTGGTGGGGTGTGCACCCGCACCCCCACCGATGACGGAGATGATGGAGGTGGATGTGGCGTCTAACGACTCAGCGCCCTCCACCTCCACAATATCGGAAGTTGTGTTGCCGGGTGGGGGAACTGCAGTGCCCCCACCGCAAGCGGCAGCCCAGTCGCCGTGCGGGTCAGAGCCCCTTAGTAGGGGAGTGATGGCCTCGTACGGCGGCAAAGATCCGGGGCGCGCTGAGGCGTCCCAAAACGTTGGACGGGGAGGCCTGGAGGAGGCCGCGGGTGAGACCCGATAATGTCTCAACGCCTCCTCCAGGTCAATTTGAACCACTGCCGGGGGGCCCAGGATCTCATGCTCCAAACTCTCCGGCAGTGGAACGTCGGGATGGCCGTGATCGCCGAGCCCTATCGTGTCCCCAAACACCCAGCTTGGGTGGGGGACCATAACGGTGTCTCGGCGATCACATGGCAGTACGGGAGCGGCACGCCGCCATGCTCCGTAGTGGGAAGGGGCCGCGGTTTTGTGGCGGTTAAGAGGGGGGAACTGGTGGTTGCCGGGTGTTACGCGTCGCCCGCTATGGGCCTCAGCGATTTTGAGGCGTACCTCGACGAGGTGGGGAGATGCATCTCCCCACATCTCGCCAGTGGGGTACTCGACCTGGGGGATTTTAATGCCCACGCTGCAGCGTGGGGCTGTCCCAGGACGACCGTCAAGGGCGACGCGATGCTCGTATGGGCGGCGGGTCACGGCCTCGTAGTGTTGAATGAGGGGGCCGTGAGCACGTGCGTGCACGCGCGGGGCGAGTCGATCGTCAACATATCGTTGGCGAGCCCCGCCATAGCGCGCCGTGTGTCGGACTGGAGGGTCGCGGACGAGGTGGCCACGTTAAGCGACCACCTCTATATTACGTTCTCCGTATCCGCGACCCCCGGCGTAAATGGACCCCGCCAACCAGGTAGGGAAGCACACCCGGCGCCACGCTGGTCCGCCAAGAGGCTGGACCCGGACGCCCTAGCGATGGCAGCCTCCGTCGTGGCATGGCAGGAAATGCCACGCCGGACCCTCGGCAATCCTTCTGCCGGGGCGCGTTGGTTCCGGGAGACCATGTCGTCGTTGTGTGACGCGGTCATGCCCCGGGCCACCGCCCCGAGCCGCGGGGGGTCCGTGTACTGGTGGTCGGGCGAGATCGAGGATTTACGCACTCGATGCGTTGTCGCCCGACGCCGGTACACCCGCGCCAGGAGAAGACGCGGGGCGACGGAGGCAGAGGTGGTGAGGTTGTGCGGGGAATTTTCCCTGGCGCGAAGAACCCTCCGCCGGGCCATCGCGACCGCGAAAGCCCAGGCAAGGACGGAGCTCCTCGGATGCAAATCCATGGGGGCGCCCTTATCATATGGTCGTAGGGAAGATGCGATCATGGGCGCCCCCGATCACAGAGAGCCTCGACCCCCAGCTGCTCGGGGAAACTATGCGCGTCCTCTTCCCCGTTGGGGGAGAGGCATTTCTGCATCCCCCCGAGCCACAGCCGGATCACCCGCCTTGGTGGTCCGACGAACTGAGGGTCGCGGAGGAGGAGCTAGCGAGGGCCGTCCGGAGAATGGCTGCCAAGAAGACGGCACCAGGACCGGACGGCATACCTGGCAGGGCCTGGGCAGTAGCGGTGGGCGTTCTGGGGGCCGGGCTGATAAGTGTCTTTGACGCGTGCCTGCGGACCGGTCAGTTCCCCCCCATATGGAAGGTGGCGAGGTTGGTCCTCCTCCACAAGCCAGGGAAGCCCGCGGATTCTCCATCCGCTTTCCGACCCATATGTCTTTTGGACGAGGCTGGAAAGCTCCTCGAGCGGGTCATAGTATCCCGACTCGAGGGGCACCTGTCCCGCGTCGGCCTTGATCTGGCCGACCGACAGTTCGGCTTTCGCCGGGGCCGCTCCACAGTCGGCGCCATAGCGACAGTGCGGACCCTGGCGGAATCGGCAATTTCCCGGGGGGGTGTGGCGTTGGCAGTATCTCTCGACATAGCCAACGCCTTTAACACCGTCTCCTGGGGGGCGATAGGTCGGGCACTCCAATACCACCGGGTGCCCGCCTATCTATGCCGACTGATCGGCCTATGAAAGCCTCTGCGACCTTCGCCAGCGGGGCGTGGACCCGCATGGCGAGGAGGCCGCCAGGGCCCGGAACCAGGCGCGGCGACGCGTCTATAGTCGGTGGCTGGTCTGGTTATCGAAGCCAGACCAGCGGGATGATCGCGTCGCCGCGGCGGTCCGCCCAGTGTTTTATGCCTGGGTGGGCCGTAGCTGGGGTACGCCCACCTACCGCCTGACACAGGTACTGACCGGACACGGTTGCTTCGGTCGGTACCTGCATCGGATAGGGCGGGAGGCGACGGCTGCGTGCCATCATTGCAGGGGAAGGCAGGACACCGCGCAGCACACGTTGGAGATTTGTCCGGCGTGGGCAGCTCAGCGCGGTGTCCTCGTTAGAGCGATTGGGGCGGACCTCTCGCTGCCGGCCGTCATACGTGCAATGGTCGGCAGCGAGGAGGCGTGGGCGGCCATGGCCTTGTTTTGTGAGGAGGTCATGGCCGCCAAGGAAGACGCCGAAAGGCCGCGTGAGGAGGTGGGGGGCAGGCGGCGACGCCGGCCGTAAGACCCTCCACCGCTCCCCGTGGCAGGGGGAGCGCGAAGGGGTCGGTGATGGTGTTTGTGGTGCGAGGTGAGGGACTTTATGGCCTCATTTCCCCCCCGCACCCAGCCCATCACCGTACCGGGGGCCCGTGGCAGGGGCCCCGTCTAGCGGGGACGGCAGTGTTAGCCGGCCCCGCAGCCGTGGTCGCGATCGGGTGGGGGCCCGGTCGCGGCTAGTAGCAACGGCAAGAGTGGGGGCGACGTCGCGTGTGACCGCGCGGCGTCGCCGGGGGGCAATCAGTTTCGTTTGCCCCCATTGGGGGGGAGGATCACATCTCCTTCCCCGCGAAGGGCCCGTAGTAGGGCGTTGCGCCAACGGGGAGAGTCACGGTAGTATCGCTAGTTTGGTTCCCGTGACTCTCCCCAGATAAAGGGCGCAGGCGGTCACCGTGGTGTCTTAGCCGGTAAGAGTCCGGCACTACCCCGGCCTCCCCCCCCCCCAGGGAGCCGGGGTGTCCATGAGGATTTCACCACGTTAAAAAAAAAAAAAAAAAAAGGTCTGGGTTATGCCCGCATCTGGCACATGATTTTGCCTTCTGCGCATACTTGTTGGCCAGATCCTTGGTCTTCTCTGGTTTGAATCACGTAGTAATGTGGTACCACACTGAGACATCCAATTAAACCTGGATTCGGTCACTATTTTAGTCGGTAACACCGGTAAGGTCTGGGTTAGGTCTGGGTTATGCCCGCATCTGGCTCATGATTTTGCCTTTTCCGCATACTTGTAGGCCAGATCCTTGGTTTTCTCTGGTTTGAATCACGTAGTAATGTGGTACCAAATTGAAACAGTCTATTAAACCTGGTTTCGATCAATATTTTAGAGGATAAAACCTGTTAGGTCTGGGTTAGGTAAGGCTTATGTCCACATCTGGCTCATGATTTTGCATTTTCCGCATTCCTGTTGACCAGAACCTTGGTTTCATCTTGTTTGAATCAGGTAGTAATGTGGTACCACACAGAAACAGACAATTAAACTTGTTTTCGATCAATATTTTAGAGGATAAAACCGCGTAGGTCTGGGTTAGGTCCGGGTTATGCCCGCATCTGGCTCATGTTTTTGCCTTCTTCGCATACTTGTTGGCCAGATCCTGGGTTTTCTCTGGTTTGAATCACGTAGTCATTAGGAACCACACTGAAACAGACAATTAAACCTGGTTTCGATCAATATTTTAGAGGATAACACCGGTTAGGTCTGGGTAAGGTCTGGGTTATGCCCGCATCTGGCTCATGATTTTACCTTCTTCGAAAATTTGTTGGCCAGATCCTGGATTTTTTCGGGTTTGAATAACGTAGAATTGTGGTACCACACTGAAACAGACAATTAAACCAGGTTTCGATCAATATTTTAGAGGATAACACCGGTTAGGTCTGGGTTAGGTCTGGGTTATGCCCGCATGTGGCTCATGATTTTGCCTTGTTCGCATACTTGTTGGCCAGAACCTGTGTTTTTTCGGGTTTGAACCACATAGTAACGTGGTACCAAACAGTTACAGTCAATTAAGGCTGGATTCGGTCAGTATTTTAGAGGATAACACCGATTAGGTCTGGGTCAGGTCTGGGTTATGCCCGCATCTGGCTCATGATTTTGCCTTTTCCGCATACTTGTTGGCCAAATCCTTGGTTTTCTCTGGTTTGAATCACTTAATAATGTGGTACTACAGTGAAACAGTCAATTAAACCTGGTTTCGATCAATATTTTAGAGGATAACACCGGTTAGGTCTAGGATAGGCCTGGGTTATGGCCGCATCTCGCTCATGATTTTGCCTTTTTCATATACCTGTTGGCCAGATCATGTGTTTTTACGGGTTTGAATCATATAGTAATGTGGTACCAAACTGAAACAGTCAATTAAACCTGGTTTCGATCAATATTTCAGGGGATAACACCGGATAGGTCTGGGTTAGGTCTGGGTTATGCCCGCATCTCGCTCATAATTTTGCCTTCTTCGCATACTTGTTGGCCAGATCCTGGGTTTTTTCGGGTTTGAATCACGTAGTAATGTGGTACCACACTGAGACAGACAATTAAACCTGGTTTCGGTCAGTATTTTAGAGGATAACACCGATTAGGTCTGGGTCAGGTCTGGGTTATGCCCGCATGTGGCTCATGATTTTGTCGTTTCCGCATACTTGTTGGCCAGATCCTTGGTTTTCTCTGGTTTTAATCACGTAGTAATGTGGTACCACACTGAAACAGCCAATTAAACCTGGATTCGGTCAGTATTTTAGTCGGTAACACCGGCAAGGTCTGGGTTAGGTCTGGGTTATGTCCGCATCTGGCTCATGATTTTGCCTTTTCCGCATACTTGTAGGCCAGATCCTTGGTTTTCTCTGGTTTGATTCACGTAGTAATGTGGTACCACACTGAGACAGACAATTAAACCTGGATTCGGCCAGTATTTTAGTCGGTAACACCGGTTAGGCCTGTGTTAGGTCTGGGTTATGCCCCCATCTGACTCATGATTTTACCTTCTTCGCATACTTGTTGGACAGATCCTGGGTTTTTTCGGGTTTGAATCACGTAGTAATGTGTTACCACATTGAAACAGTCAACTAACCTGGTTTCGATCAATATTTTAGTTGATAAAACCGGTTAGGTCTGGGTTAGGTATGGGTTATGTCCACATCTGACTCATGATTTTGCCTTTTCCGCATTCCTGTTGACCAGAACCTTGGTTTTATCTTGTTTGAATCAGGTAGTAATGCGGTACCACACTGAAACAGACAATTAAACTTGTTTTCGATCAATATTTTACAGGATAAAACCGGTTATGACTGGGTTAGGTCCGGTTTATGCCCGCATCTGGCTCATGATTTTGCCTTCTTCGCATACTTGTTGGCCAGATCCTGTGTTTTTTCGGGTTTGAATCACGTAGTAATGTGGTACCTCACTGAAACAGACAATTAAACGTGGTTTCGATCAATATTTCAGATGATAAAACCGGTTAGGTATGGGATAGGTCTGGGTTATGCCCGCATCTGGCTCATGATCTTGCCTTTTCCGCATTCTTGTTGGCCAGATCGTGTGTTCTTTCGGGTTTGAACCACATGGTAACGTGGTACCAAACTGTTACTGTCAATTAAGCTTGGATTCGGTCAGTATTTTAGAGGATAACACCGATTAGGTCTGGGTCAGGTCTGGGTTATGCCCGCATGTGGCTCATGATTTTGCCTTTTCCGCATACTTGTTGGCCAGATCCTTGGTTTTCTCTGGTTTGAATCACGTAGTAATGTGGTACCACACTGAAACAGTCAATGAAACCTGGTTTCGATCAATATTTTAGAGGATAACACAGGTTAGGTCTAGGATAGGCCTGGGTTATGGCCGCATCTCGCTCATGATTTTGCCTTTTTCATATACTTGTTGGCCAGATCTTGTGATTTTTCGGGTTTGAATCATATAGTAATGTGGTACCAAACTGAAAGAGCCAATTAAACCTGGTTTCGATAAATATTTCAGGGGATCACACCGGATAGGTCTGGGTTAGGTCTGGGTTATGCCCGTATCTCGCTCATAATTTTGCCTTCTTCGCATACTTGTTGGCCAGATCCTGGGTTTTCTCTGGTTTGATTCACGTAGTAATGTGGTACCACACTGAAACACTCAATGAAACCTGGTTTCGATCAATATTTTAGAGGATAACACCGGTTAGGTCTGGGTTAGGTATGGGTTATGTCCACATCTGGCTCATGATTTTGACTTTTCCGTATTCCTGTTGACCAGAACCGTAGTTTTATCTTGTTTGAATGAGGTAGTAATGTGGTACCACACTGAAACAGACAATTAAACTTGTTTTCGATCAATATTTTAGAGGATAAAACCGGTTAGGTCTGGGTTAAGTCCGGGTTATGCCCGCATCTGGCTCATGATTTTGCCTTCTTCGCATACTTGTTGGCCAGATCCTTGGTTTTTTCGGGTTTCAATCACGTAGTAATGTGGTACCACGAAGTAACTGTGGATTACACCTGGATTCGGTCAGAATTTTAATCGGTAACACCGGTTAGACCTGGGTCAGGTCTGGGTTATGCCCCCATCTGACTCAAGATTTTACCTTCTTCGCATAGTTGTTGGACAGATCCTGGGTTTTTTCGGGTTTGAATCACGTAATAATGTGGTACCACTGTGAAACAGTCAATTAAACCTGGTTTCGATCAATATTTTAGAGGATAACACTGGTTAGGTCTAGGTTAGGCCTGGGTAATGGCCGCATCTCGCTCATGATTTTGCCTTTTTCATATACTTGTTGGCCAGATCTTGTGTTTTTTCGGGTTTGAATCATATAGTAATGTGGTACCAAACTGAAACAGTCAATTAAACCTGGTTTCGATGAATATTTTAGAGGATAAAATCGGTTAGGTCTGGGTTAGATATGGGTTATGCCCACATCTGGCTCATGATTTTGCCTTTTCCGCATTCCTGTTGACCAGAACCTTGGTTTTATCTTGTTTGAATCAGGTAGTAATGTGGTACCACACTGAAACAGACAATTAAACTTGTTTTCGATCAATATTTTAGAGGATAAAACCGGTTAGGTCTGGGTTAGGTCCGGGGAATGCCCGCATCTGGCACATGATTTTGCCTTCTTCGCATACTTGTTGGCCAGATCCATGGTTTTTTTGGGTTTGAATCACGTAGTAATGTGGTACCACGAAGTAACAGTGAATTAAACCTTGATTCGATCAGTATTTTAGTCGGTAACACCGGTTAGGCCTGGGTTAGGTCTGGGTTATGCCCCCATTTGACTCATGATATTACCTTCTTCGCATACTTGTTGGACAGATCCTGGGTTTTTTCGGGTTTGAATCACGTAGTAATGTGGTACCACACTGAAACAGTCAATTAAACCTGGTTTCGATCAATATTTTAGAAGGTAACACCGGTTAGGTCTGGGTTAGGTATGGGTTATGTCCACATCTGGCTCATGATTTTGCCTTTTCCGCATTCCTGTTGACCAGAACCTTGGTTTTATCTTGTTTGAATCAGGTAGTAATGCGGTACCACACTGAAACAGACAATTAAACCTGGTTTCGATCAATATTTTACAGGATAAAACCGGTTAGGTCTGGGTTAGGACCGGGTTATGCCCGCATCTGGCTCATGATTTTGCCCTCTTCGCATACTTGTTGGCCAGATCCTTGGTTTTCTCGGGTTTGAATCACGTAGTAATGTGGTGGCACGAAGTAACAGTGAATTACACCTGGATTCGGTCAGAATTTTAGTCGCTAACACCGGTTAGGCCTGGGTTAGGTCTGGGTTATGCCCCCATCTGACTCGTGATTTTACCTTCTTCGCATAGTTGTTGGACAGATCCTGGGTTTTTTCGGGCTTGTATCACGTAGTAATGTGGTACCACACTGAAACAGTCCACTAAACCTGGTTTCCGATTAATATTTTAGAAGATAACACCGGTTAGGTCTGGGTTAGGTCTGGGTTATGCCCGCATGTGGCTCATGATTTTGCCTTTTCCGCATACTTGTTGGCCAGATCCTTGGTTTTCTCTGGTTTGAATCACGTAGTAATGTGGTACCACACTGAAACAGTCAATGAAACCTGGTTTCGATCAATATTTTAGAGGATAACACAGGTTAGGTCTAGGATAGGCCTGGGTTATGGCCGCATCTCGCTCATGATTTTGCCTTTTTCATATACTTGTTGGCCAGATCTTGTGATTTTTCGGGTTTGAATCATATAGTAATGTGGTACCAAACTGAAAGAGTCAATTAAACCTGGTTTCGATAAATATTTCAGGGGATCACACCGGATAGGTCTGGGTTAGGTCTGGGTTATGCCCGTATCTCGCTCATAATTTTGCCTTCTTCGCATACTTGTTGGCCAGATCCTGGGTTTTCTCTGGTTTGATTCACGTAGTAATGTGGTACCACACTGAAACACTCAATGAAACCTGGTTTCGATCAATATTTTAGAGGATAACACCGGTTAGGTCTGGGTTAGGTATGGGTTATGTCCACATCTGGCTCATGATTTTGACTTTTCCGTATTCCTGTTGACCAGAACCGTAGTTTTATCTTGTTTGAATCAGGTAGTAATGTGGTACCACACTGAAACAGACAATTAAACTTGTTTTCGATCAATATTTTAGAGGATAAAACCGGTTAGGTCTGGGTTAAGTCCGGGTTATGCCCGCATCTGGCTCATGATTTTGCCTTCTTCGCATACTTGTTGGCCAGATCCTTGGTTTTTTCGGGTTTCAATCACGTAGTAATGTGGTACCACGAAGTAACTGTGGATTACACCTGGATTCGGTCAGAATTTTAATCGGTAACACCGGTTAGACCTGGGTCAGGTCTGGGTTATGCCCCCATCTGACTCAAGATTTTACCTTCTTCGCATAGTTGTTGGACAGATCCTGGGTTTTTTCGGGTTTGAATCACGTAATAATGTGGTACCACTGTGAAACAGTCAATTAAACCTGGTTTCGATCAATATTTTAGAGGATAACACTGGTTAGGTCTAGGTTAGGCCTGGGTAATGGCCGCATCTCGCTCATGATTTTGCCTTTTTCATATACTTGTTGGCCAGATCTTGTGTTTTTTCGGGTTTGAATCATATAGTAATGTGGTACCAAACTGAAACAGTCAATTAAACCTGGTTTCGATGAATATTTTAGAGGATAAAATCGGTTAGGTCTGGGTTAGATATGGGTTATGCCCACATCTGGCTCATGATTTTGCCTTTTCCGCATTCCTGTTGACCAGAACCTTGGTTTTATCTTGTTTGAATCAGGTAGTAATGTGGTACCACACTGAAACAGACAATTAAACTTGTTTTCGATCAATATTTTAGAGGATAAAACCGGTTAGGTCTGGGTTAGGTCCGGGGAATGCCCGCATCTGGCACATGATTTTGCCTTCTTCGCATACTTGTTGGCCAGATCCATGGTTTTTTTGGGTTTGAATCACGTAGTAATGTGGTACCACGAAGTAACAGTGAATTAAACCTTGATTCGATCAGTATTTTAGTCGGTAACACCGGTTAGGCCTGGGTTAGGTCTGGGTTATGCCCCCATTTGACTCATGATATTACCTTCTTCGCATACTTGTTGGACAGATCCTGGGTTTTTTCGGGTTTGAATCACGTAGTAATGTGGTACCACACTGAAACAGTCAATTAAACCTGGTTTCGATCAATATTTTAGAAGGTAACACCGGTTAGGTCTGGGTTAGGTATGGGTTATGTCCACATCTGGCTCATGATTTTGCCTTTTCCGCATTCCTGTTGACCAGAACCTTGGTTTTATCTTGTTTGAATCAGGTAGTAATGCGGTACCACACTGAAACAGACAATTAAACCTGGTTTCGATCAATATTTTACAGGATAAAACCGGTTAGGTCTGGGTTAGGACCGGGTTATGCCCGCATCTGGCTCATGATTTTGCCCTCTTCGCATACTTGTTGGCCAGATCCTTGGTTTTCTCGGGTTTGAATCACGTAGTAATGTGGTGGCACGAAGTAACAGTGAATTACACCTGGATTCGGTCAGAATTTTAGTCGCTAACACCGGTTAGGCCTGGGTTAGGTCTGGGTTATGCCCCCATCTGACTCGTGATTTTACCTTCTTCGCATAGTTGTTGGACAGATCCTGGGTTTTTTCGGGCTTGTATCACGTAGTAATGTGGTACCACACTGAAACAGTCCACTAAACCTGGTTTCCGATTAATATTTTAGAAGATAACACCGGTTAGGTCTGGGTTAGGTCTGGGTTATGCCCGCATCTGGCTCATGATTTTGCCTTCTGCGCATACTTGTTGGCCAGATCCTTGGTTTATTCTGGTTTGAATCACGTAGTAATGTGACACCACATTGCAACAGTCAATTAAACCTGGTTTCGATCAATATTTTAGAGGATAAAACCGGTTAGGTCTGGGTTAGGTATGGGTTATGTCCACATCTGGCTCATGATTTTGCCTTTTCCGCATTCCTGTTGACCAGAACCTTGGTTTTATCTTGTTTGAATCAGGTAGTAATGCGGTACCACACTGAAACAGACAATTAAACTTGTTTTCGATCAATATTTCACAGGATAAAACCGGTTATGTCTGGGTTAGGTCCGGTTTATGCCCGCATCTGGCTCATGATTTTGCCTTCTTCGCATACTTGTTGGCCAGATCCTGTGTTTTTTCGGGTTTGAATCACGTAGTAATGTGGTACCTCACTGAAACAGACAATTAAACGTGGTTTCGATCAATATTTCAGATGATAAAACCGGTTAGGTATGGGATAGGTCTGGGTTATGCCCGCATCTGGCTCATGATCTTGCCTTTTCCGCATTCTTGTTGGCCAGATCCAGGGTTTTCTCTGGTTTGAATCACGTAGTCATGTGGTACCACCCTGAAACAGACAATTAAACCTGGTTTCGATCAATATTTTAGAGGATAACATCGGTTTGGTCTGGGTTAGGTCTGGGTTATGCCCGCATCTGGCTCATGATTTTGCCTTGTTCGCATAGTTGTTGTCCAGATCGTGTGTTTTTTCGGGTTTGAACCACATGGTAACGTGGTACCAAACTGTTACTGTCAATTAAGCCTGGATTCGGTCAGTGTTTTAGAGGATAACACCGGTTAGGTCTGGGTCAGGTCTGGGTTATGCCCGCATGTGGCTCATGATTTTGCCTTTTCCGCATACTTGTTGGCCAAATCCTTGGTTTTCTCTGGTTTGAATCGCGTAATAATGTGGTACCACAGTGAAAGAGTCAATTAAACCTGGTTTCGATCAATATTTTAGAGGATAACACAGGTTAGGTCTAGGATAGGCCTGGGTTATGGCCGCATCTCGCTCATGATTATGCCTTTTTCATATACTTGTTGGCCAGATCTTGTGATTTTTCGGGTTTGAATCATATACTAATGTGGTACCAAACTGAAAGAGTCAATTAAACCTGGTTTCGATAAATATTTCAGGGGATAACACCGGATAGGTCTGGGTTAGGTCTGGGTTATGCCCGTATCTCGCTCATAATTTTGCCTTCTTCGCATACTTGTTGGCCAGATCCTGGGTTTTCTCTGGTTTGATTCACGTAGTAATGTGGTACCACACTGAAACACTCGATGAAACCTGGTTTCGATCAATATTTTAGAGGATAACACCGGTTAGGTCTGGGTTAGGTATGGGTTATGTCCACATCTGGCTCATGATTTTGACTTTTCCGTATTCCTGTTGACCAGAACCGTAGTTTTATCTTGTTTGAATCAGGTAGTAATGTGGTACCACACTGAAACAGACAATTAAACTTGTTTTCGATCAATATTTTAGAGGATAAAACCGGTCAGGTCTGGGTTATGCCCGCATGTGGCTCATGATTTTGCCTTTTCCGCATACTTGTTGGCCAAATCCTTGGTTTTCTCTGGTTTGAATCGCGTAATAATGTGGTACCACAGTGAAAGAGTCAATTAAACCTGGTTTCGATCAATATTTTAGAGGATAACACAGGTTAGGTCTAGGATAGGCCTGGGTTATGGCCGCATCTCGCTCATGATTATGCCTTTTTCATATACTTGTTGGCCAGATCTTGTGATTTTTCGGGTTTGAATCATATACTAATGTGGTACCAAACTGAAAGAGTCAATTAAACCTGGTTTCGATAAATATTTCAGGGGATAACACCGGATAGGTCTGGGTTAGGTCTGGGTTATGCCCGTATCTCGCTCATAATTTTGCCTTCTTCGCATACTTGTTGGCCAGATCCTGGGTTTTCTCTGGTTTGATTCACGTAGTAATGTGGTACCACACTGAAACACTCGATGAAACCTGGTTTCGATCAATATTTTAGAGGATAACACCGGTTAGGTCTGGGTTAGGTATGGGTTATGTCCACATCTGGCTCATGATTTTGACTTTTCCGTATTCCTGTTGACCAGAACCGTAGTTTTATCTTGTTTGAATCAGGTAGTAATGTGGTACCACACTGAAACAGACAATTAAACTTGTTTTCGATCAATATTTTAGAGGATAAAACCGGTTAGGTCTGGGTTAAGTCCGGGTTATGCCCGCATCTGGCTCATGATTTTGCCTTCTTCGCATACTTGTTGGCCAGATCCTGGGTTTTTTCGGGTTTGAATCACCTAGTAATGTGGTACCACGAAGTAACTGTGAATTACACCTGGATTCGGTCAGAATTTTAATCGGTAACACCGGTTAGACCTGGGTCAGGTCTGGGTTATGCCCCCATCTGACTCAAGATTTTACCTTCTTCGCATAGTTGTTGGACAGATCCTGGGTTTTTTGGGTTTGATTCACGTAGTAATGTGGTACCACTGTGAAACAGTCAATTAAACCTGGTTTCGATGAATATTTTAGAGGATAAAATCGGTTAGGTCTGGGTTAGGTATGGGTTATGCCCACATCTGGCTCATGATATTGCCTTTTCCGCATTCCTGTTGACCAGAACCTTGGTTTTATCTTGTTTGAATCAGGTAGTAATGTGGTACCACACTGAAACAGACAATTAAACTTGTTTTCGATCAATATTTTAGAGGATAAAACCGGTTACGTCTGGGTTAGGTCCTGGGAATGCCCGCATCTGGCTCATGATTTTGCCCTCTTCGCATACTTGTTGGCCAGATCCTTGGTTTTTTCGGGTTTGAATCACGTAGTAATGTGGTGGCACGAAGTAACAGTGAATTACACCTGGATTCGGTCAGAATTTTAGTCGCTAACACCGGTTAGGCCTGGGTTAGGTCTGGGTTATGCCCCCATCTGACTCGTGATTTTACATTCTTCGCATAGTTGTTGGACAGATCCTGGGTTTTTTCGGGCGTGTATCACGTAGTAATGTGGTACCACACTGAAACAGTCCATTAAACCTGGTTTCCGATTAATATTTTAGAAGATAACACCGGTTAGGTCTGGGTTAGGTCTGGGTTATGCCCGAATCTGGCTCATGATTTTGCCTTTTCCGCATTCCTGTTGACCAGAACCTTGGTTTTATCTTGTTAGAATCAGGTAGTAATGTGGTACCACACTGAAACGGACAATTAAACTTGTTTTCGATCAATATTTTACAGGATAAAACCGGTTAGGTCTGGGTTAGGACCGGGTTATGCCCGCATCTGGCTCATGATTTTGCCCTCTTCGCATACTTGTTGGCCAGATCCTTGGTTTTTTCGGGTTTGAATCACGTAGTAATGTGGTGGCACGAAGTAACAGTGAATTACACCTGGATTCGGTCAGAATTTTAGTCGCTAACACCGGTTAGGCCTGGGTTAGGTCTGGGTTATGCCCCCATCTGACTCGTGATTTTACATTCTTCGCATAGTTGTTGGACAGATCCTGGGTTTTTTCGGGCGTGTATCACGTAGTAATGTGGTACCACACTGAAACAGTCCATTAAACCTGGTTTCCGATTAATATTTTAGAAGATAACACCGGTTAGGTCTGGGTTAGGTCTGGGTTATGCCCGAATCTGGCTCATGATTTTGCCTTCTGCGCATACTTGTTGGCCAGATCCTTGGTTTTTTCGGGTTTGAATCATATACTAATGTGGTACCAAACTGAAAGAGTCAATTAAACCCGGTTTCGATAAATATTTCAGGGGATAACACCGGATAGGTCTGGGTTAGGTCTGGGTTATGCCCGTATCTCGCTCATAATTTTGCCTTCTTCGCATACTTGTTGGCCAGATCCTGGGTTTTCTCTGGTTTGATTCACGTAGTAATGTGGTACCACACTGAAACACTCGATGAAACCTGGTTTCGATCAATATTTTAGAGGATAACACCGGTTAGGTCTGGGTTAGGTATGGGTTATGTCCACATCTGGCTCATGATTTTGACTTTTCCGTATTCCTGTTGACCAGAACCGTAGTTTTATCTTGTTTGAATCAGGTAGTAATGTGGTACCACACTGAAACAGACAATTAAACTTGTTTTCGATCAATATTTTAGAGGATAAAACCGGTCAGGTCTGGGTTATGCCCGCATGTGGCTCATGATTTTGCCTTTTCCGCATACTTGTTGGCCAAATCCTTGGTTTTCTCTGGTTTGAATCGCGTAATAATGTGGTACCACAGTGAAAGAGTCAATTAAACCTGGTTTCGATCAATATTTTAGAGGATAACACAGGTTAGGTCTAGGATAGGCCTGGGTTATGGCCGCATCTCGCTCATGATTATGCCTTTTTCATATACTTGTTGGCCAGATCTTGTGATTTTTCGGGTTTGAATCATATACTAATGTGGTACCAAACTGAAAGAGTCAATTAAACCTGGTTTCGATAAATATTTCAGGGGATAACACCGGATAGGTCTGGGTTAGGTCTGGGTTATGCCCGTATCTCGCTCATAATTTTGCCTTCTTCGCATACTTGTTGGCCAGATCCTGGGTTTTCTCTGGTTTGATTCACGTAGTAATGTGGTACCACACTGAAACACTCGATGAAACCTGGTTTCGATCAATATTTTAGAGGATAACACCGGTTAGGTCTGGGTTAGGTATGGGTTATGTCCACATCTGGCTCATGATTTTGACTTTTCCGTATTCCTGTTGACCAGAACCGTAGTTTTATCTTGTTTGAATCAGGTAGTAATGTGGTACCACACTGAAACAGACAATTAAACTTGTTTTCGATCAATATTTTAGAGGATAAAACCGGTTAGGTCTGGGTTAAGTCCGGGTTATGCCCGCATCTGGCTCATGATTTTGCCTTCTTCGCATACTTGTTGGCCAGATCCTGGGTTTTTTCGGGTTTGAATCACCTAGTAATGTGGTACCACGAAGTAACTGTGAATTACACCTGGATTCGGTCAGAATTTTAATCGGTAACACCGGTTAGACCTGGGTCAGGTCTGGGTTATGCCCCCATCTGACTCAAGATTTTACCTTCTTCGCATAGTTGTTGGACAGATCCTGGGTTTTTTGGGTTTGAATCACGTAATAATGTGGTACCACTGTGAAACAGTCAATTAAACCTGGTTTCGATCAATATTTTAGAGGATAACACTGGTTAGGTCTAGGTTAGGCCTGGGTAATGGCCGCATCTCGCTCATGATTTTGCTTTTTTCATATACTTGTTGGCCAGATCTTGTGTTTCTTCGGGTTTGAATCATATAGTAATATGGTACCAAACTGAAACAGTCAATTAAACCTGGTTTCGATGAATATTTTAGAGGATAAAATCGGTTAGGTCTGGGTTAGGTATGGGTTATGCCCACATCTGGCTCATGATATTGCCTTTTCCGCATTCCTGTTGACCAGAACCTTGGTTTTATCTTGTTTGAATCAGGTAGTAATGTGGTACCACACTGAAACAGACAATTAAACTTGTTTTCGATCAATATTTTAGAGGATAAAACCGGTTACGTCTGGGTTAGGTCCTGGGAATGCCCGCATCTGGCTCATGATTTTGCCTTCTTCGCATACTTGTTGGCCAGATCCATGGTTTTTTCGGGTTTGAATCACGTAGTAATGTGGTACCACGAAGTAACAGTGAATTAAACCTTGATTCGATCAGTATTTTAGTCGGTAACACCGGTTAGGCCTGGATTAGGTCTGGGTTATGCCCCCATCTGACTCATGATATTACCTTCTTCGCATACTTGTTGGACAGATCCTGGATTTTTTCGGGTTTGAATCACGTAGTAATGTGGTACCACACTGAAACAGTCAATTAAACCTGGTTTCGATCAATATTTTAGAAGGTAACACCGGTTAGGTCTGGGTTAGGTCTGGGTTATGTCCACATCTGGCTCATGATTTTGCCTTTTCCGCATTCCTGTTGACCAGAACCTTGGTTTTATCTTGTTAGAATCAGGTAGTAATGTGGTACCACACTGAAACGGACAATTAAACTTGTTTTCGATCAATATTTTACAGGATAAAACCGGTTAGGTCTGGGTTAGGACCGGGTTATGCCCGCATCTGGCTCATGATTTTGCCCTCTTCGCATACTTGTTGGCCAGATCCTTGGTTTTTTCGGGTTTGAATCACGTAGTAATGTGGTGGCACGAAGTAACAGTGAATTACACCTGGATTCGGTCAGAATTTTAGTCGCTAACACCGGTTAGGCCTGGGTTAGGTCTGGGTTATGCCCCCATCTGACTCGTGATTTTACATTCTTCGCATAGTTGTTGGACAGATCCTGGGTTTTTTCGGGCGTGTATCACGTAGTAATGTGGTACCACACTGAAACAGTCCATTAAACCTGGTTTCCCATTAATATTTTAGAAGATAACACCGGTTAGGTCTGGGTTAGGTCTGGGTTATGCCCGAATCTGGCTCATGATTTTGCCTTCTGCGCATACTTGTTGGCCAGATCCTTGGTTTTTTCGGGTTTGAATCACGTAGTAATGTGGTACCACATTGCAACAGTCAATTAAACCTGGTTTCGATCAATATTTTAGAGGATAAAACCGGTTAGGTCTGGGTTAGGTATGGGTTATGTCCACATCTGGCTCACGATTTTGCCTTTTCCGCATTCCTGTTGACCAGAACCTTGGTTTTATCTTGTTTGAATCAGGTAGTAATGTGGTACCACACTGAAGCAGACAATTAAACTTGTTTTCGATCAATATTTTAGAGGATGACACCGGTTAGGTCTGGGTCAGGTCTGGGTTATGCCCGCATCTGGCTCATGATTTTACCTTTTCCGCATACTTGTTGGCCAGATCCCGTGTTTTTTCGGGTTTGAATCACGTAGTAATGTGGTAACTCACTGAAACAGACAATTAAACGTGGTTTCGATCAATATTTCACATGATAAAACCGGTTAGGTATGGGATAGGTCTGGGTTATGCCCGCATCTGGCTCATGATTTTGCCTTGTTCGCATAGTTGTTGTCCAGATCGTGTGTTTTTTCGGGTTTGAACCACATGGTAACGTGGTACCAAACTGTTACTGTCAATTAAGCCTGGATTCGGTCAGTATTTTAGAGGATAACACCGGTTAGGTCTGGGTCAGGTCTGCGTTATGCCCGCATCTGGCTCATGATTTTGCCTTTTCCGCATACTTGTTGGCCAGATCCTTGGTTTTCTCTGGTTTGAATCACGTAGTAATGTGGTACCACACTGAAACAGTCAATTAAACCTGGTTTCGATCAATATTTTAGAGGATAACACCGGTTAGGTCTGAGTTAGGTCTGGGTTATGCCCGCATCTGGCTCATGATTTTACCTTATCCGCATACTTGTTGGCCAGATCCTTGGTTTTCTCTGGTTTGAATCACGTAGTAATGTGGTACCACGAAGTAACAGTGAATTACACCTGGATTCGGTCAGTATTTTAATCGGTAACACCGGTTAGGCCTGGGTTAGGTCTGGTTTATGCCCCCATCCGACTCAAGATTTTACCTTTTTCGCATAGTTGTTGGACAGATCCTGGGTTTTTTCGTGTTTGAGTCACGTAATAAAGTGGTACCACTGTGAAACAGTCAATTAAACCTGGTTTCGATCAATATTTTAGAGGAAAACACCGGTTAGGTCTAGGTTAGGCGTGGGTAATGGCCGCATCTCGCTCATGATTTTGCCTTTTTCATATACTTGTTGGCCAGATCTTGTGTTTTTTCGGGTTTGAATCATATAGTAATGTGGTACCAAACTGAAACAGTCAATTAAACCTGGTTCGATGAATATTTTAGAGGATAAAACCGGTTAGGTCTGGGTTAGGTATGGGTTATGCCCACATCTGGCTCATGATTTTGCCTTTTCCGCATTCCTGTTGACCAGAACCTTGGTTTTACCTTGTTTGAATCAGGTAGTAATGTGGTACCACACTGAAACAGACAATTAAACTTGTTTTCGATGAATATTTTAGAGGATAAGACCGGTTAGGTCTGGGATAGGTCCGGGTAATGCCCGCATCTGGCTCATGATTTTGCCTTCTTCGCATACTTGTTGGCCAGATCCATGGTTTTTTCGGGTTTGAATCACGTAGTAATGTGGTACCACGATGTAACAGTGAATTAAACCTGGATTCGATCAGTATTTTAGTCGGTAACACCGGTTAGGCCTGGGTTAGGTCTGGGTTATGCCCCCATCTGACTCATGATTTTACCTTCTTCGCATACTTGTTGGACAGATCCTGGGTTTTTTCGGGTTTGAATCACGTAGTAATGTGGTACCACACTGAAACAGTCAATTAAACCTGGTTTCGATCAATATTTAAGAAGGTAACACCGGTTAGGTCTGGGTTAGGTCTGGGTTATGCCCGCACCTGGCTCATGATTTTGCCTTTTCCGCATACTTGTTGGCCAAATCCTTGGTTTTCTCTGGTTTGAATCGCGTAATAATGTGGTACCACAGTGAAACAGTCAATTAAACCTGGTTTCGAACAATATTTTAGAGGATAACACAGGTTAGGTCTAGGATAGGCCTGGGTTATGGCCGCATCTCGCTCATGATTTTGCCTTTTTCATATACTTGTTGGCCAGATCTTGTGATTTTTCGGGTTTGAATCATATAGTAATGTGGTACCAAACTGAAAGAGTCAATTAAACCCGGTTTCGATAAATATTTCAGGGGATAACACCGGATAGGTCTGGGTTAGGTCTGGGTTATGCCCGTATCTCGCTCATAATTTTGCCTTCTTCGCATACTTGTTGGCCAGATCCTGGGTTTTCTCTGGTTTGATTCACGTAGTAATGTGGTACCACACTGAAACACTCAATGAAACCTGGTTTCGATCAATATTTTAGAGGATAACACCGGTTAGGTCTGGGTTAGGTATGGGTTATGTCCACATCTGGCTCATGATTTTGACTTTTCCGTATTCCTGTTGACCAGAACCGTAGTTTTATCTTGTTTGAATCAGGTAGTAATGTGGTACCACACTGAAACAGACAATTAAACTTGTTTTCGATCAATATTTTAGAGGATGACACCGGTTAGGTCTGGGTCAGGTCTGGGTTATGCCCGCATCTGGCTCATGATTTTACCTTTTCCGCATACTTGTTGGCCAGATCCTGTGTTTTTTCGGGTTTGAATCACGTAGTAATGTGGTACCTCACTGAAACAGACAATTAAACGTGGTTTCGATCAATATTTCAGATGATAAAACCGGTTAGGTATGGTATAGGTCTGGGTTATGCCCGCATCTGGCTCATGATCTTGCCTTTTCCGCATTCTTGTTGGCCAGATCCTTGGTTTTCTCTGGTTTGAATCACGTAGTCATGTGGTACCACCCTGAAACAGACAATTAAACCTGGTTTCAATCAATATTTTAGAGGATAACATCGGTTTGGTCTGGGTTAGGTCTGGGTTATGCCCGCATCTGGCCCATGATTTTGCCTTGTTCGCATAGTTGTTGTCCAGATCGTGTGTTTTTTCGGGTTTGAACCACATGGTAACGTGGTACCAAACTGTTACTGTCAATTAAGCCTGGATTCGGTCAGTATTTTAGAGGATAACACCGGTTAGGTCTGGGTCAGGTCTGGGTTATGCCCGCATGTGGCTCATGATTTTGCCTTTTCCGCATACTTGTTGGCAGATCCTTGGTTTTCTCTGGTTTGAATCACGTAGTAATGTGGTACCACACTGAAACAGTCAATTAAACCTGGTTTCGATCAATATTTTAGAGGATAACACCGGTTAGGTCTGAGTTAGGTCTGGGTTATGCCCGCATCTGGCTCATGATTTTACCTTATCCGCATACTTGTTGGCCAGATCCTTGGTTTTCTCTGGTTTGAATCACGTAGTAATGTGGTACCACGAAGTAACAGTGAATTACACCTGGATTCGGTCAGTATTTTAATCGGTAACACCGGTTAGGCCTGGGTTAGGTCTGGTTTATGCCCCCATCTGACTCAAGATTTTACCTTTTTCGCATAGTTGTTGGACAGATCCTGGGTTTTTTCGTGTTTGAGTCACGTAATAATGTGGTACCACTGTGAAACAGTCAATTAAACCTGGTTTCGATCAATATTTTCGAGGAAGACACCGGTTAGGTCTGGGTTAGGTATGGGTTATGCCCACATCTGGCTCATGATTTTGCCTTTTCCGCATTCCTGTTGACCAGAACCTTGGTTTTCTCTGGTTTGAATCGCGTAATAATGTGGTACCACAGTGAAACAGTCAATTAAACCAGGTTTCGATCAATATTTTAGAGGATAACACCGGTTAGGTTTAGGTTAGGCCTGGGTTATGGCCGCATCTCGCTCATGATTTTGCCTTTTTCATATACTTGTTGGCAAGATCATGTGTTTTTTCGGGTTTGAATCATATAGTAACGTGGTACCAAACTGAAATAGTCAATTAAACCTGGTTTCGATCAATATTTCAGGGGATAACACCGGATAGGTCTGGGTTAGGTCTGGGTTATGCCCGCATCTCGCTCATAATTTTCATTCTTCGCATACTTGTTGGCCAGATCCTGGGTTTTTTCGGGTTTGAATCACGTAGTAATGTGGTACCACACTGAAACAGACAATTAAACCTGGTTTCGATCAATATTTTAGAGGATAACACCGGTTAGGTCTGGGTTAGGTATGGGTTATGTCCACATCTGGCTCATGATTTTGACTTTTCCGTATTCCTGTTGACCAGAACCGTAGTTTTATCTTGTTTGAATCAGGTAGTAATGTGGTACCACACTGAAACAGACAATTAAACTTGTTTTCGATCAATATTTTAGAGGATAAAACCGGTTAGGTCTGGGTTAAGTCCGGGTTATGCCCGCATCTGGCTCATGCTTTTGCCTTCATCGCATACTTGTTGGCCAGATCCTGGGTTTTTTCGGGTTTGAATCACGTAGTAATGTGGTACCACACTGAAACAGTCAATTAAACCTGGTTTCGATCAATATTTTAGAGGATAAAACCGGTTAGTTCTGGGTTAGGTATGGGTTATGTCCACATCTGGCTCATGATTTTGCCTTTTCCGCATTCCTGTTGACCAGAACCTTGGTTTTATCTTGTTAGAATCAGGTAGTAATGTGGTACCACACTGAAACGGACAATTAAACTTGTTTTCGATCAATATTTTACAGGATAAAACCGGTTAGGTCTGGGTTAGGACCGGGTTATGCCCGCATCTGGCTCATGATTTTGCCCTCTTCGAATACTTGTTGGACAGATCCTTGGTTTTTACGGGTTTGAATCACGTAGTAATGTGGTGGCACGAAGTAACAGTCAATTACACCTGGATTCGGTCAGAATTTTAGTCGCTAACACCGGTTAGGCCTGGGTTAGGTCTGGGTTATGCCCCCATCTGACTCGTGATTTTACCATCTTCGCATAGTTGTTGGACAGATCCTGGGTTTTTTCGGGCTTGTATCACGTAGTAATGTGGTACCACACTGAAACATTCCATTAAACCTGGTTTCCGATTAATATTTTAGAAGATAACACCGGTTAGGTCTGGGTTAGGTCTGGGTTATGCCCGAATCTGACTCATGATTTTGCCTTCTGCGCATACTTGTTGGCCAGATCCTTGGTTTTTTCGGGTTTGAATCAGGTAGTAATGTGGCACCACATTGCAGCAGTCAATTAAACCTGGTTTCGATCAATATTTTAGAGGATAAAACCGGTTAGGTCTGGGTTAGGTATGGGTTATGTCCACATCTGGCTCATGATTTTGCCTTTTCCGCATTCCTGTTGACCAGAACCTTGGTTTTATCTTGTTTGAATCAGGTAGTAATGTGGTACCACACTGAAACAGACAATTAAACTTGTTTTCGATCAATATTTTAGAGGATAACACCGGTTAGGTCTGGGTCAGGTCTGGGTTATGCCCGCATCTGGCTCATGATTTTACTTTTTCCGCATACTTGTTGGCCAGATACTTGGTTTTCTCTGGTTTGAATCACGTAGTAATGTGGTACCACGAAGTAACAGTGAATTACACCTGAATTCGGTCAGTATTTTAATCGGTAACACCGGTTAGGCCTGGGTTAGGTCTGGGTTATGCCCCCGTCTGACTCAAGATTTTACCTTCTTCGCATAGTTGTTGGACAGATCCTGGGTTTTTTCGGGCTTGTATCACGTAGTAATGTGGTACCACACTGAAACAGTCCATTAGACCTGGTTTCCGATTAATATTTTAGAAGATAACACCGGTTAGGTCTGGGTTAGGTCTGGGTTATGCCCGCATCTGGCTCATGATTTTGCCTTCTGCGCATACTTCTTGGCCAGATCCTTGGTTTTTTCCGGTTTGACTCACGTAGTAATGTGGCACCACACTGCAACAGTCAATTAAACCTGGTTTCGATCAATATTTTAGAGGATAAAACCGGTTTGGTCTGGGTTAGGTATGGGTTATGTCCACATCTGGCTCATGATTTTGCCTTTTCCGCATTCCTGTTGACCAGAACCATGGTTTTATCATGTTTGAATCAGGTAGTAATGCGGTACCACACTGAAACATACAATTAAACTTGTTTTCGATCAATATTTTACAGGATAAAACCGGTTATGTCTGGGTTAGGTCCGGTTTATGCCCGCATCTGGCTCATGATTTTGCCTTCTTCGCATACTTGTTGGCCAGATCCTGTGTTTTTGCGGGTTTGAATCACGTAGTAATGTGGTACCTCACTGAAACAGACAATTAAACCTGGTTTCGATCAATATTTTAGAGGATAACATCGGTTTGGTCTGGGTTAGGTCTGGGTTATGCCCGCATCTGGCTCATGATTTTGCCTTTTCCGCATACTTGTTGGCCAGATCCTTGGTTTTCTCTGGTTTGAATCACGTAGTAATGTGGTACCACACTGAAACAGTCAATGAAACCTGGTTTCGATCATTATTTTAGAGGATAACACCGGTTAGGTCTGAGTTAGATCTGGGTTATGCCCGCATCTGGCTCATGATTTTACCTTATCCGCATACTTGTTGGCCAGATCCTTGGTTTTCTCTGGTTTGAATCACGTAGTAATGTGGTACCACGAAGTAACAGTGAATTACACCTGGATTCGGTCAGTATTTTAATCGGTAACACCGGTTAGGCCTGGGTTAGGTCTGGTTTATGCCCCCATCTGACTCAAGATTTTACCTTTTTCGCATAGTTGTTGGACAGATCCTGGGTTTTTTCGTGTTTGAGTCACGTAATAATGTGGTACCACTGTGAAACAGTCAACTAAACCTGGTTTCGATCAATATTTTAGAGGATAAAACCGGTTAGGTCTGGGATAGGTCCGGGTAATGCCCGCATCTGGCTCATGATTTTGCCTTCTTCGCATACTTGTTGGCCAGATCCATGGTTTTTTCGGGTTTGAATCATATAGTAATGTGGTACCAAACTGAAAGAGTCAATTAAACCTGGTTTCGATCAATATTTTAGAGGATAACACCGGTTAGGTCTGGGTTAGGTATGGGTTATGTCCACATCTCGCTCATGATTTTGCCTTTTTCATATACTTGTTGGCCAGATCTTGTGATTTTTCGGGTTTGAATCACGTAGTAATGTGGTACCACACTGAAACACTCAATGAAACCTGGTTACGATCAATATTTTAGAGGATAACACCGGTTAGGTCTGGGTTAGGTATGGGTTATGTCCACATCTGGCTCATGATTTTGATTTTTCCGTATTCCTGTTGACCAGAACCGTAGTTTTATCTTGTTTGAATCAGGTAGTAATTTGGTACCACACTGAAACAGACAATTAAACTTGTTTTCGATCAATATTTTAGAGGATAACACCGGTTAGGTCTGGGTTAGGTATGGGTTATGTCCACATCTCGCTCATGATTTTGCCTTTTTCATATACTTGTTGGCCAGATCTTGTGATTTTTCGGGTTTGAATCATGTAGTAATGTGGTACCAAACTGAGAGAGTCAATTAAACCTAGTTTCGATAAATATTTCAGGGGATAACACCGGATAGGTCTGGGTTAGGTCTGGGTTATGCCCGTATCTCGCTCATAATTTTGCCTTCTTCGCATACTTGTTGGCCAGATCCTGGGTTTTCTCTGGTTTGATTCACGTAGTAATGTGGTACCACACTGAAACACTCAATGAAACCTGGTTTCGATCAATATTTTAGAGGATAACACCGGTTAGGTCTGGGTTAGGTATGGGTTATGTCCACATCTGGCTCATGATTTTGACTTTTCCGTATTCCTGTTGACCAGAACCGTAGTTTTATCTTGTTTGAATCAGGTAGTAATGTGGTACCACACTGAAACAGACAATTAAACTTGTTTTCGATCAATATTTTAGAGGATAAAACCGGTTAGGTCTGGGTTAAGTCCGGGTTATGCCCGTATCTGGCTCATGATTTTGCCTTCTTCGCATACTTGTTGGCCAGATCCTGGGTTTTTTCGGGTTTGAATCACGTAGTAATGTGGTACCACGAAGTAACTGTGAATTACACCTGGATTCGGTCAGAATTTTAATCGGTAACACCGGTTAGACCTGGGTCAGGTCTGGGTTATGCCCCCATCTGACTCAAGATTTTACCTTCTTCGCATAGTTGTTGGACAGATCCTGGGTTTTTTCGGGTCTGAATCAGGTAATAATGTGGTACCACTGTGAAACAGTCAATTAAACCTGGTTTCGATGAATATTTTAGAGGATAAAATCGGTTAGGTCTGGGTTAGGTATGGGTTATGCCCACATCTGGCTCATGATTTTGCCTTTTCCGCATGCCTGTTGACCAGAACCTTGGTTTTATCTTGTTTGAATCAGGTAGTAATGTGGTACCACACTGAAACAGACAACTAAACTTGTTTTCGATCAATATTTTAGAGGATAAAACCGGTTAGGTCTGGGTTAGGTCTGGGGAATGCCCGCATCTGGCTCATGATTTTGCCTTCTTCGCATACTTGTTGGCCAGATCCTTGGTTTTTTCGGGTTTGAATCACGTAGTAATGTGGTACCACACTGAAACAGTCAATTAAACCTGGTTTCGATCAATATTTTAGAAGGTAACACCGGTTAGGTCTGGGTTAGGTCTGGGTTATGCCCGCATCTGGCTCATGATTTTGCCTTTTCCGCATACTTGTTGGCCAAATCCTTGGTTTTCTCTGGTTTGAATCGCGTAATAATGTGGTACCACAGTGAAACAGACAATTAAACCAGGTTTCGATCAATATTTTAGAGGATAACACCAGTTAGGTTTAGGTTAGGCCTGGGTTATGCCCGCATCTCGCTCATGATTTTGCCTTTTTCATATACTTGTTGGCCAGATCTTGTGTTTTTTCGGGTTTGAATCATATAGTAACGTGGTACCAAACTGAAATAGTCAATTAAACCTGGTTTCGATCAATATTTCAGGGGATAACACCGGATAGGTCTGGGTTAAGTCCGGGTTATGCCCGCATCTGGCTCATGCTTTTGCCTTCATCGCATACTTGTTGGCCAGATCCTGGGTTTTTTCGGGTTTGAATCACGTAGTAATGTGGTACCACACTGAAACAGTCAATTAAACCTGGTTTCGATCAATATTTTAGAGGATAAAACCGGTTAGTTCTGGGTTAGGTATGGGTTATGTCCACATCTGGCTCATGATTTTGCCTTTTCCGCATTCCTGATGACCAGAACCTTGGTTTTATCTTGTTAGAATCAGGTAATAATGTGGTACCACACTGAAACGGACAATTAAACTTGTTTTCAATCAATATTTTACAGGATAAAACCGGTTAGGTCTGGGTTAGGACCGGGTTATGCCCGCATCTGGCTCATGATTTTGCCCTCTTCGCATACTTGTTGGCCAGATCCTTGGTTTTTTCGGGTTTGAATCACGTAGTAATGTGGTGGCACGAAGTAACAGAGAATTACACCTGGATTCGGTCAGAATTTTAGTCGCTAACACCGGTTAGGCCTGGGTTAGGTCTGGGTTATGCCCCCATCTGACTCGTGATTTTACCTTCTTCGCATAGTTGTTGGACAGATCCTGGGTTTTTTCGGGCTTGTATCACGTAGTAATGTGGTACCACACTGAAACATTCCATTAAACCTGGTTTCCGATTAATATTTTAGAAGATAACACCGGTTAGGTCTGGGTTAGGTCTGGGTTATGCCCGAATCTGGCTCATGATTTTGCCTTGTGCGCATACTTGTTGGCCAGATCCTTGGTTTTTTCGGGTTTGAACCACGTAGTAATGTGGCACCACATTGCAACGGTCAATTAAACCTGGTTTCGATCAATATTTTAGAGGATAAAACCGGTTAGGTCTGGGTTAGGTATGGGTTATGTCCACATCAGGCTCATGATTTTGCCTTTTCCGCATTCCTGTTGACCAGAACCTTGGTTTTAGCTTGTTTGAATCAGGTAGTAATGTGGTACCACACTGAAACAGACAACTAAACTTGTTTTCGATCAATATTTTAGAGGATAACACCGGTTAGGTCTGGGTCAGGTCTGGGTTATGCCCGCATCTGGCTAATGATTTTGCCTTTTCCGCATTCCTGTTGACCAGAACCATGGTTTTATCTTGTTAGAATCAGGTAGTAATGTGGTACCACACTGAAACGGACAATTAAACTTGTTTTCGATCAATATTTTACAGGATAAAACCGGTCAGGTCTGGGTTAGGACCGGGTTATGCCCGCATCTGGCTCATGATTTTGCCCTCTTCGCATACTTGTTGGCCAGATCCTTGGTTATTTCGGGTTTGAATCACTTAGTAATGTGGTGGCACGAAGTAACAGTGAATTACACCTGGATTCGGTCAGAATTTTAGTCGCTAACACCGGTTAGGCCTGGGTTAGGTCTGGGTTATGCCCCCATCTGACTCGTGATTTTACCTTCTTCGCATAGTTGTTGGACAGATCCTGGGTTTTTTCGTGTTTGAGTCACGTAATAATGTGGTACCACTGTGAAACAGTCAATTAAACCTGGTTTCGATCAATATTTTAGAGGAAAACACCGGTTAGGTCTAGGTTAGGCCTGGGTAATGGCCGCATCTCGCTCATGATTTTGCCTTTTTCATATACTTGTTGGCCAGATCTTGTGTTTTTTCGGGTTTGAATCATATAGTAATGTGGTACCAAACTGAAACAGTCAATTAAACCTGGTTTCGATGAATATTTTAGAGGATAAAACCGGTTAGGTCTGGGATAGGTCCGGGTAATGCCCGCATCTGGCTCATGATTTTGCCTTCTTCGCATACTTGTTGGCCAGATCCATGGTTTTTTCGGGTTTGAATCACGTAGTAATGTGGTACCACACTGAAACAGTCAATTAAACCTGGTTTCGATCAATATTTAAGAAGGTAACACCGGTTAGGTCTGGGTTAGGTCTGGGTTATGCCCGCATCTGGCTCATGATTTTGCCTTCTTCGCATACTTGTTGGCCAGATCCTGGGTTTTTTCGGGTTTGAATCACGTAGTAATGTGGTACCACGAAGTAACTGTGAATTACACCTGGATTCGGTCAGAATTTTAATCGGTAACACCGGTTAGACCTGGGTCAGGTCTGGGTTATGCCCCCATCTGACTCAAGATTTTACATTCTTCGCATAGTTGTTGGACAGATCCTGGGTTTTTTCGGGTTTGAATCACGTAATAATGTGGTACCACTGTGAAACAGTCAATTAAACCTGGTTTCGATCAATATTTTAGAGGATAACACTGGTTAGGTCTAGGTTAGGCCTGGGTAATGGCCGCAACTCGCTCATGATTTTGCCTTTTTCATATACTTGTTGGCCAGATCTTGTGTTTTTTCGGGTTTGAATCATATCGTAATGTGGTACCAAACTGAAACAGTCAATTAAACCTGGTTTCGATGAATATTTTAGAGGATAAAATCGGTTAGGTCTGGGTTAGGTATGGGTTATGCCCACATCTGGCTCATGATTTTGCCTTTTCCGCATTCCTGTTGACCAGAACCTTGGTTTTATCTTGTTTGAAACAGGTAGTAATGTGGTACCACACTGAAACAGACAATTAAACTTGTTTTCGATCAATATTTTAGAGGATAAAACCGGTTAGGTCTGGGTTAGGTCCGGGGAATGCCCGCATCTGGCTCATGATTTTGCCTTCTTCGCATACTTGTTGGCTAGATCTTGTGTTTTTTCGGGTTTGAATCATATAGTAATGTGGCACCAAACTGAAACAGTCAATTAAACCTGGTTTCGATCAATATTTCAGGGGATAACACCGGATAGGTCTGGGTTAGGTCTGGGTTATGCCCGCATCTCGCTCATAATTTTGCATTCTTCGCATACTTGTTGGCCAGATCCTGGGTTTTTTCCGGTTTGAATCACGTAGTAATGTGGTACCACAATGAAACAGACAATTAAACCTGGTTTCGATCAATATTTTAGAGGATAACACCGGTTAGGTCTGGGTTAGGTATGGCTTATGTCCACATCTGGCTCATGATTTTGACTTTTCCGTATTCCTGTTGACCAGAACCGTAGTTTTATCTTGTTTGAATCAGGTAGTAATGTGGTACCACACTGAAACAGACAATTAAACTTGTTTTCGATCAATATTTTAGAGGCTAAAACCGGTTAGGTCTGGGTTAAGTACGGGTTATGCCCCCGTCTGACTCAAGATTTTACCTTCTTCGCATAGTTGTTGGACAGATCCTGGGTTTTTTCGGGTTTGAATCACGTAATAATGTGGTACCACTGTCAAACAGTCAATTAAACCTGGTTTCGATCAATATTTTAGAGGATAACACCGGTTAGGTCTAGGTTAGGCCTGGGTTATGCCCGCATCTGGCTCATGATTTTGCCTTTTCCGCATACTTGTAGATCAGATCCTTGGTTTTCTCTGGTTTGATTCACGTATTAATGTGGTACCACACTGAAACAGTCAATGTAACCTGGTTTCGATCAATATTTTAGAGGATAACACCGGTTAGGTCTGGGTTAGGTATGGGTTATGTCCACATCTGGCTCATGATTTTGCCTTTTCCGCATTCCTGTTGACCAGAACCTTGGTTTTATCCTGTCAGAATCAGGTAGTAATGTGGTACCACACTGAAACGGACACTTAAACTTGTTTTCGATCAATATTTTACAGGATAAAACCGGTTAGGTCTGGGTTAGGACCGGGTTATGCCCGCATCTGGCTCATGATTTTGCCCTCTTCGCATACTTGTTGGCCAGATCCTTGGTTTTTTCGGGTTTGAATCACGTAGTAATGTGGTACCACGAAGTAACAGTGAATTAAACCTGGATTCGATCAGTATTTTAGTCGGTAACACCGGTTAGGCCTGGGTTAGGTCTGGGTTATGCCCCCATCTGACTCATGATTTTACCTTCTTCGCATACTTGTTGGACAGATCCTGGTTTTTTTCGGGTTTGAATCACGTAGTAATGTGGTACCACACTGAAACAGTCAATTAAACCTGGTTTCGATCAATGTTTTAGAGGATAAAACCGGTTAGTTCTGGGTTAGGTATGGGTTATGTCCACATCTGGCTCATGATTTTGCCTTTTCCGCATTCCTGTTGACCAGAACCTTGGTTTTATCCTGTCAGAATCAGGTAGTAATGTGGTACCACACTGAAACGGACACTTAAACTTGTTTTCGATCAATATGTTAGAGGATAACACCGGTTAGGTCAGGGTCAGGTCTGGGTTATGCCCGCATCGGGCTCATGATTTTACCTTTTCCGCATACTTGTTGGCCAGATCCTTGGTTTTCTCTGGTTTGAATCACGTAGTAATGTGGTACCACGAAGTAACAGTCAATTAAACCTGGTTTCGATCAATATTTCAGGGGATAACACAGGATAGGTCTGGGTTAGGTCTGGGTTATGCCCGCATCTCGCTCATAATTTTGCATTCTTCGCATACTTGTTGGCCAGATCCTGGGTTTTTTCGGGTTTGAATCACGTAGTAATGTGGTACCACAATGAAACAGACAATTAAACCTGGTTTCGATCAATATTTTAGAGGATAACACCGGTTAGGTCTGGGTTAGGTATGGCTTATGTCCACATCTGGCTCATGATTTTGACTTTTCCGTATTCCTGTTGACCAGAACCGTAGTTTTATCTTGTTTGAATCAGGTAGTAATGTGGTACCACACTGAAACAGACAATTAAACTTGTTTTCGATCAATATTTTAGAGGCTAAAACCGGTTAGGTCTGGGTTAAGTGCGGGTTATGCCCGCATCTGGCTCATGATTTTGCCTTCACCGCATACTTGTTGGCCATATCCTGGGTTTTTTCGGGTTTGAATCACGTAGTAATGTGGTACCACACTGAAACAGTCAATTAAACCTGGTTTCGATCAATGTTTTAGAGGATAAAACCGGTTAGTTCTGGGTTAGGTATGGGTTATGTCCACATCTGGCTCATGATTTTGCCTTTTCCGCATTCCTGTTGACCAGAACCTTGGTTTTATCCTGTTAGAATCAGGTAGTAATGTGGTACCACACCGAAACGGACACTTAAACTTGTTTTCGATCAATATTTTACAGGATAAAACCGGTTAGGTCTGGGTTAGGACCGGGTTATGCCCGCATCTGGCTCATAATTTTGCCCTCTTCGCATACTTGTTGGCCAGATCCTTGGTTTTTTCGGGTTTGAATCACGTAGTAATGTGGTACCACGAAGTAACAGTGAATTACACCTGAATTCGGTCAGTATTTTAATCGGTAACACCGGTTAGGCCTGGGTTAGGTCTGGGTTATGCCCCCGTCTGACTCAAGATTTTACCTTCTTCGCATAGTTGTTGGACAGATCCTGGGTTTTTTCGGGTTTGAATCACGTAATAATGTGGTACCACTGTCAAACAGTCAATTAAACCTGGTTTCGATCAATATTTTAGAGGATAACACCGGTTAGGTCTAGGTTAGGCCTGGGTTATGCCCGCATCTGGCTCATGATTTTGCCTTTTCCGCATACTTGTAGGTCAGATCCTTGGTTTTCTCTGGTTTGATTCACGTATTAATGTGGTACCACACTGAAACAGTCAATGTAACCTGGTTTCGATCAATATTTTAGAGGATAACACCGGTTAGGTCTGGGTTAGGTATGGGTTATGTCCACATCTGGCTCATGATTTTGCCTTTTCCGCATTCCTGTTGACCAGAACCTTGGTTTTATCTTGTTTGAATCAGGTAGTAATGTGGTACCACACTGAAACAGACAATTAAACTTGTTTTCGATCATTATTTTAGAGGATAACACCGGTTAGGTCTGGGTTAGGTCTGGGTTATGCCCGCATCTGGCTCATGATTTTGCCTTCTTCGCATACTTGTTGGCCAGATCCTTGGTTTTTTCGGGTTTGAATCACGTAGTAATGTGGTACCACGAAGTAACAGTGAATTAAACCTGGATTCGATCAGTATTCTAGTCGGTAACACCGGTTAGGCCTGGGTTAGGTCTGGGTTATGCCCCCATCTGACTCATGATTTTACCTTCTTCGCATACTTGTTGGACAGATCCTGGTTTTTTTCGGGTTTGAATCACGTAGTAATGTGGTACCACACTGAAACAATCAATCAAACCTGGTTTCGATCAATGTTTTAGAGGATAAAACCGGTTAGTTCTGGGTTAGGTATGGGTTATGTCCACATCTGGCTCATGATTTTGCCTTTTCCGCATTCCTGTTGACCAGAACCTTGGTTTTATCCTGTCAGAATCAGGTAGTAATGTGGTACCACACTGAAACGGACACTTAAACTTGTTTTCGATCAATATTTTACAGGATAAAACCGGTTAGGTCTGGGTTAGGACCGGGTTATGCCCGCATCTGGCTCATGATTTTGCCCTCTTCGCATACTTGTTGGCCAGATCCTTGGTTTTTTCGGGTTTGAATCACGTAGTAATGTGGTACCACGAAGTAACAGTGAATTACACCTGAATTCGGTCAGTATTTTAATCGGTAACACCGGTTAGGCCTGGGTTAGGTCTGGGTTATGCCCCCGTCTGACTCAAGATTTTACCTTCTTCGCATAGTTGTTGGACAGATCCTGGGTTTTTTCGGGTTTGAATCACGTAATAATGTGGTACCACTGTCAAACAGTCAACTAAACCTGGTTTCGATCAATATTTTAGAGGATAACACCGGTTAGGTCTAGGTTAGGCCTGGGTTATGCCCGCATCTGGCTCATGATTTTGCCTTTTCCGCATACTTGTAGGTCAGATCCTTGGTTTTCTCTGGTTTGATTCACGTATTAATGTGGTACCACACTGAAACAGTCAATGTAACCTGGTTTCGATCAATATTTTAGAGGATAACACCGGTTAGGTCTGGGTTAGGTATAGGTTATGTCCACATCTGGCTCATGATTTTGCCTTTTCCGCATTCCTGTTGACCAGAACCTTGGTTTTATCTTGTTTGAATCAGGTAGTAATGTGGTACCACACTGAAACAGACAATTAAACTTGTTTTCGATCATTATTTTAGAGGATAACACCGGTTAGGTCTGGGTTAGGTCTGGGTTATGCCCGCATCTGGCTCATGATTTTGCCTTCTTCGCATACTTGTTGGCCAGATCCTTGGTTTTTTCGGGTTTGAATCGCGTAATAATGTGGTACCACAGTGAAACAGTCAATTAAACCTGGTTTCGATCAATATTTTAGAGGATAACACCGGTTAGGTCTAGATTAGGCCTAGGTTATGGCCGCATCTCGCTCATGATTTTGCCTTTTTCATATACTTGTTGGCCAGATCTTGTGTTTTTTCGGGTTTGAATCATATAGTAATGTGGCACCAAACTGAAACAGTCAATTAAACCTGGTTTCGATCAATATTACAGGGGATAACACCGGATAGGTCTGGGTTAGGTCTGGGTTATGCCCGCATCTCGCTCATAATTTTGCCTTCTTCGCATACTTGTTGGCCAGATCCTGGGTTTTTTCGGGTTTGAATCACGTAGTAATGTGGTACCACAGTGAAACAGTCAATTAAACTTGTTTTCGATCAATATGTTAGAGGATAACACCGGTTAGGTCAGGGTCAGGTCTGGGTTATGCCCGCATCGGGCTCATGATTTTACCTTTTCCGCATACTTGTTGGCCAGATCCTTGGTTTTCTCTGGTTTGAATCACGTAGTAATGTGGTACCACGAAGTAACAGTCAATTACACCTGGATTCGGTCAGTATTTTAATCGGTAACACCGGTTAGGCCTGGGTTAGGTCTGGGTTATGCCCCCATCTGACTCAAGATTTTACCTTCTTCGCATAGTTGTTGGACAGATCCTGGGTTTTTCCGGTTTGAATCACGTAATAATGTGGTACCACTGTGAAACAGTCAATTAAACCTGGTTTCGATCAATATTTTAGAGGATAACACCGGTTAGGTCTAGGTTAGGCCTGGGTTATGGCCGCATCTCGCTCATGATTTTGCCTTTTTCATATACTCGTTGGACAGATCCTGTGTTTTTTCGGGTTTGAATCACGTAATAATGTGGTACCACTGTGAAACAGTCAATTAAACCTGGTTTCGATCAATATTTTAGAGGATAACACTGGTTAGGTCTAGGTTAGGCCTGGGTAATGGCCGCAAATCGCTCATGATTTTGCCTTTTTCATATACTTGTTGGCCAGATCTTGTGTTTTTTCGGGTTTGAATCACGTAGTAATGCGGTGCCACACAGTAACAGTCAATTAATCCTGGATTCGATCAGTATTTTAGTCGGTAACACCGGTTAGGCCTGGGTTAGGTCTGGGTTATGCCCCCATCTGACTCATGATTTTACCTTCTTCGCATACTTGTTGGACAGATCCTGGTTTTTTTCGGGTTTGAATCACGTAGTAATGTGGTACCACGAAGTAACAGTGAATTAGACCTGGATTCGGTCAGTATTTTAATCGGTAACACCGGTTAGGCCTGGGTTAGGTCTGGGTTATGCCCCCATCTGACTCAAGATTTTACCTTCTTCGCATAGTTGTTGGACAGATCCTGGGTTTTTTCCGGTTTGAATCACGTAATAATGTGGTACCACTGTGAAACAGTCAATTAAACCTGGTTTCGATCTATATTTTAGAGGATAACACCGGTTAGGTCTAGGTTAGGCCTGGGTTATGGCCGCATCTCGCTCATGATTTTGCCTTTCTCATATACTTGTTGGCCAGATCTTGTGTTTTTTCGGGTTTGAATCATATAGTAATGTGGCACCAAACTGAAACAGTCAATTAAACCTGGTTTCGATCAATATTTCAGGGGATAACACCGGATAGGTCTGGGTTAGGTCTGGGTTATGCCCGCATCTCGCTCATAATTTTGCCTTCTTCGCATACTTGTTGGCCAGATCCTGGGTTTTTTCGGGTTTGAATCACGTAATAATGTGGTACCACTGTGAAACAGTCAATTAAACCTGGTTTCGATCAATATTTTAGAGGATAACACCGGTTAGGTCTAGGTTAGGCCTGGGTTATGGCCGCATCTCGCTCATGATTTTGCCTTTTTCATATACTCGTTGGACAGATCCTGGGTTTTTTCGGGTTTGAATCACGTAATAATGTGGTACCACTGTGAAACAGTCAATTAAACCTGGTTTCGATCAATATTTTAGAGGATAACACTGGTTAGGTCTAGGTTAGGCCTGGGTAATGGCCGCAACTCGCTCATGATTTTGCCTTTTTCATATACTTGTTGGCCAGATCTTGTGTTTTTTCGGGTTTGAATCACGTAGTAATGCGGTGCCACACAGTAACAGTCAATTAATCCTGGATTCGATCAGTATTTTAGTCGGTAACACCGGTTAGGCCTGGGTTAGGTCTGGGTTATGCCCCCATCTGACTCATGATTTTACCTTCTTCGCATACTTGTTGGACAGATCCTGGTTTTTTTCGGGTTTGAATCACGTAGTAATGTGGTACCACACTGAAACAATCAATCAAACCTGGTTTCGATCAATATTTTAGAAGATAACACCGGTTAGGTCTGAGTTAGGTCTGGGTTACGCCCGCATCTGGCTCATGATTTTGCCTTTTCCGCATTCTTGTTGTCCAAATCGTTGGTTTTCTCTGGTTTGAATCGCGTAATAATGTGGTACCACAGTGAAACAGTCAATTAAACCTGGTTTCGATCAATATTTTAGAGGATTACACCGGTTAGGTCTAGGTTAGGCCTGGGTTATGGCCGCATCTCGCTCATGATTTTGCCTTTTTCATATACTTGTTGGCCAGATCTTGTGTTTTTTCGGGTTTGAATCATATAGTAATGTGGTACCAAACTGAAACAGTCAATTAAACTTGTTTTCGATCAATATGTTAGAGGATAACACCGGTTAGGTCAGGGTCAGGTCTGGGTTATGCCCGCATCGGGCTCATGATTTTACCTTTTCCGCATACTTGTTGGCCAGATCCTTGGTTTTCTCTGGTTTGAATCACGTAGTAATGTGGTACCACGAAGTAACAGTGAATTAGACCTGGATTCGGTCAGTATTTTAATCGGTAACACCGGTTAGGCCTGGGTTAGGTCTGGGTTATGCCCCCATCTGACTCAAGATTTTACCTTCTTCGCATAGTTGTTGGACAGATCCTGGGTTTTTTCCGGTTTGAATCACGTAATAATGTGGTACCACTGTGAAACAGTCAATTAAACCTGGTTTCGATCAATATTTTAGAGGATAACACCGGTTAGCTCTAGGTTAGGCCTGGGTTATGGCCGCATCTCGCTCATGATTTTGCCTTTCTCATATACTTGTTGGCCAGATCTTGTGTTTTTTCGGGTTTGAATCATATAGTAATGTGGTACCACAGTGAAACAGTCAATTAAACCTGGTTTCGATCAATATTTTAGAGGATAAAACCGGTTAGGTCGGGGTTAGGTCTGGGTTATGCCCGCATCTGGCTCATGATTTTGCCTTTTCCGCATACTTGTTGGCCAAATCCTTGGTTTTCTCTGGTTCGAATCACGTAGTAATGTGGTACCACACTGAAACAGTCAATGAAACCTGGTTTCGATCAATATTTCAGGGGATAAAACTGGTTAGGTCTGGGTCAGGTATGGGTTATGCCCACATCTGGCTCATGATTTTGCCTTTTCCGCATTCCTGTTGGCCAGATCCTTGGTTTTCTCTGGTTTGAATCACGTAGTAATGTGGTACCACGAAGTAACAGTGAATTACACCTGGATTCGGTCAGTATTTTAATCGGTAACACCGGTTAGGCCTGGGTTAGGTCTGGGTTATGCCCCCATCTGACTCATGATTTTACCTTCTTCGCATACTTGTTGGACAGATCCTGGTTTTTTCGGGTCTGAATCACGTAGTAATGTGGTACCACACTGAAACAGTCAATCAAACCTCGTTTCGATCAATATTTTAGAAGATAACACCGGTTAGGTCTGGGTTAGGTCTGGGTTATGCCCGCATCTGGCTCATGATTTTGCCTTTTCCGCATTCTTGTTGGCCAAATCCTTGGTTTTCTCTGGTTTGAATCGCGTAATAATGTGGTACCACAGTGAAACAGTCAATTAAACCTGGTTTCGATCAATATTTTAGAGGATAACACCGGTTAGGTCTAGGTTTGGCCTGGGTTATGGCCGCATCTGGCTCATGATTTTGCCTTCTTCGCATACTTGTTGGCCAGATCCTTGGTTTTTTCGGGTTTGAATCACGTAGTAATGTGGTACCGCGAAGTAACAGTGAATTAAACCTGGATTCGATCAGTATTTTAGTCGGTAACACCGGTTAGGCCTGGGTTAGGTCTGGGTTATGCCCCCATCTGTCTCATGATTTTACCTTCTTCGCATACTTGTTGGACAGATGCTGGGTTTTTTCGGGTTTGAATCACGTAGTAATGTGGTACCACACTGAAACAGTCAATTAAACCTGGTTTCGATCAATATTTTAGAAGATAACACCGGTTAGGTCTGGGTTAGGTCTGGGTTATGCCCGCATCTGGCTTATGATTTTGCCTTTTTCGCATACTTGTAGGCCAGATCCTTGGTTTTCTCTGGTTTGAATCACGTAGTAATGTGGTACCACACTGAAACAGACCATTAAACTTGGTTTCGATCAATATTTTAGAGGATAACACCGGTTAGGTCTGGGTTAGGTCTGGGTTATGCCCGCAACTCGCTTATGATTTTGCCTTCTTCGCATACTTGTTGGCCAGATCCTGGGTTTTTTAGGGTTTGAATCACGTAGTGATGTGGTTCCACACTGAAACAGTCCATTAAACTTGGTTTCGATCAATATTTTAGAGGATAACACCGGTTAGGTCCGGGTCACGTCTGGGTTATGCCCGCATCTGGCTCATGATTTTGCCTTTTCCGCATTCTTGTTGGCCAAATCCTTGGTTTTCTCTGGTTTGAATCGCGTAATAATGTGATACCACTGTGAAACAGTCAATTAAACCTGGTTTCGATCAATATTTTAGAGGATAACACCGGTTAGGTCTAGGGTTATGGCCGCATCTCGCTCATGATTTTGCCTTTTTCATATACTTGTTGGCCAGATCTTGTGTTTTTTCGGGTTTGAATCATATAGTAATGTGGTACCAAACTGAAACAGTCAATTAAACCTGGTTTCGATCAATATTTCAGGGGATAACACAGGATAGGTCTGGGTTAGGTCTGGGTTATGCCCGCATCTGGCTCATGATTTTGCCCACTTCGCATACATGTTCGACAGGTCCTGGGTTTTCTCTGGTTTGAATCGCGTAGTAATGTGGTACCACGAAGTAACAGTGAATTACACCTGGATTCGGTCAGTATTTTAATCGGTAACACCGGTTAGGCCTGGGTTAGGTCTGGGTTATGCCCCCATCATACTCATGATTTTGCCTTCTTCGCATACTTGTTGGCCAGATCCTGGGTTTTTTCGGGTTTGAATCACGTAGTAATGTGGTACCACAGAGAAACAGTCAATTAAACTTGTTTTCGATCAATATTTTGGAGAATAACACCGGTTAGGTCAGGGTCAGGTCTGGGTCATGCCCGCATCGGGCTCATGATTTTACCTTTTCCGCATACTTGTTGGCCAGATCCTTGGTTTTCTCTGGTTTGAATCACTTAGTAATGTGGTACCACGAAGTAACAGTGAATTACACCTGGATTCGGTCAGTACTTTAATCGGTAACACCGGTTAGGCCTGGGTTAGGTATGGGTTATGCCCCCATCTGACTCAAGATTTCACCTTCTTCGCATAGTTGTTGGACAGATCCTGGGTTTTTTCGGGTTTGAATCACGTAATAATGTGGTACCACTGTGAAACAGTCAATTAAACCTGGTTTCGATCAATATTTCAGGGGATAACACCGGGTAGGTCTAGGTTATGTCTGGGTTATGCCCGCAACTGGCTCATGATTGTGCCTTGTTCGCATACTTGTTGGCCAGATCCTGGGTTTTTTCGGATTTGAATCACGTAGTAATGTGGCACCACATTGAAACAGTCAATTAAACCTGGTTTCGATCAATATTTCAGGGGATAACACCGGATAGGTCTAGGTTATGTCTGGTTTATGCCCGCATCTGGCTCATGATTTTGCCCACTTCGCATACATGTTCGACAGGTCCTGGGTTTTTTCGGGTTTGAATCACGTAGTAATGCGGTGCCACACAGTAACAGTCAATTAAACCTGGATTCGGTCAGTATTTTAGCCGGTAACACCGGTTAGGCCTGGGTTAGGTCTGGGTATGCCCCCATCTGACACATGATTTTACCTTCTTCGCATAGTTGTTGGACAGATCCTGGGTTTTTTCGGGTTTGAATCACTTAATAATGTGGTACCACTGTGAAACAGTCAATTAAACCTGGTTTCGATCAATATTTTCGAGGATAACACCGGTTAGGTCTGGGTTATGTCTGGGTTATGCCCGCATCTGGCTCATGATCTTGCCCACTTCGCATACATGTTCGACAGGTCGTGGGTTTTTTCGGGTTTGAATCACGTAGTAATGCGGTGCCACACAGTAACAGTCAATTAAACCTGGATTCGGTCAGTATTTTAGCCGGTAACACCGGTTAGGTCTGGGTCAGGTCTGGGTTATGCCCCCATCTGACTCAAGATTTTACCTTCTTCGCATAGTTGTTGGGCAGATCCTGGGTTTTTTCGGGTTTGAATCACGTAATAATGTGGTACCACTGTGAAACAGTCAATTAAACCTGGTTTCGATCAATATTTTAGAGGATAACACCGGTTAGGTCTAGGTTAGGCCTGGGTTATGGCCGCATCTCGCTCATGATTTTGCCTATCTCATATACTTGTTGGCCAGATCTTGTGTTTTTTCGCGTTTGAATCATATAGTAATGTGGTACCAAACTGAAACAGTCAATTAAACCTGGTTTCGATGAATATTTCAGGGGATAGCACCGGATGGGTCTGGATTAGGTCTGGGTTATGCCCGCATCTCGCTCATAATTTTGCATTCTTCGCATACTTGTTGGCCAGATCCTGGGTTTTTTCGGGTTTGAATCACGTAGTCATGTGGTACCACAGTGAAACAGTCAATTAAACCTGGTTTCGATCAATATTTTCGAGGATAACACCGGTTAGGTTTGGGTTATGTCTGGGTTATGCCCGCATCTGGCTCATGATTTTGCCAACTTCGCATACATGTTCGACAGGTCCTGGGTTTTTTCGGGTATGAATCACGTAGAAATGCGGTGCCACACAGTAACAGTCAATTAATCCTGGATTCGGTCAGTATTTTAGCCGGTAACACCGATTAGGCCTGGGTTAGGTCCGGGTATGCCCCCATCTGACACATGATTTTACCTTCTTCGTATACTTGTTGGACAGATCCTGGGTTTTTTCGGATTTGATTCACGTAGTAATTTGGTACCACACTGAAACAGACCATTAAACTTGGTTTCGATCAATATTTTCGAGGATAACACCGGTTAGATCTGGGTTAGGTCTGGGTTTTGCCCGCATCTGGCTCATGATTTTGCCTTTCCGCATACTTGTTGGCCAAATCCTTGGTTTTCTCTGGTTTGAATCACGTAGTAATGTCGTACCACACTGAAACAGTCAATGAAACCTGGTTTCGATCAATATTTCAGGGGATAACACCGGATAGGTCTGGGTTATGTCTGGGTTATGCCCGCATCTGCCTCATGATTTTGCCTACTTCGCATACATGTTCGACAGGTCCTGGGTTTTTTCGGGTTTGAATCACGTAGTAATGCGGTGCCACACAGTAACAGTCAATTAAACCTGGATTCGGTCAGTATTTTAGCCGGTAACACCGGTTAGGCCTGGGTTAGGTCTGGGTATGCCCCCATCTGACACATGATTTTACCTTCTTCGTATACTTGTTGGACAGATCCTGGGTTTTCTCGGATTTGAACCACATGGTAACGTAGTACCAAACAGTTACTGTCAATTAAGCCTGGATTCGGTCAGTATTTTAGAGGATAACACCGATTAGGTCCGGGTCAGGTCTGGGTTATGCCCGCATGTGGCTCATGATTTTGCCTTTACCGCATACTTGTTGGCCAGATCATTGGTTTTCTCTGGTTTGAATCACGTAGTAATGTGGTACCACACTGAGACAGCCAATTAAACCTGGATTCGGTCAGTATTTTAGTTGGTAACACGGGTAAGGCCTGGGTTAGTTCTGGGTTATGCCCGCATCTGGCTTATGATTTTGCCTTTTTCGCATACTTGTAGGCCAGATCCTTGGTTTTCTCTGGTTTGAATCACGTAGTAATGTGGTACCACACTGAGACAGCCAATTAAACCTGGATTCGGTCAGTATTTTAGTTGGTAACACGGGTAAGGCCTGGGTTAGTTCTGGGTTATGCCCGCATCTGGCTTATGATTTTGCCTTTTTCGCATACTTGTAGGCCAGATCTTTGGTTTTCTCTGGTTTGAATCACGTAGTAATGTGGTACCACACTGAAACAGACCATTAAACTTGGTTTCGATCAATATTTTAGAGGATAACACCGGTTAGGTCTGGGTTAGGTCTGGGTTATGCCCGCATCTCGCTCATGATTTTGCCTTCTTCGCATACTTGTTGGCCAGATCCTGGGTTTTTTAGGGTTTGAATCACGTAGTGATGTGGTTCCACACTGAAACAGTCCATTAAACTTGGTTTCGATCAATATTTTAGAGGATAACACCGGTTAGGTCTGGGTTAGGTCTGGGTTATGCCCGCATCTGGCTCATGATTTTGCCTTTTCCGCATTCTTGTTGGCCAAATCCTTGGTTTTCTCTGGTTTGAATCGCGTAATAATGTGGTACCACACTGAAACAGTCAATTAAACCTGGTTTCGATCAATATTTTAGAAGATAACACCGGTTAGGTCTGGGTTAGGTATGGGTTATGTCCACATCTGGCTCATGATTTTGCCTTTTCCGCATTCCTGTTGACCAGAACCTTGGTTTTATCTCGTTTGAATCAGGTAGTAATGTGGTACCACACTGAAGCAGACAATTAAACTTGGTTTCGATCAATATTTTAGAGGATAGAACCGGTTAGGTCTGGGTTAGGTCCGGGTAATGCCCTCATCTGGTTCACGATTTTGCCTTCTTCGCATACTTGTTGGCCAGATCCTTGGTTTTTTCGGGTTTGAATCACGTAGTAATGTGGTACCACGAAGTAACAGTGAATTAAACCTGGATTCGATCAGTATTTTAGTCGGTAACACCGGTTAGGCTTGGGTTAGGTCTGGGTTATGCCCCCATCTGACTCATTATTTTACCTTCTTCGTATACTTGTTGGACAGATCCTGGGTTTTTTCGGATTTGATTCACGTAGTAATTTGGTACCACACTGAAACAGACCATTAAACTTGGTTTCGATCAATATTTTCGAGGATAACACCGGTTAGGTCTGGGTTAGGTCTGGGTTTTGCCCGCATCTGGCTCATGATTTTGCCTTTCCGCATACTTGTTGGCCAAATCCTTGGTTTTCTCTGGTTTGAATCACGTAGTAATGTCGTACCACACTGAAACAGTCAATGAAACCTGGTTTCGATCAATATTTCAGGGGATAACACCGGATAGGTCTGGGTTATGTCTGGGTTATGCCCGCATCTGGCTCATGATTTTGCCCACTTCGCATACATGTTCGACAGGTCCTGGGTTTTTTCGGGTTTGAATCACGTAGTTATGCGGTGCCACACAGTAACAGTCAATTAAACCTGGATTCGGTCAGTATTTTAGTCGGTAACACCGGTTAGGCCTGGGTTATGTCTGGGTATGCCCCCATCTGACTCATGATTTTACCTTCTTCGTATACTTGTTGGACAGATCCTGGGTTTTTTCGGATTTGATTCACGTAGTAATTTGGTACCACACTGAAACAGAACATTAAACTTGGTTTCGATCAATATTTTAGCCGGTAACACCGGTTAGGCCTGGGTTAGGTCTGGCTATGCCCCCATCTGACACATGATTTTACCTTCTTCGTATACTTGTTGGACAGATCCTGGGTTTTTTCGGATTTGAACCACACGGTAACGTAGTACCAAACAGTTACTGTCAATTAAGCCTGGATTCGGTCAGTATTTTAGAGGATAACACCGATAAGGTCCGGGTCAGGTCTGGGTTATGCCCGCATGTGGCTCATGATTTTGCCTTTTCCGCATACTTGTTGGCCAGATCCTTGGTTTTCTCTGGTTAGAATCACGTAGTAATGTGGTACCACACTGAGACAGCCAATTAAACCTGGATTCGGTCAGTATTTTAGTTGGTAACACCGGTAAGGTCTGGGTTAGTTCTGGGTTATGCCCGCATCTGGCTTATGATTTTGCCTTTTTCGCATACTTGTAGGCCAGATCCTTGGTTTTCTCTGGTTTGAATCACGTAGTAATGTGGTACCACACTGAAACAGACCATTAAACTTGGTTTCGATCAATATTTTAGAGGATAACACCGGTTAGGTCTGGGTTAGGTCTGGGTTATGCCCGCAACTCGCTCATGATTTTGCCTTCTTCGCATACTTGTTGGCCAGATCCTGGGTTTTTTAGGGTTTGAATCACGTAGTGATGTGGTTCCACACTGAAACAGTCCATTAAACTTGGTTTCGATCAATATTTTAGAGGATAACACCGGTTAGGTCTGGGTCACGTCTGGGTTATGCCCGCATCTCGCTCATAATTTTGCCTTCTTCGCATACTTGTTGGCCAGATCCTGGGTTTTTTCGGGTTTGAATCACGTAGTAATGTGGTACCACAGTGAAACAGTCAATTAAACCTGGTTTCGATCAATATTTTAGAGGATAAAACCGGTTAGGTCTGGGTTAGGTCTGGGTTATGCCACCATCTGACTCAAGATTTTACCTTCTTCGCATAGTTGTTGGACAGATCCTGGGTTTTTTCGGGTTTGAATCACGTAATAATGTGGTACCACTGTGAAACAGTCAATTAAACCTGGTTTCGATCAATATTTCAGGGGATAACGCCGGGTAGGTCTAGGTTATGTCTGGGTTATGCCCGCAACTGGCTCATGATTGTGCCTTGTTCGCATACTTGTTGGCCAGATCCTGGGTTATTTCGGATTTGAATCACGTAGTAATGTGGCACCACATTGAAACAGTCAATTAAACCTGGTTTCGATCAATATTTCAGGGGATAACGCCGGGTAGGTCTAGGTTATGTCTGGGTTATGCCCGCATCTGGCTCATGATTTTGCCTTGTTCGCATACTTGTTGGCCAGATCCTGGGTTTTTTCGGATTTGAGTCACGTAGTAATGTGGCACCACATTGAAACAGTCAATTAAACCTGGTTTCGATCAATATTTCAGGGGATAACACCGGATAGGTCTAGGTTATGTCTGGGTTATGCCCGCATCTGGCTCATGATTTTACCCACTTCGCATACATGTTCGACAGATCCTGGGTTTTTTCGGGTTTGAATCACGTAGTAATGCGGTGCCACACAGTAACAGTCAATTAAACCTGGATTCGGTCAGTATTTTAGCCGGTAACACCGGTTAGGCCTGGGTTAGGTCTGGGTATGCCCCCCTCTGACACATGATTTTACCTTCTTCGTATACTTGTTGGACAGATCCTGGGTTTTTTCGGATTTGAACCACATGGTAACGTAGTACCAAACAGTTACTGTCAATTAAGCCTGGATTCGGGTAGTATTTTAGAGGATAACACCGATTAGGTCCGGGTCAGGTCTGGGTTATGCCCGCATGTGGCTCATGATTTTGCCTTTTCCGCATACTTGTTGGCCAGATCATTGGTTTTCTCTGGTTTGAATCACGTAGTAATGTGGTACCACACTGAGACAGCCAATTAAACCTGGATTCGGTCAGTATTTTAGTTGGTAACACGGGTAAGGCCTGGGTTAGTTCTGGGTTATGCCCGCATCTGGCTTATGATTTTGCCTTTTTCGCATACTTGTAGGCCAGATCTTTGGTTTTCTCTGGTTTGAATCACGTAGTAATGTGGTACCACACTGAAACAGACCATTAAACTTGGTTTCGATCAATATTTTAGAGGATAACACCGGTTAGGTCTGGGTTAGGTCTGGGTTATGCCCGCATCTCGCTCATGATTTTGCCTTCTTCGCATACTTGTTGGCCAGATCCTGGGTTTTTTAGGGTTTGAATCACGTAGTGATGTGGTTCCACACTGAAACAGTCCATTAAACTTGGTTTCGATCAATATTTTAGAGGATAACACCGGTTAGGTCTGGGTTAGGTCTGGGTTATGCCCGCATCTGGCTCATGATTTTGCCTTTTCCGCATTCTTGTTGGCCAAATCCTTGGTTTTCTCTGGTTTGAATCGCGTAATAATGTGGTACCACACTGAAACAGTCAATTAAACCTGGTTTCGATCAATATTTTAGAAGATAACACCGGTTAGGTCTGGGTTAGGTATGGGTTATGTCCACATCTGGCTCATGATTTTGCCTTTTCCGCATTCCTGTTGACCAGAACCTTGGTTTTATCTCGTTTGAATCAGGTAGTAATGTGGTACCACACTGAAGCAGACAATTAAACTTGGTTTCGATCAATATTTTAGAGGATAGAACCGGTTAGGTCTGGGTTAGGTCCGGGTAATGCCCTCATCTGGTTCACGATTTTGCCTTCTTCGCATACTTGTTGGCCAGATCCTTGGTTTTTTCGGGTTTGAATCACGTAGTAATGTGGTACCACGAAGTAACAGTGAATTAAACCTGGATTCGATCAGTATTTTAGTCGGTAACACCGGTTAGGCTTGGGTTAGGTCTGGGTTATGCCCCCATCTGACTCATTATTTTACCTTCTTCGTATACTTGTTGGACAGATCCTGGGTTTTTTCGGATTTGATTCACGTAGTAATTTGGTACCACACTGAAACAGACCATTAAACTTGGTTTCGATCAATATTTTCGAGGATAACACCGGTTAGGTCTGGGTTAGGTCTGGGTTTTGCCCGCATCTGGCTCATGATTTTGCCTTTCCGCATACTTGTTGGCCAAATCCTTGGTTTTCTCTGGTTTGAATCACGTAGTAATGTCGTACCACACTGAAACAGTCAATGAAACCTGGTTTCGATCAATATTTCAGGGGATAACACCGGATAGGTCTGGGTTATGTCTGGGTTATGCCCGCATCTGGCTCATGATTTTGCCCACTTCGCATACATGTTCGACAGGTCCTGGGTTTTTTCGGATTTGATTCACGTAGTAATTTGGTACCACACTGAAACAGACCATTAAACTTGGTTTCGATCAATATTTTAGCCGGTAACACCGGTTAGGCCTGGGTTAGGTCTGGGTATGCCCCCATCTGACACATGATTTTACCTTCTTCGTATACTTGTTGGACAGATCCTGGGTTTTTTCGGATTTGAGCCACACGGTAACGTAGTACCAAACAGTTACTGTCAATTAAGCCTGGATTCGGTCAGTATTTTAGAGGATAACACCGATAAAGTCCGGGTCAGGTCTGGGTTATGCCCGCATGTGGCTCATGATTTTGCCTTTTCCGCATACTTGTTGGCCAGATCCTTGGTTTTCTCTGGTTTGAATCACGTAGTAATGTGGTACCACACTGAGACAGCCAATTAAACCTGGATTCGGTCAGTATTTTAGTTGGTAACACGGGTAAGGCCTGGGTTAGTTCTGGGTTATGCCCGCATCTGGCTTATGATTTTGCCTTTTTCGCATACTTGTAGGCCAGATCTTTGGTTTTCTCTGGTTTGAATCACGTAGTAATGTGGTACCACACTGAAACAGACCATTAAACTTGGTTTCGATCAATATTTTAGAGGATAACACCGGTTAGGTCTGGGTTAGGTCTGGGTTATGCCCGCATCTCGCTCATGATTTTGCCTTCTTCGCATACTTGTTGGCCAGATCCTGGGTTTTTTAGGGTTTGAATCACGTAGTGATGTGGTTCCACACTGAAACAGTCCATTAAACTTGGTTTCGATCAATATTTTAGAGGATAACACCGGTTAGGTCTGGGTTACGTCTGGGTTATGCCCGCATCTCTCTCATAATTTTGCCTTCTTCGCATACTTGTTGGCCAGATCCTGGGTTTTTTCGGGTTTGAATCACGTAGTAATGTGGTACCCCAGTGAAACAGTCAATTAAACCTGGTTTCGATCAATATTTTAAAGGATAAAACCGGTTAGGTCTGGGTTAGGTCTGGGTTATGCCCGCATCTGGCTCATGATTTTACCTTCTTCGCATACTTGTTGGACAGATCCTGGTTTTTTCGGGTTTGAATCACGTAGTAATGTGGTACCACACTGAAACAGTCAATCAAACCTGGTTTCGATCAGTGTTTTAGAAGATAACACCGGTTAGGTCTGGGTTAGGTCTGGGTTATGCCCGCATCTGGCTCATGATTTTGCCTTTTCCGCATTCTTGTTGGCCAAATCCTTGGTTTTCTCTGGTTTGAATCGCGTAATAATGTGGTACCACACTGAAACAGTCAATTAAACCTGGTTTCGATCAATATTTTAGAAGATAACACCGGTTAGGTCTGGGTTAGGTCTGGGTTATGCCCGCATCTGGCTCATGATTTTGCCTTTTCCGCAAACTTGTTGGCCAAATCCTTGGTTTTCTCTGGTTTGAATCGCGTAATAATGTGGTACCACAGTGAGACAGTCAATTAAACCTGGTTTCGATCAATATTTCAGAGGATAACACCGGTTAGGTCTGGGTTAGGTATGGGTTATGTCCACATCTGGCTCATGATTTTGCCTTTTCCGCATTCCTGTTGACCAGAACCTTGGTTTTATCTCGTTTGAATCAGGTAGTAATGTGGTACCACACTGAAGCAGACAATTAAACTTGGTTTCGATCAATATTTTAGAGGATAGAACCGGTTAGGTCTGGGTTAGGTCCGGGTAATGCCCTCATCTGGTTCACGATTTTGCCTTCTTCGCATACTTGTTGGCCAGATCCTTGGTTTTTTCGGGTTTGAATCACGTAGTAATGTGGTACCACGAAGTAACAGTGAATTAAATCTGGATTCGATCAGTATTTTAGTCGGTAACACCGGTTAGGCTTGGGTTAGGTCTGGGTTATGCCCCCATCTGACTCATTATTTTACCTTCTTCGTATACTTGTTGGACAGATCCTGGGTTTTTTCGGATTTGATTCACGTAGTAATTTGGTACCACACTGAAACAGACCATTAAACTTGGTTTCGATCAATATATTCGAGGATAACACCGGTTAGGTCTGGGTTAGGTCTGGGTTTTGCCCGCATCTGGCTCATGATTTTGCCTTTCCGCATACTTGTTGGCCAAATCCTTGGTTTTCTCTGGTTTGAATCACGTAGTAATGTCGTACCACACTGAAACAGTCAATGAAACCTGGTTTCGATCAATATTTCAGGGGATAACACCGGATAGGTCTGGGTTATGTCTGGGTTATGCCCGCATCTGGCTCATGATTTTGCCCATTTCGCATACATGTTCGACAGGTCCTGGGTTTTTTCGGGTTTGAATCACGTAGTTATGCGGTGCCACACAGTAACAGTCAATTAAACCTGGATTCGGTCAGTATTTTAGTCGGTAACACCGGTTAGGCCTGGGTTATGTCTGGGTATGCCCCCATCTGACTCATGATTTTACCTACTTCGTATACTTGTTGGACAGATCCTGGGTTTTTTCGGATTTGATTCACGTAGTAATTTGGTACCACACTGAAACAGACCATTAAACTTGGTTTCGATCAATATTTTAGCCGGTAACACCGGTTAGGCCTGGGTTAGGTCTGGGTATGCCCCCATCTGACACATGATTTTACCTTCTTCGTATACTTGTTGGACAGATCCTGGGTTTTTTCGGATTTGAGCCACACGGTAACGTAGTACCAAACAGTTACTGTCAATTAAGCCTGGATTCGGTCAGTATTTTAGAGGATAACACCGATAAAGTCCGGGTCAGGTCTGGGTTATGCCCGCATGTGGCTCATGATTTTGCCTTTTCCGCATACTTGTTGGCCAGATCCTTGGTTTTCTCTGGTTTGAATCACGTAGTAATGTGGTACCACACTGAGACAGCCAATTAAACCTGGATTCGGTCAGTATTTTAGTTGGTAACACCGGTAAGGTCTGGGTTAGTTCTGGGTTATGCCCGCATCTGGCTTATGATTTTGCCTTTTTCGCATACTTGTAGGCCAGATCCTTGGTTTTCTCTGGTTTGAATCACGTAGTAATGTGGTACCACACTGAAACAGACCATTAAACTTGGTTTCGATCAATATTTTAGAGGATAACACCGGTTAGGTCTGGGTTAGGTCTGGGTTATGCCCGCAACTCGCTCATGATTTTGCCTTCTTCGCATACTTGTTGGCCAGATCCTGGGTTTTTTAGGGTTTGAATCACGTAGTGATGTGGTTCCACACTGAAACAGTCCATTAAACTTGGTTTCGATCAATATTTTAGAGGATAACACCGGTTAGGTCTGGGTCACGTCTGGGTTATGCCCGAATCTCGCTCATAATTTTGCCTTCTTCGCATACTTGTTGGCCAGATCCTGGGTTTTTTCGGGTTTGAATCACGTAGTAATGTGGTACCACAGTGAAACAGTCAATTAAACCTGGTTTCGATCAATATTTTAGAGGATAAAACCGGTTAGGTCCGGGTTAGGTCTGGGTTATGCCCGCATCTGGCTCATGATTTTGCCTTTTCCGCATACTTGTTGGCCAAATCCTTGGTTTTCTCTGGTTCGAATCACGTAGTAATGTGGTACCACACTGAAACAGTCAATGAAACCTGGATTCGATCAATATTTCAGGGGATAAAACCGGTTAGGTCTGGGTCAGGTATGGGTTATGCCCACATCTGGCTCATGATTTTGCCTTTTCCGCATTCCTGTTGGCCAGATCCTTGGTTTTCTCTGGTTTGAATCGCGTAGTAATGTGGTACCACGAAGTAACAGTGAATTACACCTGGATTCGGTCAGTATTTTAATCGGTAACACCGGTTAGGCCTGGGTTAGGTCTGGGTTATGCCCCCATCATACTCATGATTTTACCTTCTTCGCATACTTGTTGGACAGATCCTGGTTTTTCGGGTTTGAATCACGTAGTAATGTGGTACCACACTGAAACAGTCAATCAAACCTGGTTTCGATCAATATTTTAGAGGATAAAACCGGTTAGGTCCGGGTTAGGTCTGGGTTATGCCCGCATCTGGCTCATGATTTTGCCTTTTCCGCATACTTGTTGGCCAAATCCTTGGTTTTCTCTGGTTTGAATCGCGTAATAATGTGGTACCACACTGAAACAGTCAATTAAACCTGGTTTCGATCAATATTTTAGAGGATAACACCGGTTAGGTCTGGGTCACGTCTGGGTTATGCCCGAATCTCGCTCATAATTTTGCCTTCTTCGCATACTTGTTGGCCAGATCCTGGGTTTTTTCGGGTTTGAATCGCGTAATAATGTGGTACCACAGTGAGACAGTCAATTAAACCTGGTTTCGATCAATATTTTAGAGGATAAAACCGGTTAGGTCTGGGTTAGGTCTGGGTTATGCCCGCATCTGGCTTATGATTTTGCCTTTTTCGCATACTTGTAGGCCAGATCCTTGGTTTTCTCCGGTTTGCATCACGTAGTAATGTGGTACCACACTGAAACAGACCATTAAACTTGCTTTCGATCAATATTTTAGAGGATAACACCGGTTAGGTCTGGGTCAGGTCTGGGTTATGCCCGCATCTGGCTCATGATTTTACCTTTCCGCATACTTGTTGGCCAAATCCTTGGTTTGCTCTGGTTTGAATCACGTAGTAATGTGGTACCACACTGAGACAGCCAACTAAACCTGGATTCGGTCAGTATTTTAGTTGGTAACACCGGTAAGGTCTGGGTTAGTTCTGGGTTATGCCCGCATCTGGCTTATGATTTTGCCTTTTTCGCATACTTGTAGGCCCGATCCTCGGTTTTCTCTGGTTTGAATCGCGTAATAATGTGGTACCACAGTGAAACACTCAATTGAACCTGGTTTCGATCAATATTTCAGGGGATAACACCGGATAGGTCTGGGTTAGGTATGGGTTATGCCCGCATCTCGCTCATAATTTTGCCTTCTTCGCATACTTGTTGGCCAGGTCCTGGGTTTTCTCTGGTTTGAATCACGTAGTAATGTGGTACCACGAAGTAACAGTGAATTACACATGGATTCGGTCAGTTTTTTAATCGGTAACACCGGTTAGGCCTGGGTTAGGTCTGGGTTATGCCCCCATCTGACTCAAGATTTTACCTTCTTCGCATAGTTGTTGGACAGATCCTGGGTTTTTTCGGGTTTGAATCACGTAGTAATGTGGTACCACAGTGAAACAGTCAATTAAACCTGGTTTCGATCAATATTTTAGAGGATAAAACCGGTTAGGTTTGGGTTAGGTCTGGGTTATGCCCGCATCTGGCTCATGATTTTGCCTTTTCCGCATACTTGTTGGCCAAATCCTTGGTTTTCTCTGGTTCGAATCACGTAGTAATGTGGTACCACACTGAAACAGTCAATGAAACCTGGTTTCGATCAATATTTCAGGGGATAAAACCGGTTAGGTCTGGGTCAGGTATGGGTTATGCCCACATCTGGCTCATGATTTTGCCTTTTCCGCATTCCTGTTGGCCAGATCCTTGGTTTTCTCTGGTTTGAATCGCGTAGTAATGTGGTACCACAGTGAAACAGTCAATTAAACCTGGTTTCGATCAATATTTTAGAGGATAAAACCGGTTAGGTCTGGGTTAGGTCTGGGTTATGCCCGCATCTGGCTCATGATTTTGCCTTTTCCGCATACTTGTTGGCCAAATCCTTGGTTTTCTCTGGTTCGAATCACGTAGTAATGTGGTACCACACTGAAACAGTCAATTAAACCTGGTTTCGATCAATATTTTAGAGGATAACACCGGTTAGGTCAGGGTCAGGTCTGGGTCATGCCCGCATCGGGCTCATGATTTTACCTTTTCCGCATACTTGTTGGCCAGATCCTTGGTTTTCTCTGGTTTGAATCACGTAGTAATGTGATACCACGAAGTAACAGTGAATTACACCTGGATTCGGTCAGTATTTTAATCGGTAACACCGGTTAGGCCTGGGTTAGGTATGGGTTATGCCCCCATCTGACTCAAGATTTTACCTTCTTCGCATACTTGTTGGACAGATCCTGGTTTTTTTCGGGTTTGAATCACGTAGTAATGTGGTACCACACTGAAACAGTCAATCAAACCTGGTTTCGATCAATATTTTAGAAGATAACACCGGTTAGGGCTGGGTTAGGTCTGGGTTATGCCCGCATCTGGCTCATGATTTTGCCTTTTCCGCATTCTTGTTGGCCAAATCCTTGGTTTTCTCTGGTTTGAATCGCGTAATAATGTGGTACCACAGTGAAACACTCAATTGAACCTGGTTTCGATCAATATTTCAGGGGATAACACCGGATAGGTCTGGGTTAGGTATGGGTTATGCCCGCATCTCGCTCATAATTTTGCCTTCTTCGCATACTTGTTGGCCAGGTCCTGGGTTTTCTCTGGTTTGAATCACGTAGTAATGTGGTACCACGAAGTAACAGTGAATTACACCTGGATTCGGTCAGTATTTTAATCGGTAACACCGGTTAGACCTGGGTTAGGTCTGGGTTATGCCCCCATCTGACTCAAGATTTTACCTTCTTCGCATAGTTGTTGGACAGATCCTGGGTTTTTTCGGGTTTGAATCACGTAATAATGTGGTACCACTGTGAAACAGTCAATTAAACCTGGTTTCGATCAATATTTTAGAGGATAATACCGTTTAGGTCCAGGTTAGGCCTGGGTTATGGCCGCATCTCGCTCATGATTTTGCCTTTTTCATATACTTGTTGGCCAGATCTTGTGTTTTTTCAGGTTTGAATCATATAGTAATGTGGTACCAAACTGAAACAGTCAATTAAACCTGGTTTCGATGAATATTTCTGGGGATAGCACCGGATAGGTCTGGATTAGGTCTGGGTTATGCCCGCCTCTGCCTCATGATTTTGCCTTTCCGCATACTTGTTGGCCAAATCCTTGGTTTTCTCTGGTTTGAATCACGTAGTAATGTGGTACCACGAAGTAACAGTGAATTACACCTGGATTCGATCAATATTTCAGGGGATAACACCGGATAGGTCTGGGTTATGTCTGGGTTATGCCCGCAACTGGCTCATGATTTTGCATTCTTCGCATACTTGTTGGCCAGATCCTGGGTTTTTTCGGGTTTGAATCACGTAGTAATGTGGTACCACAGTGAAACAGTCAATTAAACCTGGTTTCGATCAATATTTTCGAGGATAACACCGGTTAGGTCTGGGTTAGGTCTGGGTTATGCCCGCCTCTGCCTCATGATTTTGCCTTCCCGCATACTTGTTGGCCAAATCCTTGGTTTTCTCTGGTTTGAATCACGTAGTAATGTGGTACCACACTGAAACAGTCAATGAAACCTGGTTTCGATCAATATTTCAGGGGATAACACCGGATAGGTCTGGGTTATGTCTGGGTTATGCCCGCATCTGGCTCATGATTTTGCCCACTTCGCATACATGTTCGACAGGTCCTGGGTTTTTTCGGGTTTGAATCACGTAGTTATGCGGTGCCACACAGTAACAGTCAATTAAACCTGGATTCGGTCAGTATTTTAGTCGGTAACACCGGTTAGGCCTGGGTTAGGTCTGGGTATGCCCCCATCTGACTCATGATTTTACCTTCTTCGTATACTTGTTGGACAGATCCTGGGTTTTTTCGGATTTGATTCACGTAGTAATTTGGTACCACACTGAAACAGACCATTAAACTTGGTTTCGATCAATATTTTAGCCGGTAACACCGGTTAGGCCTGGGTTAGGTCTGGGTATGCCCCCATCTGACACATGATTTTACCTTCTTCGTATACTTGTTGGACAGATCCTGGGTTTTGTCGGATTTGAACCACATGGTAACGTAGTACCAAACAGTTACTGTCAATTAAGCCTGGATTCGGTCAGTATTTTAGAGGATAACACCGATAAGGTCCGGGTCAGGTCTGGGTTATGCCCGCATGTGGCTCATGATTTTGCCTTTTCCGCATACTTGTTGGCCAGATCCTTGGTATTCTCTGGTTTGAATCACGTAGTAATGTGGTACCACACTGAGACAGCCAATTAAACCTGGATTCGGTCAGTGTTTTAGTTGGTAACACCGGTAAGGGCTGGGTTAGTTCTGGGTTATGCCCGCATCTGGCTCATGATTTTGCCTTTTTCGCATACTTGTAGGCCAGATCCTTGGTTTTCTCTGGTTTGAATCACCTAGTAATGTGGTACCACGAAGTAACAGTGAATTACACCTGGATTCGGTCAGTATTTTAATCGGTAACACCGGTTAGGCCTGGGTTAGGTATGGGTTATGCCCCCATCTGACTCAAGATTTTACCTTCTTCGCATAGTTGTTGGACAGATCCTGGGTTTTTTCGGGTTTGAATCACGTAATAATGTGGTACCACTGTGAAACAGTCAATTAAACCTGGTTTCGATCAATATTTCAGGGGATAACACCGGGTAGGTCTAGGTTATGTCTGGGTTATGCCCGCAACTGGCTCATGATTTTGCCTTGTTCGCATACTTGTTGGCCAGATGCTGGGTTTTTTCGGATTTGAATCACGTAGTAATGTGGCACCACATTGAAACAGTCAATTAAACCTGGTTTCGATCAATATTTCAGGGGATAACACCGGATAGGTCTAGGTTATGTCTGGGTTATGCCCGCATCTGGCTTATGATTTTGCCCACTTCGCATACATGTTCGACAGGTCCTGGGTTTTTTCGGGGTTGAATCACGTAGTAATGTGGTACCACAGAGAAACAGTCAATTAAACTTGTTTTCGATCAATATTTTAGAAGATAACACCGGTTAGGTCTGGGTTAGGTCTGGGTTATGCCCGCATCTGGCTCATGATTTTGCCTTTTCCGCATTCTTGTTGGCCAAATCCTTGGTTTTCTCTGGTTTGAATCGCGTAATAATGTGGTACCACGAAGTAACAGTGAATTACACCTGGATTCGGTCAGTATTTTAATCGGTAACACCGGTTAGGCCTGGGTTAGGTCTGGGTTATGCCCCCATCAGACTCATGATTTTACCTTCTTCGCATACTTGTTGGACAGATCCTGGTTTTTTCGGGTTTGAAGCACGTAGTAATGTGTTACCACACTGAAACAGTCAATCAAACCTGGTTTCGATCAATATTTTAGAAGATAACACCGGTTAGGTCTGGGTTAGGTCTGGGTTATGCCCGCATCTGGCTCATGATTTTGCCTTTTCCGCATTCTTGTTGGCCAAATCCTTGGTTTTCTCTGGTTTGAATCGCGTAATAATGTGGTACCACAGTGAAACAGTCAATTAAACCTGGTTTCGATCAATATTTTAGAGGATAACACCGGTTAGGTCTAGGTTAGGCCTGGGTTTTGGCCGCATCTCGCTCATGATTTTGCCTTTTTCATATACTTGTTGGCCAGATCTTGTGTTTTTTCGGGTTTGAATCATATAGTAATGTGGTACCAAACTGAAACAGTCAATTAAACCTGGTTTCGATCAATATTTCAGGGGATCACACCGGATAGGTCTGGGTTAGGTCTGGGTTATGCCCGCATCTCGCTCATAATTTTGCCTTCTTCGCATACTCGTTGGCCAGATCCTGGGTTTTTTCGGGTTTGAATCACGTAGTAATGTGGTACCACAGAGAAACAGTCAATTAAACTTGTTTTCGATCAATATTTTAGAGGATAACACCGGATAGGTCAGGGTCAGGTCTGGGTCATGCCCGCATCAGGCTCATGATTTTACCTTTTCCGCATACTTGTTGGCCAGATCCTTGGTTTTCTCTGGTTTGAATCACGTAGTAATGTGGTACCACACTGAAACAGTCAATCAAACCTGATTTCGATCAATATTTTAGAAGATAACACCGGTTAGGTCTGGGTTAGGTCTGGGTTATGCCCGCATCTGGATCATGATTATGCCTTTTCCGCATTCTTGTTGGCCAAATCCTTGGTTTTCTCTGGTTTGAATCGCGTAATAATGTGGTACCACAGTGAAACACTCAATTAAACCTGGTTTCGCTCAATATTTTAGAGGATAACACCGGTTAGGTCTAGGTTAGGCCTGGGTTATGCCCGCAACTGGCTCATGATTTTGCCTTGTTCGCATACTTGTTGGCCAGATCCTGGGTTTTTTCGGATTTGATTCACGTAGTAATTTGGTACCACACTGAAAGAGACCATTAAACTTGGTTTCGATCAATATTTTACAGGATAACACCGGTTAGGTCTGGGTTAGGTCTGGGTTATGCCCGCATCTGGCTCATGATTTTGCCTTGTTCGCATACTTGTTGGCCAGATCCTGGGTTTTTTCGGATTTGAATCACGTAGTAATGTGGCACCACATTGAAACAGTCAATTAAACCTGGTTTCGATCAATATTTCAGGGGATAACACCGGATAGGTCTAGGTTATGTCTGGGTTATGCCCGCATCTGGCTCATGATTTTGCCCACTTCGCATACATGTTCGACAGGTCCTGGGTTTTTTCGGATTTGATTCACGTAGTAATTTGGTACCACACTGAAACAGTCCATTAAACTTGGTTTCGATCAATATTTTAGAGGATAACACCGGTTAGGTCTGGGTTAGGTCTGGGTTATGCCCGCATCTGGCTCATGATTTTGCCTTGTTCGCATACTTGTTGGCCAGATCCTGGGTTTTTTCGGATTTGAATCACGTAGTAATGTGGCACCACATTGAAACAGTCAATTAAACCTGGTTTCGATCAATATTTTAGAGGATAAAACCGTTTAGGTCTGGGTTAGGTATGGCTTATGTCCACATCTGGCTCATGATTTTACCTTTTCCGCATTCCTGTTGATCAGAACCTTGGTTTTATCTTGTTTGAATCAGGTAGTAATGTGGTACCACACTGAAACAGACAATTAAACTTGTTTTCGATCAATATTTTAGAGGATAACACCGGTTAGGTCTGGGTCAGGTCTAGGTTATGCCCGCATCTGGCTCATGATTTTACCTTTTCCGCATACTTGTTGGCCAGATCCTTCGTTTTCTCTGGTTTGAATCACGTAGTAATGTGGTACCACGAAGTAACAGTGAATTACACCTGGATTCGGTCAGTATTGTAATCGGTAACACCGGTTAGGCCTGGGTTAGGTCTGGGTTATGCCCCCATCTGACTCAAGATTTTACCTTCTTCGCATAGTTGTTGGACAGATCCTGGGTTTTTTCGGGTTTGAATCACGTAATAATGTGGTACCACTGTGAAACAGTCAATTAAACCTGGTTTCGATCAATATTTTCGAGGATAACACCGGTTAGGTCTGGGTTATGTCTGGGTTATGCCCGCATCTGGCTCATGATTTTGCCCGCTTCGCATACATGTTCGACAGGTCCTGGGTTTTTTCGGGTTTGAATCACGTAGTAATGCGGTGCCACACAGTAACAGTCAATTAAACCTGGATTCGGTCAGTATTTTAGCCGGTAACACCGGTTAGGCCTGGGTTAGGTCTGGGTATGCCCCCATCTGACACATGATTTTACCTTCTTCGTATACTTGTTGGACAGATCCTGGGTTTTTTCGGATTTGATTCACGTAGTAATTTGGTACCACACTGAAACAGACCATTAAACTTGGTTTCGATCAATATTTTCGAGGATAACACCGGTTAGGTCTGGGTCACGTCTGGGTTATGCCCGCATCTCGCTCATAATTTTGCCTTCTTCGCATACTTGTTGGCCAGATCCTGGGTTTTTTCGGGTTTGAATCACGTAGTAATGTGGTACCACAGTGAAACAGTCAATTAAACCTGGTTTCGATCAATATTTTAGAGGATAAAACCGGTTAGGTCTGGGTTAGGTCTGGGTTATGCCCGCATCTGGCTCATGATTTTGCCTTTTCCGCATTCTTGTTGGCCTAATCCTTGGTTTTCTCTGGTTTGAATCGCGTAATAATGTGGTACCACAGTGAAACAGTCAATTAAACCTGGTTTCGATCAATATTTTAGAGGATAACACCGGTTAGGTCTAGGTTAGGCCTGGGTTATGGCCGCATCTCGCTCATGATTTTGCCTTTTTCATATACTTGTTGGCCAGATCTTGTGTTTTTTCGGGTTTGAATCCTATAGTAATGTGGTACCAAGCTGAAACAGTCAATTAAACCTGGTTTCGATCAATATTTCAGGGGATAACACCGGATAGGTCTGGGTTAGGTCTGGGTTATGCCCGCATCTCGCTCATAATTTTGCCATCTTCGCATACTTGTTGGCCAGATCCTGGGTGTTTCAGGGTTTGAATCACGTAGTGATGTAGTACCACATTGAAACAGTCAATTAAACCTGGTTTCGATCAATATTTCAGGGGATATCGCCGGTTAGGTCTGGGTTAGGTCTGGGTTATGCCCGCATCTGGCTCATGATATTGCCTTCTTCGCATACTTGTTGGCCAGATCCTTGGTTTTTTCGCGTTTGAATCACGTAGTAATGTGGTACCGCGAAGTAACAGTGAATTAAACCTGGATTCGGTCAGTATTTTAGTCGGTAACACCGGTTAGGCCTGGGTTAGGTCTGGGTTATGCCCCCATCTGTCTCATGATTTTACCTTTTTCGCATACTTGTTGGACAGATCCTGGGTTTTTTCGTGTTTGAATCACGTAGTAATGTGGTACCACACTGAAACAGTCAATTAAACCTGGTTTCGATTAATATTTTAGAAGATAACACCGGTTAGGTCTGGGTTAGGTCTGGGTTATGCCCGCATCTGGCTCATGATTTTGCCTTTTCCGCAAACTTGTTGGCCAAATCCTTGGTTTTCTCTGGTTTGAATCGCGTAATAATGTGGTACCACAGTGAGACAGTCAATTAAACCTGGTTTCGATCAATATTTCAGAGGATAACACCGGTTAGGTCTGGGTTAGGTATGTGTTATGTCCACATCTGGCTCATGATTTTGCCTTTTCCGCATTCCTGTTGACCAGAACCTTGGTTTTATCTCGTTTGAATCAGGTAGTAATGTGGTACCACAGTGAAACAGTCAATTAAACCTGGTTTCGATCAATATTTTAGAGGATAACACCGGTTAGGTCTAGGTTAGGCCTGGGTTATGGCCGCATCTCGCTCATGATTTTGCCTTTTTCATATACTTGTTGGCCAGATCTTGTGTTTTTTCGGGTTTGAATCATATAGTAATGTGGTACCAAACTGAAACAGTCAATTAAACCTGGTTTCGAACAATATTTCAGGGGATAACACCGGATAGGTCTGGGTTAGGTCTGGGTTATGCCCGCATCTCGCTCATAATTTTGCCTTCTTCGCATACTTGTTGGCCAGGTCCTGGGTTTTTTCGGGTTTGAATCACGTAGTAATGTGGTACCACAGTGAAGCAGTCAATTAAACTTGTTTTCGATCAATATTTTAGAGGATAACACCGGTTAGGTCAGGGTCAGGTCTGGGTTATGCCCGTATCTGGCTCATGATTTTGCCTTTTCCGAAAACTTGTTGGCCAAATCCTTGGTTTTCTCTGGTTTGAATCACGTAGTAATGTGGTACCACGAAGTAACAGTTAATTACACCTGGATTCGGTCAGTATTTTAATCGGTAACACCGGTTAGGCCTGGGTTAGGTCTGGGTTATGCCCCCATCTGACTCAAGCTTTTACCTTCTACGCATAGTTGGTGGACAGATCCTGCGTTTTTTCGGGTTTGAATCACGTAATAATGTGGTACCACTGTGAAACAGTCAATTAAACCTGGTTTCGATCAATATTTTAGAGGATAACACCGGTTAGGTCTAGGTTAGGCCTGGGTTATGGCCGCATCTCGCTCATGATTTTGCCTTTTTCATATACTTGTTGGCCAGATCTTGTGTTTTTTCGGGTTTGAATCATATAGTAATGTGGTACCAAACTGAAACAGTCAATTAAACCTGGTTTCGATCAATATTTCAGTGGATAGCACCGGATAGGTCTGGATCAGGTCTGGGTTATGCCCGCATCTCGCTCATAATTTTGCATTCTTCGCATACTTGTTGGCCAGATCCTGGGTTTTTTCGGGTTTGAATCACGTAGTAATGTGGTACCACAGTGAAACAGTCAATTAAACCTGGTTTCGATCAATATTTTCGAGGATAACACCGGTTAGGTCTGGGTTAGGTCTGGGTTATGCCCGCCTCTGCCTCATGATTTTGCCTTTCCGCATACTTGTTGGCCAAATCCTTGGTTTGCTCTGGTTTGAATCACGTAGTAATGTGGTACCACACTGAAACAGTCAATGAAACCTGGTTTCGATCAATATTTCAGGGGATAACACCGGATAGGTCTGGGTTTGGTCTGGGTATGCCCCCATCTGACTCATGATTTTACCTTCTTCGCATACTTGTTGGACAGATCCTGGTTTTTTCGGGTTTGAATCACGTAGTAATGTGTTACCACACTGAAACAGTCAATCAAACCTGGTTTCGATCAATATTTTAGAAGATAACACCGGTTAGGTCTGGATTAGGTCTGGGTTATGCCCGTATCTGGCTCATGATTTTGCCTTTTCCGCATTCTTGTTGGCCAAATCCTTGGTTTTCTCTGGTTTGAATCGCGTAATAATGTGGTACCACAGTGAAACACTCAATTAAACCTGGTTTCGATCAATATTTTAGAGGATAACACCGGTTAGGTCTAGGTTAGGCCTGGGTTATGGCCGCATCTCGCTCATGATTTTGCCTTTTTCATATAATTGTTGGCCAGATCTTGTGTTTTTTCGGGTTTGAATCATATAGTAATGTGGTACCAAACTGAAACAGTCAATTAAACCTGGTTTCGAACAATATTTCAGGGGATAACACCGGATAGGTCTGGGTTAGGTCTGGGTTTTGCCCGCATCTCGCTCATAATTTTGCCTTCTTCGCATACTTGTTGGCCAGGTCCTGGGTTTTTTCGGGTTTGAATCAGGTAGTAATGTGGTACCACAGTGAAGCAGTCAATTAAACTTGTTTTCGATCAATATTTTAGAGGATAACACCGGTTAGGTCAGGGTCAGGTCTGGGTTATGCCCGCATCGGGCTCATGATTTTACCTTTTCCGCATACTTGTTGGCCAGATCCTTGGTTTTCTCTGGTTTGAATCACGTAGTAATGTGGTACCACGAAGTAACAGTGAATTACACCTGGATTCGGTCAGTATTTTAATCGGTAACACCGGTTAGGCCTGGGTTAGGTCTGGGTAATGCCCCCATCTGACTCAAGATTTTACCTTCTTCGCATAGTTGTTGGACAGATCCTGCGTTTTTTCGGGTTTGAATCACGTAATAATGTGGTACCACTGTGAAACAGTCAATTAAACCTGGTTTCGATCAATATTTTAGAGGATAACACCGGTTAGGTCTAGGTTAGGCCTGGGTTATGGCCGCATCTCGCTCATGATTTTGCCTTTTTCATATACTTGTTGGCCAGATCTTGTGTTTTTTCGGGTTTGAATCATATAGTAATGCGGTACCAAACTGAAACAGTCAATTAAACCTGGTTTCGATCAATATTTCAGGGGATAGCACCGGATAGGTCTGGATCAGGTCTGGTTATGCCCGCATCTCGCTCATAATTTTGCATTCTTCGCATACTTGTTGGCCAGATCCTGGGTTTTTTCGGGTTTGAATCACGTAGTAACGTGGTACCACAGTGAAACAGTCAATTAAACCTGGTTTCGATCAATATTTTCGAGGATAACACCGGTTAGGTCTGGGTTAGGTCTGGGTTATGCCCGCCTCTGCCTCATGATTTTGCCTTTCCGCATACTTGTTGGCCAAATCCTTGGTTTGCTCTGGTTTGAATCACGTAGTAATGTGGTACCACACTGAGACAGCCAACTAAACCTGGATTCGGTCAGTATTTTAGTTGGTAACACCGGTAAGGTCTGGGTTAGTTCTGGGTTATGCCCGCATCTGGCTTATGATTTTGCCTTTTTCGCATACTTGTAGGCCAGATCCTCGGTTTTCTCTGGTTTGAATCACGTAGTAATGTGGTACCACACTGAAACAGACCATTAAACTTGGTTTCGATCAATATTTTAGAGGATAACACCGGTTAGGTCTGGGTTAGGTCTGGGTTATGCCCGCAACTCGCTCATGATTTTGCGTTATTCGCATACTTGTTGGCCAGATCCTGGGTTTTTTAGGGTTTGAATCACGTAGTGATGTGGTTCCACACTGAAACAGTCCATTAAACTTGGTTTCGATCAATATTTTAGAGGATAACACCGGTTAGGTCTGGGTCACGTCTGGGTTATGCCCGCATCTCGCTCATAATTTTGCCTTCTTCGCATACTTGTTGGCCAGATCCTGGGTTTTTTCGGGTTTGAATCACGTAGTAATGTGGTACCACAGTGAAACAGTCAATTAAACCTGGTTTCGATCAATATTTTAGAGGATAAAACCGGTTAGGTTTGGGTTAGGTCTGGGTTATGCCCGCATCTGGCTCATGATCTTGCCTTTTCCGCATACTTGTTGGCCAAATCCTTGGTTTTCTCTGGTTCGAATCACGTAGTAATGTGGTACCACACTGAAACAGTCAATGAAACCTGGTTTCGATCAATATTTCAGGGGATAAAACCGGTTAGGTCTGGGTCAGGTATGGGTTATGCCCACATCTGGCTCATGATTTTGCCTTTTCCGCATTCCTGTTGGCCAGATCCTTGGTTTTCTCTGGTTTGAATCGCGTAGTAATGTGGTACCACAGTGAAACAGTCAATTAAACCTGGTTTCGATCAATATTTTAGATGATAAAACCGGTTAGGTCTGGGTTAGGTCTGGGTTATGCCCGCATCTGGCTCATGATTTTGCCTTTTCCGCATACTTGTTGGCCAAATCCTTGGTTTTCTCTGGTTCGAATCACGTAGTAATGTGGTACCACACTGAAACAGTCAATTAAACCTGGTTTCGATCAATATTTCAGGGGATAACACCGGATAGGTCTGGGTTAGGTATGGGTTATGCCCGCATCTCGCTCATAATTTTGCCTTCTTCGCATACTTGTTGGCCAGGTCCTGGGTTTTCTCTGGTTTGAATCACGTAGTAATGTGGTACCACGAAGTAACAGTGAATTACACCTGGATTCGGTCAGTATTTTAATCGGTAACACCGGTTAGGCCTGGGTTAGGTCTGGGTTATGCCCCCATCTGACTCAAGATTTTACCTTCTTCGCATAGTTGTTGGACAGATCCTGGGTTTTTTCGGGTTTGAATCACGTAATAATGTGGTACCACTGTGAAACAGTCAATTAAACCTGGTTTCGATCATTATTTTAGAGGATAACACCGGTTAGGTCCAGGTTAGGCCTGGGTTATGGCCGCATCTCGCTCATGATTTTGCCTTTTTCATATACTTGTTGGCCAGATCTTGTGTTTTTTCAGGTTTGAATCATATAGTAATGTGGTACCAAACTGAAACAGTCAATTAAACCTGGTTTCGATGAATATTTCTGGGGATAGCACCGGATAGGTCTGGATTAGGTCTGGGTTATGACCGCATCTCGCTCATAATTTTGCATTCTTCGCATACTTGTTGGCCAGATCCTGGGTTTTTTCGGGTTTGAATCACGTAGTAATGTGGTACCACAGTGAAACAGTCAATTAAACCTGGTTTCGATCAATATTTTCGAGGATAACACCGGTTAGGTCTGGGTTAGGTCTGGGTTATGCCCGCCTCTGCCTCATGATTTTGCCTTTCCGCATACTTGTTGGCCAAATCCTTGGTTTTCTCTGGTTTGAATCACGTAGTAATGTGGTACCACACTGAAACAGTCAATGAAACCTGGTTTTGATCAATATTTCAGGGGATAACACCGGATAGGTCTGGGTTATGTCTGGGTTATGCCCGCATCTGGCTCATGATTTTGCCCACTTCGCATACATGTTCGACAGGTCCTGGGTTTTTTCGGGTTTGAATCACGTAGTTATGCGGTGCCACACAGTAACAGTCAATTAAACCTGGATTCGGTCAGTATTTTAGTCGGTAACACCGGTTAGGCCTGGGTTAGGTCTGGGTATGCCCCCATCTGACTCATGATTTTACCTTCTTCGTATACTTGTTGGACAGATCCTGGGTTTTTTCGGATTTGATTCACGTAGTAATTTGGTACCACACTGAAACAGACCATTAAACTTGGTTTCGATCAATATTTTAGAGGATAACACCGGTTAGGTCTGGGTTAGGTCTGGGTTATGCCCGCAACTCGCTCATGATTTTGCGTTATTCGCATACTTGTTGGCCAGATCCTGGGTTTTTTAGGGTTTGAATCACGTAGTGATGTGGTTCCACACTGAAACAGTCCATTAAACTTGGTTTCGATCAATATTTTAGAGGATAACACCGGTTAGGTCTGGGTCACGTCTGGGTTATGCCCGCATCTCGCTCATAATTTTGCCTTCTTCGCATACTTGTTGGCCAGATCCTGGGTTTTTTCGGGTTTGAATCACGTAGTAATGTGGTACCACAGTGAAACAGTCAATTAAACCTGGTTTCGATCAATATTTTAGAGGATAAAACCGGTTAGGTTTGGGTTAGGTCTGGGTTATGCCCGCATCTGGCTCATGATCTTGCCTTTTCCGCATACTTGTTGGCCAAATCCTTGGTTTTCTCTGGTTCGAATCACGTAGTAATGTGGTACCACACTGAAACAGTCAATGAAACCTGGTTTCGATCAATATTTCAGGGGATAAAACCGGTTAGGTCTGGGTCAGGTATGGGTTATGCCCACATCTGGCTCATGATTTTGCCTTTTCCGCATTCCTGTTGGCCAGATCCTTGGTTTTCTCTGGTTTGAATCGCGTAGTAATGTGGTACCACAGTGAAACAGTCAATTAAACCTGGTTTCGATCAATATTTTAGATGATAAAACCGGTTAGGTCTGGGTTAGGTCTGGGTTATGCCCGCATCTGGCTCATGATTTTGCCTTTTCCGCATACTTGTTGGCCAAATCCTTGGTTTTCTCTGGTTCGAATCACGTAGTAATGTGGTACCACACTGAAACAGTCAATTAAACCTGGTTTCGATCAATATTTCAGGGGATAACACCGGATAGGTCTGGGTTAGGTATGGGTTATGCCCGCATCTCGCTCATAATTTTGCCTTCTTCGCATACTTGTTGGCCAGGTCCTGGGTTTTCTCTGGTTTGAATCACGTAGTAATGTGGTACCACGAAGTAACAGTGAATTACACCTGGATTCGGTCAGTATTTTAATCGGTAACACCGGTTAGGCCTGGGTTAGGTCTGGGTTATGCCCCCATCTGACTCAAGATTTTACCTTCTTCGCATAGTTGTTGGACAGATCCTGGGTTTTTTCGGGTTTGAATCACGTAATAATGTGGTACCACTGTGAAACAGTCAATTAAACCTGGTTTCGATCATTATTTTAGAGGATAACACCGGTTAGGTCCAGGTTAGGCCTGGGTTATGGCCGCATCTCGCTCATGATTTTGCCTTTTTCATATACTTGTTGGCCAGATCTTGTGTTTTTTCAGGTTTGAATCATATAGTAATGTGGTACCAAACTGAAACAGTCAATTAAACCTGGTTTCGATGAATATTTCTGGGGATAGCACCGGATAGGTCTGGATTAGGTCTGGGTTATGACCGCATCTCGCTCATAATTTTGCATTCTTCGCATACTTGTTGGCCAGATCCTGGGTTTTTTCGGGTTTGAATCACGTAGTAATGTGGTACCACAGTGAAACAGTCAATTAAACCTGGTTTCGATCAATATTTTCGAGGATAACACCGGTTAGGTCTGGGTTAGGTCTGGGTTATGCCCGCCTCTGCCTCATGATTTTGCCTTTCCGCATACTTGTTGGCCAAATCCTTGGTTTTCTCTGGTTTGAATCACGTAGTAATGTGGTACCACACTGAAACAGTCAATGAAACCTGGTTTTGATCAATATTTCAGGGGATAACACCGGATAGGTCTGGGTTATGTCTGGGTTATGCCCGCATCTGGCTCATGATTTTGCCCACTTCGCATACATGTTCGACAGGTCCTGGGTTTTTTCGGGTTTGAATCACGTAGTTATGCGGTGCCACACAGTAACAGTCAATTAAACCTGGATTCGGTCAGTATTTTAGTCGGTAACACCGGTTAGGCCTGGGTTAGGTCTGGGTATGCCCCCATCTGACTCATGATTTTACCTTCTTCGTATACTTGTTGGACAGATCCTGGGTTTTTTCGGATTTGATTCACGTAGTAATTTGGTACCACACTGAAACAGACCATTAAACTTGGTTTCGATCAATATTTTAGAGGATAACACCGGTTAGGTCTGGGTTAGGTCTGGGTTATGCCCGCATCTGTCTCATGATTTTGCCTTGTTCGCATACTTGTTGGCCAGATCCTGGGTTTTTTCGGATTTGAATCACGTAGTAATGTGGCACCACATTGAAACAGTCAATTAAACCTGGTTTCGATCAATATTTTAGAGGATAAAACCGGTTAGGTCTGGGTTAGGTATGGCTTATGTCCACATCTGGCTCATGATTTTACCTTTTCCGCATTCCTGTTGATCAGAACCTTGGTTTTATCTTGTTTGAATCAGGTAGTAATGTGGTACCACACTGAAACAGACAATTAAACTTGTTTTCGATCAATATTTTAGAGGATAACACCGGTTAGGTCTGGGTCAGGTCTAGGTTATGCCCGCATCTGGCTCATGATTTTACCTTTTCCGCATACTTGTTGGCCAGATCCTTCGTTTTCTCTGGTTTGAATCACGTAGTAATGTGGTACCACGAAGTAACAGTGAATTACACCTGGATTCGGTCAGTATTGTAATCGGTAACACCGGTTAGGCCTGGGTTTGGTCTGGGTTATGCCCCCATCTGACTCAAGATTTTACCTTCTTCGCATAGTTGTTGGACAGATCCTGGGTTTTTTCGGGTTTGAATCACGTAATAATGTGGTACCACTGTGAAACAGTCAATTAAACCTGGTTTCGATCAATATTTTCGAGGATAACACCGGTTAGGTCTGGGTTATGTCTGGGTTATGCCCGCATCTGGCTCATGATTTTGCCTTGTTCGCATACTTGTTGGCCAGATCCTGGGTTTTTTCGGATTTGAATCACGTAGTAATGTGGCACCACATTGAAACAGTCAATTAAACCTGGTTTCGATCAATATTTTAGAGGATAAAACCGGTTAGGTCTGGGTTAGGTATGGCTTATGTCCACATCTGGCTCATGATTTTACCTTTTCCGCATTCCTGTTGATCAGAACCTTGGTTTTATCTTGTTTGATTCACGTAGTAATTTGGTACCACACTGAAACAGACCATTAAACTTGGTTTCGATCAATATTTTCGAGGATAACGCCGGTTAGGTCTGGGTCACGTCTGGGTTATGCCCGCATCTCGCTCATAATTTTGCCTTCTTCGCATACTTGTTGGCCAGATCCTGGGTTTTTTCGGGTTTGAATCACGTAGTAATGTGGTACCACAGTGAAACAGTCAATTAAACCTGCTTTCGATCAATATTTTAGAGGATAAAACCGGTTAGGTCTGGGTTAGGTCTGGGTTATGCCCGCATCTGGCTCATGATTTTGCCTTTTCCGCATACTTGTTGGCCAAATCCTTGGTTTTCTCTGGTTCGAATCACGTAGTAATGTGGTACCACACTGAAACAGTCAGTGAAACCTGGTTTCGATCAATATTTCAGGGGATAAAACCGATTAGGTCTGGGTCAGGTATGGGTTATGCCCACATCTGGCTCATGATTTTGCCTTTTCCGCATTCCTGTTGGCCAGATCCTTGGTTTTCTCTGGTTTGAATCGCGTAGTAATGTGGTACCACAGTGAAACAGTCAATTAAACCTGGTTTCGATCAATATTTTAGAGGATAAAACCGGTTAGGTCTGGGTTAGGTCTGGGTTATGCCCGCATCTGGCTCATGATTTTGCCTTTTCCGCATACTTGTTGGCCAAATCCTTGGTTTTCTCTGATTCGAATCACGTAGTAATGTGGTACCACACTGAAACAGTCAATTAAACATGGTTTCGATCAATATTTTAGAGGATAACACCGGTTAGGTCAGGGTCAGGTCTGGGTCATGCCCGCATCGGGCTCATGATTTTACCTTTTCCGCATACTTGTTGGCCAGATCCTTCGTTTTCTCTGGTTTGAATCACGTAGTAATGTGGTACCACGAAGTAACAGTGAATTACACCTGGATTCGGTCAGTATTTTAATCGGTAACACCGGTTAGGCCTGGGTTAGGTATGGGTTATGCCCCCATCTGACTCAAGATTTTACCTTCTTCGCATACTTGTTGGACAGATCCTGGTTTTTTTCGGGTTTGAATCACGTAGTAATGTGGTACCACACTGAAACAGTCAATCAAACCTGATTTCGATCAATATTTTAGAAGATAACACCGGTTAGGTCTGGGTTAGGTCTGGGTTATGCCCTCATCTGGCTCATGATTTTGCCTTTTCCGCATTCTTGTTGGCCAAATCCTTGGTTTTCTCTGGTTTGAATCGCGTAATAATGTGGTACCACAGTGAAACACTCAATTAAACCAGGTTTCGATCAATATTTTAGAGGATAACACCGGTTAGTTCTGGGTTAGGTCTGGGTTATGCCAGCATCTGGCTCATGATTTTGCCTTCTTCGCAAATTTGTTGGCCAGTTCCTGGATCTTTTCGGGTTTGAATCACGTAGTATTGTGGTACCACGCTGAAACAGCCAATTAAGCCTGGATTCGGTAAGTATTTTAGTCGGTAACGCCGGTAAGGTCTGGGTTAGGTCTGGGTTATGCCCGCATCTGGCTCATGATTTTGCCTTTTCCGCATACTTGTAGGCCAGATCCTTGGTTTTCTCTGGTTTGAATCACGTAGTAATGTGGTACCACACTGTAACAGTCAATGAAACCTGGTTTCGATCAATATTTTAGAGGATAACACCAGTTAGGTCTGGGTTAGGTCTGGGTTGTGCCCGCATCTCGCTCATGATTTTGCCTTCTTCGCATACTTGTTGGCCAGATCCTGGGTTTTCTCCTGTTTGAATCACGTAGTAATGTGGTGCCACACTGAAACAGACAATTAAACCTGGTTTCGATCAATATTTTAGAGGATAACACCGGTTAGGTCTGGGATAGGTCTGGGTTATGCCCGCATCTGGCTCATGATTTTGCCTTTTCCGCATTCTTGTTGGCCAGATCCTTGGTTTTCTCTGGTTTGAATCACGGAGTAATGGGGTACCACACTGAAACAGTCAATTAAACCTGGTTTCGATCCACATTTTAGAGGATAACAACGGTTAGGTCTGGGTTATGCCCGCATCTGGCGCATGATTTTGCCTTCTTCGCATACTTGTTGGCCAGATTCTGGGTTTTTTCGGATTTGAATCACGTAGTAATGTGGTTCCACACTGAAACAGTCCATTAAACTTGGTTTCGATCAATATTTTAGAGGATAATACCGGTTAGGTCTGGGTTACGTCTGGGTTATACCCGCATCAGGCTCATGAATTTGCCTTGTCCGCATTCTTGTTGGCCAGATCCTTGGTTTTCTCTGGTTTGAATCACGGAGTAATGGGGTACCATACTGAAACAGTCAATTAAACCTGGTTTCGATCCACATTTTAGAGGATAACAACGGTTAGGTCTGGGTTATGCCCGCATCTGGCGCATGATTTTGCCTTCTTCGCATACTTGTTGGCCAGATTCTGGGTTTTCTCGGATTTGAATCACGTAGTAATGTGATACCACACAGTAACAGTCAATTAAACCTGGATTCGGTCAGTATTTTAGTCGGTAACACCGGTTAGGTCTGGGTTAGGTCTGGGTTATGCCCGTGTCTGCCTCATGATTTTGCCTTTTCCGCATTCTTGTTTGCCAGATCCTTCGTTTTCTCTGGTTTGAATCACGTAGTAATGGGGTACCACACCGAAACAGACAATTAAACCTGGTTTCGATCAATATTTCACAGGATAACAACGGTTAGGTCTGGGATAGGTCTGGGTTATGCCCGCATCTGGCGCATGATTTTGCCTTCTTCGCATACTTGTTGGCCAGATTCTGGGTTTTCTCGGGTTTGAATCACGTAGTAATGTTGTGCCACACAGTAACGGTCAATTAAAGCTGGATTCGGTCAGTATTTTAGTCGGTAACACCGGATAGGTCTGGGTTAGGTCTGGGTTAGGTCTGGCTTATGCCCGCATCTGACTCATGATTTTACCTTCTTCGCATTCTTGTTGGCCAGATCCTTGGTTTTCTCTGGTTTGATCACGGAGTAATGGGGTACCACACTGAAGCAGTCAATTAAACCTGGTTTCGATCCACATTTTAGAGGGTAACAACGGTTAGGTCTGGGTTATGCCCGCATCTGGCTCATGATTTTGCCTACTTCGCATACATGTTGGATAGGTCCTGGGTTTTTTCGGGTTTGCATCACGTAGTAATGTTGTGCCACACAGTAACAGTCAATTAAAGCTGGATTCGGTCAGTATTTTAGTCGGTAACACCGGATAGGTCTGGGTTAGGTCTGGCTTATGCCCGCATCTGACTCATGATTTTACCTTCTTCGCATTCTTGTTGGGCAGCTCCTTGGTTTTCTCTGGTTTGAATCACGTAGTAATGTGGTACCACACTAAAACAGACAATTAAACCTGGTTTCGATGAATATTTTAGAGGATAAAACCGTTTAGGACTGGGTTAGGTCTGGGTTATGCCCGCATCTGGCTCATGATTTTGCCTACTTCGCATACTTGTTGGACAGGTCCAGTGTTTTTCCGGGTTTGAATCACGTAGTAATGTGGTGCCTGACGGTAACAGTCAATTAAAGCTGGATTCGGTCAGTATTTTAGTCGGTAACACCGGACAGGTCTGGGTAAGGTCTGGCTTATGCCCGCATCTGGCTCACGATTTTACCTTCTTCGCATCCTTGTTGGCCAGATCCTTGGTTTTATCTTGTTTGAATCAGGTAGTAATGTGGTACCACACTGAAACAGACTATTAAACTTGTTTTCGATCAATATTTTAGAGGATAAAACCGGTTAGGTCTGGGTTAGGTCCGGGTTATGCCCGCATCTGGCTCATGATTTTGCCTTCTTCGCATACTCGTTGGCCAGAACCTGGGTTTTTTCGGGTTTGAATCACGTAGTAATGTGGTACCACACTGAAACAGACAATTAAACCTGGTTTCGATCAATATTTTAGAGGATAACACCGGTTAGTTCTGGGTTAGGTCTGGGTTATGCCAGCATCTGGCTCATGAATTTGCCTTCTTCGCAAATTTGTTGGCCAGATCCTGGATCTTTTCGGGTTTGAATCACGTAGTATTGTGGTACCACACTGAAACAGTCAATTAAACCTGGTTTCGATCAATATTATAGAGGATAACACCGGTTAGGTCTGGGATAGGTCTCGGTTATGCCCGCATCTGGCTCATGATTTTGCCTTTTCCGCATTCTTGTTGGCCAGATCCTTGCTTTTCTCATGTTTGAATCACGTAGTAATGTGGTACCACACTGAAACAGACAATTAAACCTGGTTTCGAACAATATTTTAGAGGATAACACCGGTTAGTTCTGGGTTAGGTCTGGGTAATGCCCGCATCTGGCTCATGATTTTGCCTTCTTCGCAAATTTTTTGGCCAGTTCCTGGATCTTCTCGGGTTTGAATCACGTAGTATTGTGGTACCACACTGAAACAGACAATTAAACCTGGTTTCGATCAACATTTTAGAGGATACCACCGGTTAGGTCTGGGATAGGTCTGGGTTATGCCCGCATCTGGCTCATGATTTTGCCTTTTCCGCATTCTTGTTGGCCAGATCCCTGGTTTTCTCTGGTTTGAATCACGTAGTAATCTGGTACCACTCTGAAACAGTCAATTAAACCTGGTTTCGATCAATATTTTAGAGGATAACACCGGTTAGGTCTGGGACAGGTCTGGGTTATGCCCGCATCTGGCTCATGATTTTGCCTTTTCCGCATACTTGTTGGCCAGATCCTTGGTTTTCTCTGGTTTGAATCACGTAGTAATGTGGTACCACACTGAAACAGCCAATTAAGCCTGGATTCGGTGAGTATTTTAGTCGGTACAACCGGTTAGGTCTGGGCTAGGTTTGGGTTTTGCCCGCATCTGCCTCATGATTTTGCCTTTTCCGCATTCTTGTTTGCCAGATCCTTGGTGTTCTCTAGTTTGAATCACGGAGTAATGGGGTACCACACTGAAACAGTCAATTAAACCTGGTTTCGATCCACATTTTAGAGGATAACAACGGTTAGGTCTGGGTTATGCCCGCATCTGGCGCGTGATTTTGCCTTCTTCGCATACTTGTTGGCCAGATTCTGGGTTTTCTCGGATTTGAATCACGTAGTAATGTGGTGCCACACAGTAACAGCCAATTAAGCCTGGATTCGGTGAGTATTTTAGTCGGTACAACCGGTTAGGTCTGGGCTAGGTTTGGGTTTTGCCCGCGTCTGCCTCATGATTTTGCCTTTTCCGCATTCTTGTTGGCCAGATCCCTGGTTTTCTCTGGTTTGAATCACGTAGTAATGAGGTACCACACTGAAACAGACAATTAAACCTGGTTTCGATGAATATTTTAGAGGATAAAACCGGTTATGTCTGGGTTACGTCTGGGTTATACCCGCATCTGGCTCATGATTTTGCCTTGTCCGCATTCTTGTTGGCCAGATCCTTGGTTTTCTCTGGTTTGAATCACGGAGTAATGGGGTACCACACTGAAACAGAGAATTAAACTTGGTTTCGATCCACATTTTAGAGGATAACAACGGTTAGGTCTGGGTTATGCCCGCATCTGGCTCATGATTTTGCCTTCTTCGCATACTTGTTGGCCAGATCCTGGGTTTTTTCGGGTTTTCATCACGTAGTAATGTGGAACCACAGTGTAACAGTCCAATAAACTCGGTTTCGATCAATATTTTAGAGGATAACACCGGTTAGGTCTGGGTTAGGGCTGGGTTATGCCCGCATCTGGCTCATGATTTTGCCTTCTTCGCAAACTTGTTGGCCAGATCCTGGGTTTTTTAGGGTTTGAATCACGTAGTAATGTGGTTCCACACTGAAACAGTCCATTAAACTTGGTTTCGATCAATATTATACAGGATAACACCGGTTAGGGCTGGGTTACGTCTGGGTTATACCCGCATCTGGCTCATGATTTTGCCTTGTCCGCATTCTTGTTGGCCAGATCCTTGGTTTTTTAGGGTTTGAATCACGTAGTAATGTGGTTCCGCACAGAAACAGTCCATTAAACTTGGTTTCGATCAATATTTTAGAGGATAACACCGGTTAGGTCTGGGTTACGTCTGGGTTATACCCGCATCTGAATCATGATTTTGCCTTCTTCGCATACTTGTTGGCCAGATCCTGGGTTTTTTCGGGTTTGAATCACGTAGTAATGTGGCACCACACTGAAACAGTCCATTAAACTTGGTTTCGATCAATATTTTAGAGGATAACACCGGTTAGGTCTGGGTTAGGTCTGGGTTATGCCCGCATCTGGTTCACGATTTTGCCTATTCCGCATTCTTGTTGGCCAGATCCTTGGTTTCATCTTGTTTGAATCAGGTAGTAATGTGGTACCACACTGAAACAGAGAATTAAACTTGGTTTCGATCAATATTTTAGAGGATAAAACCGGTTAGGTCTGGGTTAGGTCTGGGTTATGGCCGCATCTGGCTCATGATATTGCCTTTTCCGCATTCTTGTTGGCCAGATCCTTGGTTTTCTCTGGTTTGAATCGCGTAGTAATGTGGTACCACACTGTAACAGTCAATGAAACCTGGTTTCGATCAATATTTTAGAGGATAACACCGGTTTGGTCTAGGTTAGGCCTGGGTTATGCCCGCATCTCGCTCATGATTTTGCCTTTTTCATGTACTTGTAGGCGAGATCTTGTGTTTTTTCGGGTTTGAATCATATAGTAATGTGGTACCACACTGAAACAGACAATTAAACCTGGTTTCGATCAATATTTTAGAGGATAACACCGGTTAGGTCTGGGATAGGTCTGGGTTATGCCCGCATCTGGCTCATGATATTGCCTTTTCCGCATTCTTGTTGGCCAGGTCCTTGGTTTTCTCTGGTTTGAGTCACGTAGTAATGTGGTACCACACTGAGACAGACAATTAAACCCGGTTTCGATCAATATTTTAGAGGATAACACCGGTTAGGTCTGGGTCAGGTCTGGCTTATGCCCGCTTCTGAATCATGATTTTGCCTTTTCCGCATACTTGTAGGCCAGCACCTTGGTTTTCTCTGGTTTGAATCACGTAGTAATGTGGTACCACACTGAAACAGTCCATTAAAATTGGTTTCGATCAATATTTTAGAGGATAACACCGGTTAGGTCTGGGTTATGCCGCATCTGGCTCATGATTTTGCCTTCTTCGCATACTTGTTGGCCAGATCCATGGTTTTTTTGGATTTGAATCACGTAGTAATGTGGTACCACGATTTAACAGTGATTTAAACCTGGATTCGGTCAGTATTTTAGTCGGTAACACCGGTTAGGCCTGGGTTAGGTCTGGGTTATGCCCCCATCTGACTCAAGATTTTACCTTCTTCGCATACTTGTTGACCAGAACCTTGGTTTTATCTTGTTTGAATCAGGTAGTAATGTGGTACCACACTGAAACAGACAATTAAACTTGTTTTCGATCAATATTTTAGAGGATAATACCGGTTAGGTCTGGGTTAGGTCCGGGTTATGCCCGCATCTGGCTCATGATTATGCCCTCTTCGCATACTCGTTGGCCAGATCCTGGGTTTTTAAGGGTTTGAATCACGTTTGAATGTGGTATCACACAGAAACAGTCAATGAAACCTGGTTTCGATCAATATTTTAGAGGATAACACCAGTTAGGTCTCGGTTAGGTCTGAGTTGTGCCCGCATCTCGCTCATGATTTTGCCTTCTTCGCATACTTGTTGGCCAGATCCTGGGTTTTCTCCTGTTTGAATCACGTAGTAATGTGGTACCACACTGAAACAGTCAATTAAACCAGGTTTCGATCCACATTTTAGAGGATAACAACGGTTAGGTCTGGGTTATGCCCGCATCTGGCGCATGATTTTGCCTTCTTCGCATACTTGTTGGCCAGATTCTGGGTTTTTTCGGATTTGAATCACGTAGTAATGTGGTACCACACTGAAACAGACAATTAAACTTGTTTTCGATCAATATTTTAGAGGATAATACCGGTTAGGTCTGGGTTAGGTCCGGGTTATGCCCGCATCTGGCTCATGATTATGCCCTCTTCGCATACTCGTTGGCCAGATCCTGGGTTTTTAAGGGTTTGAATCACGTTTGAATGTGGTATCACACAGAAACAGTCAATGAAACCTGGTTTCGATCAATATTTTAGAGGATAACACCAGTTAGGTCTCGGTTAGGTCTGAGTTGTGCCCGCATCTCGCTCATGATTTTGCCTTCTTCGCATACTTGTTGGCCAGATCCTGGGTTTTCTCCTGTTTGAATCACGTAGTAATGTGGTACCACACTGAAACAGTCAATTAAACCAGGTTTCGATCCACATTTTAGAGGATAACAACGGTTAGGTCTGGGTTATGCCCGCATCTGGCGCATGATTTTGCCTTCTTCGCATACTTGTTGGCCAGATTCTGGGTTTTTTCGGATTTGAATCACGTAGTAATGTGGTTCCACACTGAAACAGTCCATTAAACTTGGTTTCGATCAATATTTTAGAGGATAACACCGGTTAGGTCACGGGTTACGTCTGGGTTATACCCGCATCAGGCTCATGAATTTGCCTTGTCCGCATTCTTGTTGGCCAGATCCTTGGTTTCCTCTGGTTTGAATCACGGAGTAATGGGGTACCACACTGAAACAGTCAATTAAACCTGGTTTCGATCCACATTTTAGAGGATAACAACGGTTAGGTCTGCGTTATGCCCGCATCTGGCGCATGATTTTGCCATCTTCGCATACTTGTTGGCCAGATTCTGGGTTTTCTCGGATTTGAATCACGTAGTCACGTGGTACCACACAGTAACAATCAATTAAACCTGGATTCGGTCAGTATTTTAGTCGGTAACACCGGTTAGGTCTGGGTTAGGTCTGGGTTATGCCCGTGTCTGCCTCATGATTTTGCCTTTTCCGCATTCTTGTTTGCCAGATCCATGGTTTTCTCTGGTTTGAATCGCGTAGTAATGTGGTACCACACTGAAACAGCCAATTAAGCCTGGATTCGGTAAGTATTTTAGTCGGTAACACCGGTAAGGTCTGGGTTAGGTCTGGGTTATGCCCGCATCTGGCTCATGATTTTGCCTTTTCCGCATACTTGTAGGCCAGATCCTTGGTTTTCTCTGGTTTGAATCACGTAGTAATGTGGTACCACACTGTAACAGTCAATGAAACCTGGTTTCGATCAATATTTTAGAGGATAACACCAGTTAGGTCTGGGTTAGATCTGGGTTGTGCCCGCATCTCGCTCATGATTTTGCCTTCTTCGCATACTTGTTGGCCAGATCCTGGGCTTTCTCCTGTTTGAATCACGTAGTAATGTGGTACCACACTGAAACAGTCAATTAAACCAGGTTTCGATCCACATTTTAGAGGATAACAACGGTTAGGTCTGGGTTATGCCCGCATCTGGCGCATGATTTTGCCTTCTTCGCATACTTGTTGGCCAGATTCTGGGTTTTTTCGGATTTGAATCACGTAGTAATGTGGTTCCACACTGAAACAGTCCATTAAACTTGGTTTCGATCAATATTTTAGAGGATAACACCGGTTAGGTCACGGGTTACGTCTGGGTTATACCCGCATCAGGCTCATGAATTTGCCTTGTCCGCATTCTTGTTGGCCAGATCCTTGGTTTTCTCTGGTTTGAATCACGGAGTAATGGGGTACCACACTGAAACAGTCAATTAAACCTGGTTTCGATCCACATTTTAGAGGATAACAACGGTTAGGTCTGGGTTATGCCCGCATCTGGCGCATGATTTTGCCATCTTCGCATACTTGTTGGCCAGATTCTGGGTTTTCTCGGATTTGAATCACGTAGTCATGTGGTACCACACAGTAACAGTCAATTAAACCTGGATTCGGTCAGTATTTTAGTCGGTAACACCGGTTAGGTCTGGGTTAGGTCTGGGTTATGCCCGTGTCTGCCTCATGATTTTGCCTTTTCCGCATTCTTGTTTGCCAGATCCTTGGTTTTCTCTGGTTTGAATCACGTAGTAATGTGGTACCACACTGAAACAGCCAATTAAGCCTGGATTCGGTGAGTATTTTAGTCGGTAACACCGGTAAGGTCTGGGTTAGGTCTGGGTTATGCCCGCATCTGGCTCATGATTTTGCCTTTTCCGCATGCTTGTAGGCCAGATCCTTGGTTTTCTCTGGTTTGAATCACGTAGTAATGTGGTACCACACTGAAACAGTCAATGAAACCTGGTTTCGATCAATATTTTAGAGGATAACACCGGTTAGGTCTGGGTTAGGTCTGGGTTATACCCGTATCTGGCTCATGATTTTGCCTTTTCCGCATACTTGTAGGCCAGATCCTTGGTTTTCTCTGGTTTGAATCACGTAGTAATGTGGTACCACACTGTAACAGTCAATGAAACCTGGTTTCGATCAATATTTTAGAGGATAACACCAGTTAAGTCTGGGTTAGGTCTGGGTTGTGCCCGCATCTCGCTCATGATTTTGCCTTCTTCGCATACTTGTTGGCCAGATCCTGGGTTTTCTCCTGTTTGAATCACGTAGTAATGTGGTACCACACTGAAACAGTCAATTAATCCTGGTTTCGATCCACATTTTAGAGGATAACAACGGTTAGGTCTGGGTTATGCCCGCATCTGGCGCATGATTTTGCCTTCTTCGCATACTTGTTGGCCAGATTCTGGGTTTTTTCGGATTTGAATCACGTAGTAATGTGGTTCCACACTAAAGCAGTCCATTAAACTTGGTTTCGATCAATATTTTAGAGGATAACACCGGTTAGGTCACGGGTTACGTCTGGGTTTTACCCGCATCAGGCTCATGAATTTGCCTTGTCCGCATTCTTGTTGGCCAGATCCCTGGTTTTCTCTGGTTTGAATCACGGAGTAATGGGGTACCACACTGAAACAGTCAATTAAACCTGGTTTCGATCCACATTTTAGAGGATAACAACGGTTAGGTCTGGGTTATGCCCGCATCTGGCGCATGATTTTGCCATCTTCGCATACTTGTTGGCCAGATTCTGGGTTTTCTCGGATTTTAATCACGTAGTCATGTGGTACCACACAGTAACAATCAATTAAACCTGGATTCGGTCAGTATTTTAGTCGGTAACACCGGTTAGGTCTGGGTTAGGTCTGGGTTATGCCCGTGTCTGCCTCATGATTTTGCCTTTTCCGCATTCTTGTTTGCCAGATCCTTGGTTTTCTCTGGATTGAATCACGTAGTAATGTGGTACCACACTGAAACAGCCAATTAAGCCTGGATTCGGTAAGTATTTTAGTCGGTAACACCGGTAAGGTCTGGGTTAGGTCTGGGTTATGCCCGCATCTGGCTCATGATTTTGCCTTTTCCGCATACTTGTAGGCCAGATCCTTGGTTTTCTCTGGTTTGAATCACGTAGTAATGTGGTACCACACTGTAACAGTCAATGAAACCTGGTTTCGATCAATATTTTAGAGGATAACACCAGTTAGGTCTGGCTTAGGTCTGGGTTGTGCCCGCATCTCGCTCATGATTTTGCCTTCTTCGCATCCTTGTTGGCCAGATCCTGGGTTTTCTCCTGTTTGAATCACGTAGTAATGTGGTACCACACTGAAACAGTCAATTAAACCTGGTTTCGATCCACATTTTAGAGGATAACAACGGTTAGGTCTGGATTAGGTCTGGGTTATGCCCGTGTCTGCCTCATGATTTTGCCTTTTCCGCATTCTTGTTTGCCAGATCCTTGGTTTTCTCTGGTTTGAATCACGTAGTAATGTGGTACCACACTGAAACAGCCAATTAAGCCTGGATTCGGTAAGTATTTTAGTCGGTAACACCGGTAAGGTCTGGGTTAGGTCTGGGTTATGCCCGCATCTGGCTCATGATTTTGCCTTTTCCGCATACTTGTAGGCCAGATCCTTGGTTTTCTCTGGTTTGAATCACGTAGTAATGGGGTACCACACTGTAACAGTCAATGAAACCTGGTTTCGATCAATATTTTAGAGGATAACACCAGTTAGGTCTGGGTTAGGTCTGGGTTGTGCCCGCATCTCGCTCATGATTTTGCCTTCTTCGCATACTTGTTGGCCAGATCCTGGGTTTTCTCCTGTTTGAATCACGTAGTAATGTGGTACCACACTGAAACAGTCAATTAAACCAGGTTTCGATCCACATTTTAGAGGATAACAACGGTTAGGTCTGGGTTATGCCCGCATCTGGCGCATGATTTTGCCTTCTTCGCATACTTGTTGGCCAGATTCTGGGTTTTTTCGGATTTGAATCACGTAGTAATGTGGTTCCACACTGAAACAGTCCATTAAACTTGGTTTCGATCAATATTTTAGAGGATAACACCGGTTAGGTCACGGGTTACGTCTGGGTTATACCCGCATCAGGCTCATGAATTTGCCTTGTCCGCATTCTTGTTGGCCAGATCCTTGGTTTTCTCTGGTTTGAATCACGGAGTAATGGGGTACCACACTGAAACAGTCAATTAAACCTGGTTTCGATCCACATTTTAGAGGATAACAACGGTTAGGTCTGGGTTATGCCCGCATCTGGCGCATGATTTTGCCATCTTCGCATACTTGTTGGCCAGATTCTGGGTTTTCTCGGATTTGAATCACGTAGTCATGTGGTACCACACAGTAACAGTCAATTAAACCTGGATTCGGTCAGTATTTTAGTCGGTTACACCGGTTAGGTCTGGGTTAGGTCTGGGTTATGCCCGTGTCTGCCTCATGATTTTGCCTTTTCCGCATTCTTGTTTGCCAGATCCTTGGTCTTCTCTGGTTTGAATCACGTAGTAATGTGGTACCACACTGAAACAGTCAATGAAACCTGGTTTCGATCAATATTTTAGAGGATAACACCGGTTAGGTCTGGGTTAGGTCTGGGTTATGCCCGCATCTGGCTCATGATTTTGCCTTTTCCGCATACTTGTAGGCCAGATCCTTGGTTTTCTCTGGTTTGAATCACGTAGTAATGTGGTACCACACTGTAACACTCAATGAAACCTGGTTTCGATCAATATTTTAGATGATAACACCAGTTAGGTCTGGGTTAGGTCTGGGTTGTGCCCGCATCTCGCTCATGATTTTGCCTTCTTCGCATACTTGTTGGCCAGATCCTGGGTTTTCTCCTGTTTGAATCACGTAGTAATGTGGTACCACACTGAAACAGTCAATTAAACCTGGTTTCGATCCACATTTTAGAGGATAACAACGGTTAGGTCTGGGTTATGCCCGCATCTGGCGCATGATTTTGCCATCTTCGCATACTTGTTGTCCAGATTCTGGGTTTTCTCGGATTTGAATCACGTAGTCATGTGGTACCACACAGTAACAGTCAATTAAACCTGGATTCAGTAAGTATTTTAGTCGGTAACACCGGTTAGGTCTGGGTTAGGTCTGGGTTATGCCCGTGTCTGCCTCATGATTTTGCCTTTTCCGCATACTTGTTTGCCAGATCCTTGGTTTTCTCTGGTTTGAATCACGTAGTAATGTGGTACCACACTGAAACAGCCAATTAGGCCTGGATTCGGTGAGTATTTTAGTCGGTAACACCGGTAAGGTCTGGGTTAGGTCTGGGTCATGCCCGCATCTGGCTCATGATTTTGCCTTTTCCGCATGCTTGTAGGCCAGATCCTTGGTTTTCTCTGGTTTGAATCACGTAGTAATGTGGTACCACACTGAAACAGTCAATGAAACCTGGTTTCGATCAATATTTTAGAGGATAACACCGGTTAGGTCTGGGTTAGGTCTGGGTTATGCCCGCATCTGGCTCATGATTTTGCCTATTCCGCATACTTGTAGGCCAGATCCTTGGTTTTCTCTGGTTTGAAACACGGAGTAATGGGGTACCACACTGAAACAGTCAATTAAACCTGGTTTCGATCCACATTTTAGAGGATAACAACGGTTAGGTCTGGTTTATGCCCGCATCTGACGCATGATTTTGCCTTCTTTGCATACTTGTTGGCCAGATTCTGGGTTTTTTCGGATTTGAATCACGTAATAATGTGGTACCCACCCAGTAACAGTCAATTAAAGCTGGATTCGGTCAGTATCTTAGTCGGTACAACAGGTTAGGTCTGGGTTAGGTTTGGGTAATGCCCGCATCTGCCTCATGATTTTGCCTTTTCCGCATTCTTGTTTGCCAGATCCTTCGTTTTCTCTGGTTTGAATCACGTAGTAATGAGGTACCACACTGAAACAGACAATTGAACCTGGTTTCGATGAATATTTTAGAGGATAAAACCGGTTAGGTCTGGGTTAGGCCTGGGTTATGCCCGCATCTGGCTCATGATTTTGCCTTCTTCGCATACTCGTTGGCCAGATCCTGGGTTTTTTCGGGTTTTAATCACGTAGTAATGTGGAACCACAGTGTAACAGTCCATTAAACTTGGTTTCGATCAATATTTTAGAGGATAACACCGGTTAGGTCTGGGTTAGGTCTGGGTTATGCCCGCATCTGGCTCATGATTTTGCCTTCTTCGCAAACTTGTTGGCCAGATCCTTGGTTTTTTCGGGTTTGAATCATATAGTAATGTGGTACCACACTGAAACAGACAATTAAACCTGGTTTCGATCAATATTTTAGAGGATAACACCGGTTAGGTCTGGGATAGATCTGGGTTATGCCCGCATCTGGCTCATGATATAGCCTTTTCCGCATTCTTGTTGGCCAGATCCTTGGTTTTATCTTGTTTGAATCACGTAGTAATGTGGTACCACACTGAGACAGACAATTAAACCCGGTTTCGATCAATATTTTAGAGGATAACACCGGTTAGGTCTGGGATAGGTCTGGGTTATGCCCGCATCTGGCTCATGATATAGCCTTTTCCGCATTCTTGTTGGCCAGATCCTTAGTTTTCTCTGGTTTGAATCACGTAGTAATGTGGTACCACACTGAGACAGACAATTAAACCCGGTTTCGATCAATATTTTAGAGGATAACACCGGTTAGGTCTGGGTCAGGTCTGGCTTATGCGCGCATCTGAATCATGATTTTGCCTTTTCCGCATACTTGTAGGCCAGCACCTTGGTTTTCTCTGGTTTGAATCACGTAGTAATGTGGTACCACAGCGAAACAGTCAACTAAACCTGGTTCGACCAATATTTTAGAGGATAACACAGGTTAGGACTGGGTTAGGTCTGCGTTATGCCCGCATCTGGCTCATGATTTTGCCTTGTCCGCATTCTTGTTGGTGAGATCCATGGTTTTCTCTGGTTTGGATCACGGAGTAATGGGGTACCACACTGAAACAGTCAATTAAACCTGGTTTCGATCCACATTTTAGAGGATAACAACGGTTAGGTCTGGGTCATGCCCGCATCTGGCTCATGATTTTGCCTACTTCGCATACATGTTGGCCAGTTCCTGGATCTTCTCGGGTTTGAATCACGTAGTAATGTTGTGCCACACAGTAACGGTCAATTAAAGCTGGATTCGGTCAGTATTTTAGTCGGTAACACCGGATAGGTCTGGGTTAGGTCTGGCTTATGCCCGCATCTGACTCATGATTTTACCTTCTTCGCATTCTTGTTGGCCAGATCCTTGGTTTTCTCTGGTTTGAATCACGGAGTAATGGGGTACCACACTGAAACAGTCAATTAAACCTGGTTTCGATCCACATTTTAGAGGATAACAACGGTTAGGTCTGGGTTATGCCCGCATCTGGCTCATGATTTTGCCTACTTCGCATACATGTTGGACAGGTCCTGGGTTTTTTCGGGTTTGAATCACGTAGTCATGTGGTACCACACAGTAACAGTCAATTAAACCTGGATTCGGTCAGTATTTTAGTCGGTTACACCGGTTAGGTCTGGGTTAGGTCTGGGTTATGCCCGTGTCTGCCTCATGATTTTGCCTTTTCCGCATTCTTGTTTGCCAGATCCTTGGTCTTCTCTGGTTTGAATCACGTAGTAATGTGGTACCACACTGAAACAGTCAATGAAACCTGGTTTCGATCAATATTTTAGAGGATAACACCGGTTAGGTCTGGGTTAGGTCTGGGTTATGCCCGCATCTGGCTCATGATTTTGCCTTTTCCGCATACTTGTAGGCCAGATCCTTGGTTTTCTCTGGTTTGAATCACGTAGTAATGTGGTACCACACTGTAACACTCAATGAAACCTGGTTTCGATCAATATTTTAGAGGATAACACCAGTTAGGTCTGGGTTAGGTCTGGGTTGTGCCCGCATCTCGCTCATGATTTTGCCTTCTTCGCATACTTGTTGGCCAGATCCTGGGTTTTCTCCTGTTTGAATCACGTAGTAATGTGGTACCACACTGAAACAGTCAATTAAACCTGGTTTCGATCCACATTTTAGAGGATAACAACGGTTAGGTCTGGGTTATGCCCGCATCTGGCGCATGATTTTGCCATCTTCGCATACTTGTTGGCCAGATTCTGGGTTTTCTCGGATTTGAATCACGTAGTCATGTGGTACCACACAGTAACAGTCAATTAAACCTGGATTCAGTAAGTATTTTAGTCGGTAACACCGGTTAGGTCTGGGTTAGGTCTGGGTTATGCCCGTGTCTGCCTCATGATTTTGCCTTTTCCGCATACTTGTTTGCCAGATCCTTGGTTTTCTCTGGTTTGAATCACGTAGTAATGTGGTACCACACTGAAACAGCCAATTAGGCCTGGATTCGGTGAGTATTTTAGTCGGTAACACCGGTAAGGTCTGGGTTAGGTCTGGGTCATGCCCGCATCTGGCTCATGATTTTGCCTTTTCCGCATGCTTGTAGGCCAGATCCTTGGTTTTCTCTGGTTTGAATCACGTAGTAATGTGGTACCACACTGAAACAGTCAATGAAACCTGGTTTCGATCAATATTTTAGAGGATAACACCGGTTAGGTCTGGGTTAGGTCTGGGTTATGCCCGCATCTGGCTCATGATTTTGCCTATTCCGCATACTTGTAGGCCAGATCCTTGGTTTTCTCTGGTTTGAAACACGGAGTAATGGGGTACCACACTGAAACAGTCAATTAAACCAGGTTTCGATCCACATTTTAGAGGATAACAACGGTTAGGTCTGGTTTATGCCCGCATCTGACGCATGATTTTGCCTTCTTTGCATACTTGTTGGCCAGATTCTGGGTTTTTTCGGATTTGAATCACGTAATAATGTGGTACCCACCCAGTAACAGTCAATTAAAGCTGGATTCGGTCAGTATCTTAGTCGGTACAACCGGTTAGGTCTGGGTTAGGTTTGGGTAATGCCCGCATCTGCCTCATGATTTTGCCTTTTCCGCATTCTTGTTTGCCAGATCCTTCGTTTTCTCTGGTTTGAATCACGTAGTAATGAGGTACCACACTGAAACAGACAATTGAACCTGGTTTCGATGAATATTTTAGAGGATAAAACCGGTTAGGTCTGGGTTAGGCCTGGGTTATGCCCGCATCTGGCTCATGATTTTGCCTTCTTCGCATACTCGTTGGCCAGATCCTGGGTTTTTTCGGGTTTTAATCACGTAGTAATGTGGAACCACAGTGTAACAGTCCATTAAACTTGGTTTCGATCAATATTTTAGAGGATAACACCGGTTAGGTCTGGGTTAGGTCTGGGTTATGCCCGCATCTGGCTCATGATTTTGCCTTCTTCGCAAACTTGTTGGCCAGATCCTTGGTTTTTTCGGGTTTGAATCATATAGTAATGTGGTACCACACTGAAACAGACAATTAAACCTGGTTTCGATGAATATTTTAGAGGATAAAACCGTTTAGGACTGGGTTAGGTCTGGGTTATGCCCGCATCTGGCTCATGATTTTGCCTACTTCGAATACTCGTTGGCCAGAACCTGGATCTTCTCGGGTTTGAATCACGTAGTATTGTGGTACCACACTGAAACAGACAATTACACCTGGTTTCGAACAATATTTTAGAGGATAACACCGGTTAGTTCTGGGTTAGGTCTGGGTTATGCCCGCATCTGGCTCATGATTTTGCCTTCTTTGCAAATTTGTTGGCCAGTTCCTGGATCTTCTCGGGTTTGAATCACGTAGTATTGTGGTACCGCACTGAAACAGACAATTAAACCTGGTTTCCATCAATATTTTAGAGGATAATACCGGTTAGGTCTGGGATAGGTCTGGGTTATGCCCGCATCTGGCTCATGATTTTGCCTTTTCCGCATACTTGTTGGCCAGATCCTTGGTTTTCTCTGGTTTGATTCACGTAGTAATGTGTTACCACACTGAAACAGTCAGTTAAACCTGGTTTCGATCAATATTTCAGATGATAAAACCGGTTAGGTCTGGGATAGGTCTGGGTTATGCCCGCATCTGGCTCATGATTTTGCCTTTTCCACATTCTTGTTTGCCAGCTCCGTGGTTTTGTCTAGTTTGAATCACGTAGTAATGTGGTGCCGCACTGAAACAGACAATTAAACCTGGTTTCGATCAATATTTTAGAGGATAACACCGGTTAGTTCTGGGTTAGGTCTGGGTTATGCCCGCATCTGGCTCATGATTTTGCCTTCTTCGCATACTTGTTGGCCAGATCCTGGGTTTTTTCCTGTTTGAATCACGTAGTAATGTGGTACCACACTGAAAAAGTCAATTAAACCTGGTTTCGATCAATATTTCACAGGATAACAACGGTTAGGTCTGGGATAGGTCTGGGTTATGCCCGCATCTGGCTCATGATATTGCCTTTTCCGCATTCTTGTTGGCCAGATCCTTGGTTTTCTCTGGTTTGAATCACGTAGTAATGTGGTACCACACTGAGACAGACAATTAAACCTGGTTTCGATCAATATTTTAGAGGATAACGCCGGTTAGGTCTGGGTCAGGTCTGGGTTATGCCCGCATCTGAATCATGATTTTGCCTTTTCCGCATACTTGTTGGCCAGATCCTTGGTTTTCTCTGGTTTGAATCACGTAGTAATGTGTTACCACACTGAAGCAGCCAATTAAGCCTGGATTCGGTAAGTATTTTAGTCGGTAACACCGGTAAGGTCTGGGTTAGGTCTGGGTTATGCCCGTATCAGCCTCATGATTTTGCCTTTTCCGCATTCTTGTTTGCCAGATCCTTCGTTTTCTCTGGTTTGAATCACGTAGTAATGAGGTACCACACTGAAACAGACAATTGAACCTGGTTTCGATGAATATTTTAGAGGATAAAACCGGTTAGGTCTGGGTTTGGCCTGGGTTATGCCCGCATCTGGCTCATGATTTTGCTTTCTTCGCATACTCGTTGGCCAGATCCTGGGTTTTTTCGGGTTTTAATCACGTAGTAATGTGGAACCACAGTGTAACAGTCCATTAAACTTGGTTTCGATCAATATTTTAGAGGATAACACCGGTTAGGTCTGGGTTAGGTCTGGGTTATGCCCGCATCTGGCTCATGATTTTGCCTTCTTCGCAAACTTGTTGGCCAGATCCTGGGTTTTTTCGGGTTTGAATCACGTAGTAATGTGGCACCACACTGAAACAGTCCATTAAACTTGGTTTCGATCAATATTTTAGAGGATAACACCGGTTAGGTCTGGGTTACGTCTGGGTTATACCCGCATCTGAATCATGATTTTGCCTTCTTCGCATACTTCTTGGCCAGATCCTGGGTTTTTTCGGGTTTGAATCACGTAGTAATGTGGCACCACACTGAAACAGTCCATTAAACTTGGTTTCGATCAATATTTTAGAGGATAACACCGGTTAGGTCTGGGTTAGGTCTGGGTTATGCCCGCATCTGATTCACGATTTTGCCTATTCCGCATTCTTGTTGGCCAGATCCTTGGTTTTATCTTGTTTGAATCAGGTAGTAATGTGGTACCACACTGAAACAGAGAATTAAACTTGTTTTCGATCAATATTTTAGAGGATAAAACCGGTTAGGTCTGGGTTAGGTCAGGGTTATGGCCGCATCTGGCTCATGATATTGCCTTTTCCGCATTCTTGTTGGCCAGATCCTTGGTTTTCTCTGGTTTGAATCACGTAGTAATGTGGTACCACACTGTAACAGTCAATGAAACCTGGTTTCGATCAATATTTTAGAGGATAACACCGGTTTGGTCTATGTTAGGCCTGGGTTATGCCAGCATCTCGCTCATGATTTTGCCTTTTTCATGTACTTGTAGGCCAGATCTTGTGTTTTTTCGGGTTTGAATCACGTAGTAATGTGGTACCACACTGAGACAGACAATTAAACCCGGTTTCGATCAATATTTTAGAGGATAACACCGGTTAGGTCTGGGTCAGGTCTGGCTTATGCGCGCATCTGAATCATGATTTTGCCTTTTCCGCATACTTGTAGGCCAGCACCTTGGTTTTCTCTGGTTTGAATCACGTAGTAATGTGGTACCACAGCGAAACAGTCAACTAAACCTGGTTCGACCAATATTTTAGAGGATAACACAGGTTAGGACTGGGTTAGGTCTGCGTTATGCCCGCATCTGGCTCATGATTTTGCCTTGTCCGCATTCTTGTTGGCGAGATCCATGGTTTTCTCTGGTTTGGATCACGGAGTAATGGGGTACCACACTGAAACAGTCAATTAAACCTGGTTTCGATCCACATTTTAGAGGATAACAACGGTTAGGTCTGGGTTATGCCCGCATCTGGCTCATGATTTTGCCTACTTCGCATACATGTTGGCCAGTTCCTGGAACTTCTCGGGTTTGAATCACGTAGTAATGTTGTGCCACACAGTAACGGTCAATTAAAGCTGGATTCGGTCAGTGTTTTAGTCGGTAACACCGGATAGGTCTGGGTTAGGTCTGGCTTATGCCCGCATCTGACTCATGATTTTACCTTCTTCGCATTCTTGTTGGCCAGATCCTTGGTTTTCTCTGGTTTGAATCACGGAGTAATGGGGTACCACACTGAAACAGTCAATTAAACCTGGTTTCGATCCACATTTTAGAGGATAACAACGGTTAGGTCTGGGTTATGCCCGCATCCGGCTCATGATTTTGCCTACTTCGCATACATGTTGGACAGGTCCTGGGTTTTTTCGGGTTTGAATCACGTAGTAGTGTTGTGCCACACAGTAACAGTCAATTAAAGCTGGATTCGGTCAGTATTTTAGTCGGTAACACCGGATAGGTCTGGGTTAGGTCTGGCTTATGCCCGCATCTGACTCATGATTTTACCTTCTTCGCATTCTTGTTGGGCAGCTCCTTGGTTTTCTCTGGTTTGGATCACGTAGTAATGTGGTACCACACTGAGACAGACAATTAAACCTGGTTTCGATGAATATTTTAGAGGATAAAACCGTTTAGGACTGGGTTAGGTCTGGGTTATGCCCGCATCTGGCTCATGATTTTGCCTACTTCGAATACTCGTTGGCCAGAACCTGGGTTTTTTCGGGTTTGAATCACGTAGTAATGTGGTACCACACTGAAACAGTCAGTTAAACCTGGTTTCGATCAATATTTCAGATGATAAAACCGGTTAGGTCTGGGATAGGTCTGGGTTATGCCCGCATCTGGCTCATGATTTTGCCTTTTCCACATTCTTGTTTGCCAGCTCCGTGGTTTTGTCTAGTTTGAATCACGTAGTAATGTGGTGCCGCACTGAAACAGACAATTAAACCTGGTTTCGATCAATATTTTAGAGGATAACACCGGTTAGTTCTGGGTTAGGTCTGGGTTATGCCCGCATCTGGCTCATGATTTTGCCTTCTTCGCATATTTTTTGGTCAGTTCCTGGATCTTCTCGGGTTTGAATCACGTAGTATTGTGGTACCACACTGAAACAGACAATTAAACCTGGTTTCGAACAATATTTTAGAGGATAACACCGGTTAGTTCTGGGTTAGGTCTGGGTTATGCCCGCATCTGGCTCATGATTTTGCCTTCTTTGCAAATTTGTTGGCCAGTTCCTGGATCTTCTCGGGTTTGAATCACGTAGTATTGTGGTACCACACTAAAACAGACAATTAAACCTGGTTTCCATCAATATTTTAGAGGATAATACCGGTTAGGTCTGGGATAGGTCTGGGTCATGCCCGCATCTGGCTCATGATTTTGCCTTTTCCGCATTCTTGTTGGCCAGATCCTTGGTTTTCTCTGGTTTGAATCACGTAGTAATGTGGTACCACACTGAAACAGACAATTAAACCTGGTTTCGATCAATATTTTAGAGGATAACACCGGTTAGGTCTGGGTCAGGTCTGGGTTATGCCCGCATCTGGCTCATGATTTTGCCTTTTCCGCATACTTGTTGGCCAGATCCTTGGTTTTCTCTGGTTTGATTCACGTAGTAATGTGTTACCACACTGAAACAGCCAATTAAGCCTGGATTCGGTAAGTATTTTTGTCGGTAACACCGGTAAGGTCTGGGTTAGGGCTGGGTTATGCCCGCATCTGGGTCATGATTTTGCCTTTTCCGCATACCTGTAGGCCAGATCCTTGGTTTTCTCTGGTTTGAATCACGTAGTAATGTGGTACCACACTGAAACAGTCAATGAAATCTGGTTTCGATCAATATTTTAGAGGATAACACCGGTTAGGTCTGGGTTAGGTCTGGGTTGTGCCCGCATCTCGCTCATGATTTTGCCTTCTTCGCATACTAGTTGGCCAGATCCTGGGTTTTTTCCTGTTTGAATCACGTAGTAATGTGGTACCACACTGAAAAAGTCAATTAAACCTGGTTTCGATCAATATTTCACAGGATAACAACGGTTAGGTCTGGGATAGGTCTGGGTTATGCCCGCATCTGGCTCATGATATTGCCTTTTCCGCATTCTTGTTGGCCAGATCCTTGGTTTTCTCTGGTTTGAATCACGTAGTAATGTGGTACCACACTGAGACAGACAATTAAACCTGGTTTCGATCAATATTTTAGAGGATAACGCCGGTTAGGTCTGGGTCAGGTCTGGGTTATGCCCGCATCTGAATCATTATTTTGCCTTTTCCGCATACTTGTTGGCCAGATCCTTGGTTTTCTCTGGTTTGAATCACGTAGTAATGTGTTACCACACTGAAACAGCCAATTAAGCCTGGATTCGGTAAGTATTTTAGTCGGTAACACCGGTAAGGTCTGGGTTAGGTCTGGGTTATGCCCGCATCTGGCTCATGATTTTGCCTTTTCCGCATACTTGTAGGCCAGATCCTTGGTTTTCTCAGGTTTGAATCACGTAGTAATGTGGTACCACACTGAAACAGTCAATGAAACCTGGTTTCGATCAATATTTTAGAGGATAACACCGGTTAGGTCTGGGTTAGGTCTGGGTTGTGCCCGCATCTCGCTCATGATTTTGCCTTCTTCGCATACTTGTTGGCCAGAACCTGGGTTTTTTCCTGTTTGAATCACGTAGTAATGTGGTACCACACTGAAAAAGTCAATTAAACCTGGTTTCGATCAATATTTCACAGGATAACAACGGTTAGGTCTGGGATAGGTCTGGGTTATGCCCGCATCTGACTCACGATTTCGCCTTCTTCGCATACTTGTTGGCCAGATTCTGGGTTTTTTCGGATTTGAATCATGTAGTAATGTGGTTCCACACTGAAACAGTCCATTAAACTTGGTTTCGATCAATATTTTAGAGGATAACACCGGTTAGGTCTGGGTTACGTCTGGGTTATACCCGCATCAGGCTCATGAATTTGCCTTGTCCGCATTCTTGTTGGCCAGATCCTTGGTTTTCTCTGGTTTGAATCACGGAGTAATGGGGTACCTTACTGAAACAGTCAATTAAACCTGGTTTCGATCCACATTTTAGAGGATAACAACGGTTAGGTCTGGGTTATGCCCGCATCTGGCGCATGATTTTGCCTTCTTCGCATACTTGTTGGCCAGATTCTGGGTTTTCTCGGATTTGAATCACGTAGTAATGTGATACCACACAGTAACAGTCAATTAAACCTGGATTCGGTCAGTATTTTAGTCGGTAACACCGGTTAGGTCTGGGTTAGGTCTGGGTTATGCCCGTGTCTGCCTCATGATTTTGCCTTTTCCGCATTCTTGTTTGCCAGATCCTTCGTTTTCTCTGGCTTGAATCACGTAGTAATGGGGTACCACACCGAAACAGACAATTAAACCTGGTTTCGATCAATATTTCACAGGATAACGACGGTTAGGTCTGGGATAGGTCTGGGTTATGCCCGCATCTGGCGCATGATTTTGCCTTCTTCGCATACTTGTTGGCCAGATTCTGGGTTTTCTCGGGTTTGAATCACGTAGTAATGTTGTGCCACACAGTAACGGTCAATTAAACCTGGATTCGGTCAGTATTTTAGTCGGTAACACCGGTTAGGTCTGGGTTAGGTCTGGGTTATGCCCGTGTCTGCCTCATGATTTTGCCTTTTCCGCATTCTTGTTTGCCAGATCCTTCGTTTTCTCTGGCTTGAATCACGTAGTAATGGGGTACCACACCGAAACAGACAATTAAACCTGGTTTCGATCAATATTTCACAGGATAACACCGGTTAGGTCTGGGATAGGTCTGGGTTATGCCCGCATCTGGCTCATGATTTTGCCTTCTTCGCATATTTTTTGGTCAGTTCCTGGATCTTCTCGGGTTTGAATCACGTAGTATTGTGGTACCACACTGAAACAGACAATTAAACCTGGTTTCGAACAATATTTTAGAGGATAACACCGGTTAGTTCTGGGTTAGGTCTGGGTTATGCCCTCATCTGGCTCATGATTTTGCCTTCTTTGCAAATTTGTTGGCCAGTTCCTGGATCTTCTCGGGTTTGAATCACGTAGTATTGTGGTACCACACTGAAACAGACAATTAAACCTGGTTTCCATCAATATTTTAGAGGATAATACCGGTTAGGTCTGGGATAGGTCTGGGTTATGCCCGCATCTGGCTCATGATTTTGCCTTTTCCGCATTCTTGTTGGCCAGATCCTTGGTTTTCTCTGGTTTGAATCACGTAGTAATGTGGTACCACACTGAAACAGACAATTAAACCTGGTTTCGATCAATATTTTAGAGGATAACACCGGTTAGGTCTGGGTCAGGTCTGGGTTATGCCCGCATCTGGCTCATGATTTTGCCTTTTCCGCATACTTGTTGGCCAGATCCTTGGTTTTCTCTGGTTTGATTCACGTAGTAATGTGTTACCACACTGAAACAGCCAATTAACCCTGGATTCGGTAAGTATTTTTGTCGGTAACACCGGTAAGGTCTGGGTTAGGGCTGGGTTATGCCCGCATCTGGGTCATGATTTTGCCTTTTCCGCATACCTGTAGGCCAGATCCTTGGTTTTCTCTGGTTTGAATCACGTAGTAATGTGGTACCACACTGAAACAGTCAATGAAATCTGGTTTCGATCAATATTTTAGAGGATAACACCGGTTAGGTCTGGGTTAGGTCTGGGTTGTGCCCGCATCTCGCTCATGATTTTGCCTTCTTCGCATACTTGTTGGCCAGATCCTGGGTTTTTTCCTGTTTGAATCACGTAGTAATGTGGTACCACACTGAAAAAGTCAATTAAACCTGGTTTCGATCAATATTTCACAGGATAACAACGGTTAGGTCTGGGATAGGTCTGGGTTATGCCCGCATCTGGCTCCTGATATTGCCTTTTCCGCATTCTTGTTGGCCAGATCCTTGGTTTTCTCTGGTTTGAATCACGTAGTAATGTGGTACCACACTGAGACAGACAATTAAACCTGGTTTCGATCAATATTTTAGAGGATAACACCGGTTAGGTCTGGGTCAGGTCTGGGTTATGCCCGCATCTGGCTCATGATTTTGCCTTTTCCGCATACTTGTTGGCCAGATCCTTGGTTTTCTCTGGTTTGATTCACGTAGTAATGTGTTACCACACTGAAACAGCCAATTAACCCTGGATTCGGTAAGTATTTTTGTCGGTAACACCGGTAAGGTCTGGGTTAGGGCTGGGTTATGCCCGCATCTGGGTCATGATTTTGCCTTTTCCGCATACCTGTAGGCCAGATCCTTGGTTTTCTCTGGTTTGAATCACGTAGTAATGTGGTACCACACTGAAACAGTCAATGAAATCTGGTTTCGATCAATATTTTAGAGGATAACACCGGTTAGGTCTGGGTTAGGTCTGGGTTGTGCCCGCATCTCGCTCATGATTTTGCCTTCTTCGCATACTTGTTGGCCAGATCCTGGGTTTTTTCCTGTTTGAATCACGTAGTAATGTGGTACCACACTGAAAAAGTCAATTAAACCTGGTTTCGATCAATATTTCACAGGATAACAACGGTTAGGTCTGGGATAGGTCTGGGTTATGCCCGCATCTGGCTCCTGATATTGCCTTTTCCGCATTCTTGTTGGCCAGATCCTTGGTTTTCTCTGGTTTGAATCACGTAGTAATGTGGTACCACACTGAGACAGACAATTAAACCTGGTTTCGATCAATATTTTAGAGGATAACGCCGGTTAGGTCTGGGTCAGGTCTGGGTTATGCCCGCATCTGAATCATGATTTTGCCTTTTCCGCATACTTGTTGGCCAGATCCTTGGTTTTCTCTGGTTTGAATCACGTAGTAATGTGTTACCACACTGAAACAGCCAATTAAGCCTGGATTCGGTAAGTATTTTAGTCGGTAACACCGGTAAGGTCTGGGTTAGGTCTGGGTTATGCCCGCATCTGGCTCATGATTTTGCCTTTTCCGCATACTTGTAGGCCAGATCCTTGGTTTTCTCTGGTTTGAATCACGTAGTAATGTGGTACCACACTGAAACAGTCAATGAAACCTGGTTTCGATCAATATTTTAGAGGATAACACCGGTTAGGTCTGGGTCAGGTCTGGGTTGTGCTCGCATCTCGCTCATGATTTTGCCTTCTTCGCATACTTGTTGGCCAGATCCTGGGTTTTTTCCTGTTTGAATCACGTAGTAATGTGGTACCACACTGAAAAAGTCAATTAAACCTGGTTTCGATCAATATTTTAGAGGATAACAACGGTTAGGTCTGGGTTAGGTCTGGGTTATGCCCGCATCTGGCTCATGATTTTGCCTTTTCCGCATTCTTGTTTGCCAGATCCGTGGTTTTCTCTAGTTTGAATCACGTAGTAATGTGTTACCACACTGAAACAGACAATTAAACCGGGTTTCGATCAATATTTCACAGGATAACAACGGTTAGGTCTGGGATAGGTCTGGGTTATGCCCGCATCTGACTCATGATTTCGCCTTCTTCGCATACTTGTTGGCCAGATTCTGGGTTTTTTCGGATTTGAATCACGTAGTAATGTGGTTCCACACTGAAACAGTCCACTAAACTTGGTTTCGATCAATATTTTAGAGGATAACACCGGTTAGGTCTGGGTTACGTCTGGGTTATACCCGCATCAGGCTCATGAATTTGCCTTGTCCGCATTCTTGTTGGCCAGATCCTTGGTTTTCTCTGGTTTGAATCACGGAGTAATGGGGTACCATACTGAAACAGTCAATTAAACCTGGTTTCGATCCACATTTTAGAGGATAACAACGGTTAGGTCTGGGTTATGCCCGCATCTGGCGCATGATTTTGCCTTCTTCGCATACTTGTTGGCCAGATCCTGGGTTTTTTCCTGTTTGAATCACGTAGTAATGTGGTACCACACTGAAAAAGTCAATTAAACCTGGTTTCGATCACTATTTTAGAGGATAACAACGGTTAGGTCTGGGTTAGGTCTGGGTTATGCCCGCATCTGGCTCATGATTTTGCCTTTTCCGCATTCTTGTTTGCCAGATCCGTGGTTTTCTCTAGTTTGAATCACGTAGTAATGTGTTACCACACTGAAACAGACAATTAAACCGGGTTTCGATCAATATTTCACAGGATAACAACGGTTAGGTCTGGGATAGGTCTGGGTTATGCCCGCATCTGACTCATGATTTCGCCTTCTTCGCATACTTGTTGGCCGGATTCTGGGTTTTTTCGGATTTGAATCACGTAGTAATGTGGTTCCACACTGAAACAGTCCATTAAACTTGGTTTCGATCAATATTTTAGAGGATAACACCGGTTAGGTCTGGGTTACGTCTGGGTTATACCCGCATCAGGCTCATGAATTTGCCTTGTCCGCATTCTTGTTGGCCAGATCCTTGGTTTTCTCTGGTTTGAATCACGGAGTAATGGGGTACCATACTGAAACAGTCAATTAAACCTGGTTTCGATCCACATTTTAGAGGATAACAACGGTTAGGTCTGGGTTATGCCCGCATCTGGCGCATGATTTTGCCTTCTTCGCATACTTGTTGGCCAGATTCTGGGTTTTCTCGGATTTGAATCACGTAGTAATGTGATACCACACAGTAACAGTCAATTAAACCTGGATTCGGTCAGTATTTTAGTCGGTAACACCGGTTAGGTCTGGGTTAGGTCTGGGTTATGCCCGTGTCTGCCTCATGATTTTGCCTTTTCCGCATTCTTGTTTGCCAGATCCTTCGTTTTCTCTGGCTTGAATCACGTAGTAATGGGGTACCACACCGAAACAGACAATTAAACCTGGTTTCGATCAATATTTTAGAGGATAACACCGGTTAGTTCTGGGTTAGGTCTGGGTTATGCCCGCATCTGGCTCATGATTTTGCCTTCTTCGCAAATTTGTTGGCCAGATCCTGGATCTTTTCGGGTTTGAATCACGTAGTAATGTGGTACCACTCAGTAACAGTCAATTAAACCTGGTTTCGATCAATATTTTAGAGGTTAAGACCGGTTAGGTCTGGGTTAGGTCTGGGTTATGCCAGCATCTGGCTCATGATTTTGGCTTCTTCACATACTTGTTGGCCATATCCTGGGTTTTTTCGGGTTTGAATCACGTAGAAATGTGGTACCACACAGAAACAGTCTATTAAGCTTGGTTTCGATGAATATTTTAGAGGATAACACGTGTTAGGTCTGGGTTAGGTCTGGGTTATGCCCGCATCTGGCTCATGATTTTGACTTCTTCGCATACTTGTTGGCCAGATCCTGGGTTATTTCGGGTATGAATCACGTCGTAATGTGGTACCACTCAGTAACAGTCAATAAAACCTGGTTTCGATCAATATTTTAGAGGTTAAAACCGGTTAGGTCTGGGTTAGGTCTGGGTTATGCCCGCATCTGTCTCATGATTTTGACTTCTTCGCATACTTGTTGGCCAGATCCTGGGTTATTTCGGGTATGAATCACGTCGTAATGTGGTACCACTCAGTAACAGTCAATTAAACCTGGATTCGGTCAGTATTTTAGTCGGTAACACCGGTTAGGTCTGGGTTAGGTCTGGGATATGCCAGCATCTGGCTCATGATTTTGCCTTCTTCGCATACTTGTTGGCCATATCCTGGGTTTTTTCGGGTTTGAATCACGTAGTAATGTGGTACCACACAGTAACAGTCAATAAAACCTGGTTTCGATCAATATTTTAGAGGATAAAACCGGTTAGGTCTGGGTTAGGTCTGGGTTATGCCCCGTCAGGGGCTGTGTCCGGCCAGGTGTCCGGCGCAGTACGGGGCGTAGCGACCCCGAGGTACCTGATGCTAATCACACCGTAAGTCTCCTGTTGGTCGTCGCAACGACCCATTCACAACTCCATTTTTGGTTTTGTGAATGGTACGTGACGGCAGGAGGACCGGGGGCCTTGGCTTAACCGCCTGGGCTGCGAGGATGGTAACTCTATAAATTACCCTGTAATCCCAAGTTATGGTGCGCGGCGATGGGATGCATGGTTGGGAGAGAAGGCCCAATCCCTAGCGACCACCTCCGGGAACACCTGCCGAACCCCCGGAGTATCAGGCTTCCCCAGGCAAGGCGGCTCTGCCTGGGGTGACCTCCATTCCGACCACACTCGTGGGAACGATTATGGCATTGAATCAATTTAATAACGACTGGACTGGCAACATTGATAACGGACTGGCACACGTATCGGCAAACGACAACGGAATGAATGGACCACTTCCTGGTGGGGACAAACCCGCGGTCAGGAGTGTGGAGGTGGTTAATCCTCCGCTGGGGATCCACCTGGAGGGTGTGGCTGATATACTCAGTGCCAGCCCCGCCCCTATTGTCAGCCTGGAGCGGCTGAATGTCGCCGAGTGGCGTAAGGCTGGGAGGGAATCACCTCCCCGCAAAAGGCATGATGCCGTGGAGCAGACGTCTAGCCTCGGGGGGACTTTCGCCCTTCAAGACGACGACTCTCAGAATGGCGACGAGTGGGCTCCTCGTCATTCCACCGCCGACGACGCTGACAGCGTCGATTCAAGCGAGGAGGGTTTTGGACCCGGCAAGAGAAAGAGGAAGGGCCCCGGGGCGGGAAGACCCAGGGGAATCTTCGTGGACCCGCGTAAGCTGGGTCCAGGGATGAAGGCCCTGCCGAAGCAGGCGGACCTCCGCAATATAGCGGACGTTATGAAGACAGACGAGCTCCTGGGCCGGCTCAAGGAGCAATTGGAGTCCGTCGTCCGTGTGGCAGACACTGCTAGCCACCTTAAGACGACGGATAACCGTGGGCTCCGTTTGGCTGCAGGGGTGGCGATGGTCAGCGCCGAAGAGCTGCACGGCAGAGCTGACCGCGCCGAGAACCCGAACAGGCCGGCCCGGGAAGTGGTCATTCGCCAGGGCGAGTGGGAGAGGAGGGCGAAGGCCCTCGAGAAGAGGCTGAAGGTGGCTGATTCCACCGCCACCACCCTGTCCGAAACCGTTAGGGTGAAGAACAGGGAGCTGGAGCACCTCAGGCGGGAAGTGGGCCGCCTGAGGTACAAGCAGGAGCAGCGGAGGCTGCTCCGAGAGGGGCAGGAGTTGGCCGGCAAGGCGCCGCCGGACCATGATTTGCCCTGTGTCCCTCGCCCGCGGCGGAAGGATCTCCTTCCGTCTACGTTTGGGGACACAGGCATGGAGGTCGATACGGCGGTCCCTGGATCGTCGACCGCAGATGGGACCGCCTCACCTGAGAAGGAGAACCCCGCGTCCGGAAGCCCTTTAATGGTCGTTATGACCGAGATAGTCAAAAGGGTTTCCGAGATGGCGGGGCACATGTCGGCCGTCGAAAATCGGGTAGAGGCCCGTCTGGAAGCAGTCTGGCGGGCAGTATCCCGCCCGCCGCTGGGAAGGAGTGCATTGGCCCCAACTTCATCAGCGGAGGTGCCCCCGGCTCGACAGAGCTCGTCCAAGGGAGCTAAGTCGGCGGGGATGGTTACCCCGAAAGAGAAGGCGAAGGTGGCGACGGCGACAATACCTAGGGGCGCGTCTGCCTCTATGAAGGCGCTTGCCGCGCCACCGAAACCATCCCCGGGGAATAGGGGAGCTAGCAATGCTCAACATGGCGCATCAGCGAAGGTTGTGACGAAGCCCCACGCCCCGATTCCCAAGGCGCCAAAGAAGGACGCCATGGCAAAGCCCACCCCTGCTTCCACCAGCGAGGGGCAGGGTTCTTGGGCTGAGGTGGTTAGGCGTGGCAGGAAGAAGGGGTGTGGAAAGGGGGCGTCTGCTGTCGCACCCACCACCAAGGCAGGTAAGACCTCTGCAGCCATTACTGCGGCTGGCAGCAGGATGAAAGACGGTGCCCAGACTGCGGCGGTCAAATTGCCGAGGTTGCCTAAAAAGGCAGCAGTCTCGGTGACCGCCGCCGTTGGACGCGAAGGAGAACTGGGCCCCCTCCTTAACAGGGTGATGCCGGGTATCTGTAAGGATCTCGGGATCACCGGGATGCAGCCCACAAGGGCGGTCACCGGGGCGCTACTGTTAGCGATCCCCGGTGAGAAAGGGAAGGAGAAGGCGACCGCTCTGCGGGCTCGACTTGAGGGGGCGCTCCAGGAGGAGGGTGTTCGGGTGGCTTGCCCCGAAAAACGGGCCGAGTTACGGGTGTCCGGCCTGTCGGAGGCAGCCACCCAGGACGCGGTTAGGGAGGCCCTTGCCACCGCCGGGGGTTGCGGCGCAGCGGAGGTCAACGTTGGTGACCTCCGCCGGGACAACTCGGGCATGTTTACTGCCTGGGCCCGCTGTCCCCTTCGCGCCGCAACCAAGCTCGCGAAGTCCGGCCGACTTACGGTCGGCTTCTTCGAGGCCCGGCTAGCGGTGCTCGCCGCGAGGCCGCTGCAGTGCCACCGCTGTTTGGAGTTCGGCCATGTCCGGCAGCGGTGCACCAGCACTGTTGATCGCAGCGGTCTCTGCTACCGCTGTGGAGGGGCCTCCCACACCGCAAGGGAGTGTACGGCCGCTCCTAAATGCCCCCTTTGTGTGGGCTTGAGGCGGCCAGCGGATCACCGCATCGGTGGGGCGGCGTGCCGTCCCCCCAAGCGGAAGGGGAAGAAGGCGAAAGGGGCGGGTGTGCCCCCATCCACGGTGCCGGCTGGTGTTGAGCCGGCACCGCTGCCCGTCGCGACGGAGGTCCAGGGGGCGACTTGTTCCCAGCCGTCCCCAGCTGTGGTGTCGGGAGTTTCTCCCGCCCAGCATCTGTCGCGGCCGCGGTGAAAGTGGTGGGGTGTGCATCCGCACCCCCGCCGGTGGCGGAGATGATGGAGGTGGACGTGGACCCTCCGGCAGTGGAACATTGGGATGGCAGTGATCGCCGAGCCCTATCGTGTCCCCAAACACCCATCTTGGGTGGGGGACCTTAACGGTGTCTCAGCGATCACTTTTTTTTTTTTTTTTTTTTTTTTTTGTCGTGGGGAAAATCTTCGAAAGACTCCCTCCCACCTCCTTGGGGAGAGGTGGGAGGGGTGTGTGGGATTCCCCGCGCCCGTACAACGACAGGCGCGGGACCTACCCACTAAAAACCCCACGGTGACCCTTCGGCACGCTTTGGGAGGATACCGGGAATCGCTCGAAGCATTCTTCCGGTATCCTCCCCGTGCCCGCGCTTTCGCGCCCATCCCCCGGGGGGACAATCGGTCCCCCCAGTAGACACACTGCCTCATAGCGGCGGGACGGGGCCACTCCATCCCGCCGCTATCCGTCCCGGGGCCGCGTTTAGTGGCGGCTGCGAGCCCCAACTCGCAACCGCCCGCGACCCCGTTTCCACCCCTCGGCGGCCGGGCGTTCATGGCCGCACCAGACCGCCGAGGGTGCCTCCCCTTGCGTCGGACCGGTAGGGGGAGGCACTCCTACCCCCAACCGGTCAGACCCGGCGCCGCCTGGCGGGAGGAGGGTCCCCTCAGGACCCCCCTCCCAGCCTAGGTCATCCGCCACGCCGAGGCGGCCGCCCGTGACGCCTCGCGACCGGGCGACGACCTCGGGCCACCGCACGAGCGCGAGCTTCAGCGCGCCGCTGAAGTTCGCGCTCCCTCCCCGCGGCCTCCTTCTGCAACATTACGTTCTCGCAGAAGGAGGCCACGGCCCTCCACTTCTCTTCGCTGCCGAGCATGGCGCGCACCACGCCCGGCAGCGAGACATCCCGCCCGACGACGCCGACCAGGACACGGCGCTCCCCCTCCCACGCGGGGCATACCTCCAGGGTATGATCCGCCGTGTCCTGCTCAGCGTCGCAGTGGCAGCAACGCGCCGTCGGCTCCTTCCCTATCCGGCACAGGTATCTTCCGAAGCTGCCATGCCCGGAAAATACCTGTGTCAGCCGGTAGGTGAGGCTGCCATGGCCTCTGTCCAGCCACTCCTTCAGGAGTGGCCGAACAGCCCCGACAGTCCGGTGCCCCGCGGTTGGCAGAGACAGCCGCTCCTGCCACGCGAGCAACACGGACTGCCGGGCCTGGCGCTTCAAATCGCCCCAAGCAGGTTCCTGCCCGCCCGGGACCGCCCCCACCCCCGCGCGACGGTCGACGCGGTGCCGGTACATCACCGCGTGCGACCGCGCGAGCAGGTCCATGGGCGGCATCCCCGCTAGAACCGTCGCCGCCTCATGTGACATGGTCCGATACCCGCGGACGACCCTGAGCGCCATGCGCCTCTGCACCCGACGCAGCATAGTCATGCTGCGCCGGGAGGCAGCCAGGTCGTCCGCCCAGACGGGGGCCCCGTATAGGGCCACCGACTGGACCATTGCCACATAGAGGCGACGAACTCGGCCCGCCGGGCCCCCCAGGTTGGGCAGGATCCGGCCCAGAGCCGCAACCATCCTTTCCAACCGGGGGACCAGGCAGCGGAAATGCTTCTCGAAACGCCAGTGGCTATCGAGGATCAGCCCCAGATACCTGATCTGGGGCTTCACCTCGATGTCAGCCCCACCCACCCGGATCAGAGGGGGTGGCGGATCCTGCCGAGGTGAATGAAACGCAATCACCTCGGTCTTATGGACCGCCACCGTCATCCCCATCCCCCTGATCCGGTCGACGACGCGTTGCGACCCCTCCTCCGCGCGACGCATGGCCGTCCCCCAGTGCGCCCCGACGGCCAGCACCAGTGTGTCATCCGCATAACACACCGTGCTGACGCCGTCGGGGAGGCCGGCCCGCAACACCGAGTCGTACGCGATGTTCCACAGGAGTGGCCCGAGGACCGACCCCTGCGGAACACCGCAGTACACCTCTCTCCGCATATCACCATCCCGGCCCGGATACTCGATCCACCTGCCGCGGAGATAATCCCCGACGACCGCCCTGAGACAAGGGGGGACTCGATGATATTCGAGTCCCCTCCTTATCTCTTCCCAGGGGAGGGTGTTAAAGGCATTGGCAATATCCAAGGATATTGCCAATGCCACCCCTCCCCGGGAGACGGCCGCCTCCGAGAGGGCCCTCACACGACCTATCGCGTCGATAGTCGATCGGCCCCCCCGGAAACCGAACTGGCAGTCGGCCAGACCGGGATCACCCCGCGACAGGTGCTCGACGAGGCGGGCAGCAATCACCCGCTCGAAGAGCTTGCCCACCTCGTCGAGGAGACAAATGGGCCGGTATGCGGAGGGAGACTCCGCGGGCCGACCCTCCTTCCGGAGGAGGACCATCCTCGCCACCTTCCAACTGGGGGGGAATCGCCCGTCCCTCAGGCAGCGGTCGAACAACCGCCTGAGGTCGGCCCCAAGGACGCCCTGGGTCAAGACCCAAACCCGGCCGGGCACACCATCCGGACCCGGGGCCGTGTTACGAACCCCGAGCCGTCTGATGGCCGCTGCCAGCTCCTCCTGCGTGACCCCCAGCTCGGCCGTCCACTCCACTGGGACAGCCGCCGCCGCCGGAGGACGCGGTCCCCTCTCCCCAATTGGGAAGAGTGTATTGACCACGTCCTCCAGCAGCCGGGGGTCAAGACCCTCGGTGACGGGGGGCGCCCACGGGCGGAGCTTATTCAGCACCACCTTATATGGGCGCCCCCATGGATCATCATCAAGGGTCTGGAGGAGCTCCTTCCATGCCTGGGTCTTGGCCCGTTTGATGGCGACCTGCAGAGCAACCCGCGCCACGCGGTATGCTCCATACAGGTCATCAGCTGCCCTCGCTCGCGCCACGCCGTCGCCTGTACGTTGACGACGGCGCGCGCGGGTGTACTGGCGTCGGGCGCGGACAGTCGCGACTCGCAACTCCGCGATCGCGTCCGACCACCAGTACACCGCCCGGCGAGGAGAAGCCCGCCCGACCCGAGGCATCGCCGCGTCGCAAATACCCGCGACCAATGCTCCGAGCCGGGCGACCTCCTCCTCTATGCTCGGCAACTCGGCCGCTCCCTGCGGCCAAGTTGCAGCGAGGGCAGCTGCCATCAGGGCGTCCTTGTCCAGGCGCCGAAGCGCCCAGCGGCGTGGTGGGGCGCCACGCAGGCGGCCGTGTCGGGATGCACTCGCGGCGGCAGAGACCTCCATCCGGATGTACCGGTGATCGGAGAGTGTCTCTGCCCCCGCGACCACGTGCCAACCCGACACCATGCGCACGGCGTTGGGGGTCGCGAATCCAACATCCACGATGGACCCCCCATATCGCCGCACGCATGTGTGCTCCGACCCCCGGTTCAATACCCGGAGGTCGAGCCCCGCCGCCCAATCGCCCAGGATCCCGCCGCGAACGGAGGTCCTGGGGGATCCCCAAGCCACCGACTTGGCATTAAAATCCCCCAGGACCAGCACCGGCCGGGCCGCGTAGCGCTGCACGCATGCCGCGACCTCGGCCAGGTACAGCTCGAACGCAGCGTGACCGCTACGGGGCGAAATGTAGCACCCCACCACAGCGACTCCCCCCCAGTCCACGGCGACGAATCCCCGACCGCGCTCCAACAAGGAGAACGGTGGGGACCCGTCGCCCCCTCCCCATACCGTCGCCACCAAGCCGTCCGCGTCGCCCACCCAATGAGGGTGATCAGGGACGCGGTACGGCTCGGCGGCGACCGCCAGGCCAACCCCCCACTCCGCGAGGACTTGGGACATCAAGTCCTGTGCCGCGCGGCAGTGGTTGAGGTTGGCCTGGAGGAGGAGGCGGGGCGGCATTAATTAATGGCCGCGCCAGCCTCCTCCCGGCCGTCCGTCCCCGTAGCACCGTCCACCTCCATGCAGGACGATGCCACCGCCCTCGGCACCGGAGCCGGTGCAGCCCGCCTCTTCCTCTCCTTCCGGGAGGGGGGGGAGCACTTCTTACTCCCCACCCTGTGATCGGCTGGCCTCCCCATGTCCGCACACAGCGGGCAGTGGGGGGCCGCCGAGCACTGGCTCGCACGGTGCTCTTTGGCACCGCAGCGGTAACACTGACCGCTGCGGTCCACCGGCGAGGTGCACCACTGCCTCACGTGCCCCAATTCGAGGCAGCGGTGACACTGGAGCGGGCGCGGCGCGAGGATTTCCACTCGCGCCGAAACCCACCCCACCAACACCCTCCCGGATTCCGCCACCTTACGGGCGGCGGAGAGGGGGCACCGGGCCCACACCGACCCGAGGCCGGAGGGCGACCTGCGGATCTCTCCGACCCGCAGATCCTCCACAGGACAGTCCCCCGCCCTCGCAAGGGCACGGGACACATCCTGTGCGCTGACCGAGTCGTCCAGCCCACAAACGCGCATCTCCGTGCGCTTCGTGGGCCGGGCGACCCGGACACCTCGCTCGCCCAGCTGCTCCCGGAGCCTCTGGGCGAGACGATCCGCCTTCGCGCCGCCTTCTGCACCGGGGATCTCCAGCAAGAGACCCCCGGTCACGGCCCTCTTCGCCCTCACGGAGGCGATGCCCAGCTCTTCCAGGGAGATATTCTCCCTGGCGAGCCGCATCGCCTCCGCGAGGGTCAGGTCGCCCCCCTGCGCAACGGTCAGCGTCACCGCTGCCGTTTTTGGGGGACGACCTGGTCGTGCCTTCCCGACCTTCGCGGCCTTTACCTTGGCCGCCGGCGGCGGAGGCGGAGGCTGCGGTTGCGAGGCCTTCCTCGCCGCCCGCTTCGCCTTCCGCCCCACCACCTCACTCCACGCCACCCCCCCTTGGGAGGGTACTGTGGAGGACGCGATCACCGCGACCACGGGTACACCACCCCCCTTGGGGGTCGCGACCCGGCGCCCTGGTGCCGCAACGCTGGGCGGAGCCTTCACTCCGCCCTTCTTTGCCTTCCCCGACTGTACCGGAACAGGTCGGGGAGGCACCGCCTTCCTGCTGACCGCTCTTCCGGCGAGGAGCTCCTCCCGGAAGGCGGCCAGCTTGCCATCAATCATGTCCCCAATCCTCCTCAGAAGATCGTCTTCTGAGGAGGACGGGGACTTCTTCACGGGCGGAGTGCGGGTGGAGGGGCCCGCGGTGCCCCGCACCACTGCCGCCGCACTCCGCTTATTTACCTCCGCCGAGGGACGCGGCGGTGGAGGAGGAGGGAGGATGGGAGGGAGGGCCGCGCTGTTCCACAGCGCCTCTGCCCTCCTCCTCCCCTGTCGCTCCTCCTCCAACAGGAGCTGCAGACGGGCGTTCCGCCCTCTGAGCTCCCGCGCCGCCTCCCTCATTTCCTCCGCCGCGGCCTTCAGGGCCTCCGCGCCACCGCTTTTCTGCCCCTTAAAGGCGCAGGCAGCGGCGACTTTCTCCACCCGCCTCAGGGACGAGGAGATCCTCTCCGATATCTCCTCGGTCACCTCGTCCCTGAGGCAACTCAGCCTCACCGACGGGCTCATCGCCCCGCCCACCTCGACGACGGCCTGCCCCGCCCTCTTCCTCTTAGAGCCTATGAGGCTCCTGGTGGAGGAGAAGGACGAGACTGACGCAGTCTCGTCGTCCTCCTCCACCTTCCACGAAGCCGGGCCAGGCGCTGGAGGCGGCGCGAGCGCCGTCACTCCAGTCCCAACACCGCCTTCGTCCTCCCCCTCTGACTTACCCCGTCCCATCCCCGTTTTAATATTGAACTCCATAATATTCCCACGAGCAGGTCGGAAGAAAAGGTCCGCCCGGGCAGAGCCGCCTTACCCGGGTAAGCCTATATACTCCGGGGGTTCGGCAGGTTCCCCGGAGGTGGTCGCTTGGGATTGGGCCTTCTCCCCCAACCATGCATCCCATCGCCGCGCACCATAGCTTAGGATTGGAGGGCGATTTTATAGAGTCGCCATACTCGTGGCCCAGGCGGTTAAGCCAAGACCCCCGTTCCTCCTGCCGTCACGTACCATTCACAAAACCAATAGGGAATTGTGAATGGGTCGTTGTGACGACCAACAGGAGGCTTACGGTGTGTGTATGACTCGGGTACCCCGGGTTCGTTAAGCCCGTACTGCAGCTGAAAGGCTGGCAGCCCCTGAGGGGTCTCAGCGATCACTTGGCAGTACGGGGGCGGCACGTTGCCGTGCTCCGTTGTTGGGAGGGGCCACGGGTTTGTGGTGGTTAAATGGGGGGAACTGGTGGTTGCCGGGTGTTACGCGCCGCCCGCTATGGGCCTCAGCGATTTTGAGGCGTACCTCGACGAGGTGGGGAGATGCATCTCCCCACATCTCGCCAGTGCGGTACTCGTCCTGGGAGATTTTAATGCCCACGCTGCAGCGTGGGGCTGTCCCAGGACGAACGTCAAGGGCGACGCGATGCTCGTATGGGCGGCGGGTCACGGCCTCGTAGTGTTGAATGAAGGGGCCGTGAGCACGTGCGTGCACGCGCGGGGCGAGTCGATCGTCGACATTTCGTTGGCGAGCCCCGCCATAGCGCGCCGTGTGTCCGACTGGAGGGTCGCGGAAGAGGTGGCCACGTTAAGCGACCACCTCTATATTACGTTTTCCGTATCCGCGACCCCCGGCGTAAATGGACCCCGCCAACTGGGCAGGGAAGTACACCCGGCGCCACGCTGGTCCGCCAAGAGGCTGGACCCGGACGCCCTAGCGATGGCAGCCTCCGTTGTGGCATGGCAGGAGATGCCACGCCGGACCCTCGGCAATCCTTCTGCCGGGGCGCGTTGGTTCCGCGAGACTATGACATCCTTGTGCGACGTAGTCATGCCGCGGGCCACCGCCCCTAGCCGCGGGGGTCCGTGTACTGGTGGTCGGGCGAGATCGAAGACTTACGCACTCGGTGCGTTGTCGCCCGACGCCGGTACACCCGCGCAGGGAGACGGCGCGGGGCGACAGAGGCAGAGTTGGTGGGGTTGCGCGGAGAATTTTCCATTGCGCGCAGAACCCTCCGCCGGGCCATCGTGACCGCGAAAGCCCAGGCATGGACGGAGCTCCTCGGCTCTCTGGATGCAAATCCATGGGGTCGCCCGTATCATATGGTCGCCGGGAAGATGCGATCATGGGCGCCCCCGGTCACACAGAGCCTCGACCCCCAGCTGCTCGGGGAAACTATGAGTGTCCTCTTCCCCGTTGGGGGAGAGGCGTATCTGCATCCCCCCGAGCCACAGCCGGATCACCCGCCTTGGTGGTCCGACGAACTGGGGGTCTCCGAGGAGGAGCAGGCCAGGGCCGTCCGGAGAATGGCTGCCAAGAAGACGGCACCAGGACCGGACGGCATACCTGGCAGGGCCTGGGCTATAGCGGTGGGTGCTCTGGGGGCCGGCTTGATACGCGTTTTCGACGCGTGCCTCCGGACCGGCCAGTTCCCCCCCATATGGAAGGCGGCGAGGTTGGTCCTCCTCCACAAGCTAGGGAAGCCCGCGGATTCTCCATCCGCGTTCCGACCCATATGTCTTTTGGACGAGGCTGGAAAGCTCCTCGAGCGGGTCATTGTATCCCGACTCGAGGGGCACCTGTCCCGCGTCGGCCCCAATCTGGCCGACCGCCAGTTCGGCTTTCGCCGGGGCCGCTCCACAGTCGACGCCATAGCGACAGTGCGGACCCTGGCGGAATCGGCAATCTCCCGGGGGGGGGGGGTGGCGTTGGCAGTCTCATTAGACATTGCCAACGCCTTCAATACCGTCTCCTGGGGGGCGATAGGTCGGGCACTCCAGTACCACCGGGTGCCCGACTATCTATGCCGACTGATCGGGGATTATCTGCGGGGCAGGGTAGTCCAATATCCGGGTCGGAACGGGATGGAGCAGAGAGCGGTGCACCGCGGGGTTCCACAGGGGTCGGTGCTCGGGCCGCTTCTGTGGAACTTGGCCTATGATGCGGTGCTGCGGGCTGATCTCCCCGTCGACGTGTCGTTGGTATGTTACGCCGACGACACTCTGGTGATAGCCGGCGGGGATACGTGGAGGAGGGCCGTGGCCCTCGCGAAGGAAGGGACGGCACGAGTCGTCGCCGAGGAAGAGCGTCTGGGGTTGCGCGTGGCACCCCAGAAGACCGAGGCCATCTGGCTGTGTAATGTCAGTGGTCGGGGGCTGCCGCGCCAGGCGTCTCTAAGGGTGGGCGGAGCCCAAGTCGGGGTGGGGCGCCGGATGATGTATCTGGGCCTCACCCTCGACAGCTACTGGCGGTTCGGGCATCATTTGGAAGGGTTGGGTCCCCGTATTGAAAGGGCAGCGGCCGCGTTAGGCCGCATAATGCCCAATCTCGGGGGGCCCAACATGGCGGCACGGCGGCTGTATTTGGGAGTCGTCCGGTCCATGGCGCTTTATGGCGCGCCTATATGGGCCGGCGGTCTGATGGCAAATCGGCGGGGTGCATTTGTTCCGCGCCGTTTCACCTGCTGGCGAAAATGGACGCAGAGGTCTATCAAAGCCTCTGCGACCTTCGCCAGCGGGGCGTAGATCCGCACGGCGAGGAGGCCGCCAGGGCCCGAAGCCAGGCGCGGCGACGCGTCTATAGTCGGTGGCTGGTCTGGTTATCGAAGCCAGACAAGCGGGACGATCGCGCCGCCGCGGCGGTCCGCCCAGTGTTTTATGCCTGGGTAGGCCTTAGCTGGGGTACGCCCACCTACCGCCTGACACAGGTACTGACCGGACACGGTTGCTTCGGTCGGTACCTGAATCGGATAGGGCGGGAAGCGACGGCTGCATGCCATCACTGCAGGGGACGGGAGGACACCGCGCAGCACACGCTGCAGTTTTGCCCGGCGTGGGCAGCGCAGCGCGGTGTCCTTATTAGAGCGATTGGAGCTGACCTCTCGCTGCCGGCCGTCATACGTGCGATGGTCGGCAGTGAGCAGGCATGGGCGGCCATGGCCCTGTTTTGTGAGGAGGTCGTGGCCGCCAAGGAGGACGCCGAAAGGGCGCGTGAAGAGGTGGGGGGCAGGCGGCGACGCCGACCGTAAGGCCCTACACCGCTCCCCGTGGCAGGGGGAGCGCGAAGAGGTCGGTGATGGTGTTTGTGGTGCTAGGTGAGGGACTTTATCACCTCATTCCCCCTCGCACCAAGCCCATCACCGGACCGGGGGCCCGTGGCAGGGGCCCCGTCTAGCGGGGGCGGCAGTGTTAGCCGGCCCCGCAGCCGTGGTCGCGATCGGGTGGGGGCCCGGTCGCGGCTAGTAGCAACGGCACGAGTGGGGGCGACGTCGCGTGTGACCGCGCGGCGTCGCCGGGGGCAATCAGTTTAGTTTGCAACCCATTGGGGGAGGAGGATCACATCTCCTCCCCCGGGAAGGGCCCGTAGTAGGGCGTTGCGCCAACGGGGAGAGTCACGGTAGTATCGCTAGTTTGGTTCCCGTGACTCTCCCCAGATAAAGGGCGCAGGCGGTCACCGTGGTGTTTTAGCCGGTAAGAGTCCGGCACTACCCCGGAGGATTTCACCACGTTAAAAAAAAAAAAAAATAAAGGTCTGGGTTATGCTCGCATCTCGCTCATAATTTTGCCTTCTTCGCATACTTGTTGGCCAGATCCTTGGTTTTTTCCTGTTTGAATCACGTAGTAATGTGGTACCAAAGCGAAACAGTCAATTAAACCTGGATTCGGTCAGTATTTTAGTTGGTAACACCGGTTAGGTCTGGGTTAGGTCTGGGTTATGCCCGCATCTGACTCATGATTTTGCCTTCTTCGCATACTTGTTGGCCAGATCCTGAGTTTTTTCGGTTTTTAATCACGTAGTAATCTGGTACCACACAGTATCAATCAATTAAACCTGGATTTGGTCAGTATTTTAGTCGGTAACACCGGTTAGGTCTGGGTTAGGCCTGGGTTATGCCCGCATCTGGCTCATGATTTTGCCTCCTTCGCATACTTGTTGGCCAGATCCTAGGTTTTTTCGGGTTTGAATCACGTAGTAATGTGGAGCCACACAGTAAGAGTCAATTAAACCTGGATTCGGTCAGTATTTTAGTCGGTAACACCGGTTAGGTCTGGGTTAGGTCTGGGTTATGCCCGCATCTGGCTCATGATTTTACCTTCTTCGCATTCTTGTTGCCCAGATCCTTGGTTTTCTCTGGTTTGAATCACGGAGTAATGGGGTACCACACTGAAACAGTCGATTAAACCTGGTTTCGATCCACATTTTAGAGGATAACAACGGTTAGGTCTGGGTTATGCCCGCATCTGGCGCATGATTTTGCCTTCTGCGCATACTTGTTGGCCAGATTCTGGAGTTTTTCGGATTTGAATCACGTAGTAATGTGGTACCACACAGTAACAGTCAATTAAACCTGGATTCGGTCAGTATTTTAGTCGGTAACACCGGTTAGGTCTGGGTTAGGTCTGGTTTATGCCCGTATCTGCCTCATGATTTTGCCTTTTCCGCATTCTTGTTTGCCAGATCCTTGGTTTTCTCAGGTTTGAATCACGTAGTAATGGGGTACCACACTGAAACAGACAATTAAACCTGGTTTCGATGAATACTTTTGAGGATAAAACCGGTTAGGTCTGGGTTAGGCCTGGGTTATGCCCGCATCTGGCTCATGATTTTGCCTTCTTCGCAAACATGTTGGCCAGATCCTGGGTTTTTTAGGGTTTGAATCACGTAGTAATGTGGTTCCACACTTAAACAGTCCATTAAACCTGGTTTCGGTCAGTATTTTAGTCGGTAACACCGGTTAGGTCTGGGTTAGGTCTGGGTTATGCCCCCACGCACCCGTTTGGTTGTCCAGGCGGCAGGGGAGGTGAACCCCTACGTGGCGCGTCCCCAGGTGGCGGATAGGGGAAGCCGCTGGGATGGGATGCGGGGATGGGGTCATCAACATGAGAGTGCTGGTGACCGCATCCGCGCATGGCATCTCGGAGGTCGGAGCGGTAGCTCCCGCGGACCAAACACCCGTATGAATGTGTTGTGTGTGTGAATGGGCTGCGGCCGGTGACTCGTGGATATTCCCGTCAGACTAACCAAGGGGGGAGTAGTAGCCCCCCTCCGGGGTTGGTGAGTGATGTTAGTACCTGACCTCTGCGGGAGTAATATGGGGTAAGTGTAAGTCCTGAAACTATGGCATAAGTCCCCGTGAAACCGCATGTTAAACGTGGAAGAACCGCTCACTCACCAACTGACTGGAGCCTATGGCGGGGTTGAAGCGAACTCACCGGGCGCGGGTGTGGAGGATTATGCGGTCAATATTTCCTCATACCCGGAGCGTCGTAGGGTAAATCGGCGCACCGTCTAGCCTGAGGTTTGAGTTTGACGTCGGCTCGGATCCGGCGTCGCTCACACGATAGGGGTGACGTAAAACCTTTAGCATCAATTATGGCGCGGGTCTATCCCGTAATATTTTTCTGTAGAGTCACTTTGGTGTCGATAGGGTTGACCACCCGACAAGCTGCTTCTCAGCTTCGGCATCCTTCATTAGGTTTTTCTTTACCCGGGGATAGTACCCCCACTGCGGTGGGGGTCCCATGATGGGCGAACCGGAGGAAATCGATCACTGTAGTTATGGCATCAATAAAAATTAAAACAACCATGGGTACGGAGGGAGGCAGCGCGGGATCGCGTCTCGCGGCCGCTGCTGCCTCGCAGCGTGTGGAGAGGAGTGAAGGGGCTCGTGGGGCAGCTTCTAGGGGGAAGCGTCAGGCGGACCCGGAAGAGCCGGGTAGTGCTAGCTCGGCGGCTTCTTCGGAGGAGTGGCGCGTGGTAAGGGAAGGGCAGAGGAAGAAGAGAAAGCGGGACGTGTTGGGCGAAAAAATTCGCGCTGAGATGGGGAAGAAGGAGGGCGAGGCTCTTTATACGGAGATCCTCGATGAGGCGGAGAAGGTGGTCGAGGTGGCGGAGAAGTCGGCCAACTTGAAGGGGACGTCGGTGAGGGACCTCAAGTTTGCGGCGGAATTCATCCGGGTAGCTGCGACCGAACTGCAGAGTAGGACGACGGTCGCTTCCACCCGCAGGACACGGGAGCGACAGCTCGAAGCGGAGCTGCGGGAGGCGCGGCGAGAGCTGGACGCCCTTAGGGGTCGGGGAGCGGGCAATCTCCCCGAACCGGTAGTAATGCCGGAAGCGGTGGCCGCTCTCGCTTCGACCAGCCTTGCTGCGGAGGCCACCCTGATGGCGCATCCGGGACAGGAGGCTTCCTCGCCCACAGCAGGGATTACGGGGAGGGGTGATGTGGTGGTGGGGATGGCAAAGGGGGGAGAGGGTGTTGGAGCTCCTCCATCTTTGTCACCAGTGACTCCCTCCCCGGGAGATGTTGAGGCCCTTGTAAGGGGCGTAGAGGCGGCGTTGGAGGGACGGTTCCGAGCGATGCGGGAGGAGATTATTCGCACCCTCGCTCACCCGGCCGCCTCATCCGCTGCTCTGGTGCGGCCGCGGGTCGGTAGGCCGAAGGACCCGGCGCGCATGTTGACAGCTGCGCCCCAAGCAGGGCAGGAGACGGCAGCGCAACCCCGGGTGGAGGGGGAAATAACGGCCACCAACAGGAGGACGAGGAAGAAACGGGAGCAGAGGGCTAGGCGGGAACTAAGGCTGGCGGCCAACCATCCAGCCACGTCCTCCTCCGTTGCGGGTGTGGGGGGGAAAGGAGCCCAGAGACGTCCCCAGTCCCGGGCAGCCATCCTCCCATCATCTGCCTCCCTAACCTAGCCGGCGGCTACGGTTCCGGCGGGGAGGGCGGCCGGGCAGTCGTGGGCGGAGGCGGTGAAGCGTGGGCGCGCCAGTCAAAAGCCCGCCCAGCCCGCCGCGAAAGTTGCCCAGGTCCGACCGATACACGTCCGGGACAAACCCCCTGTGAAGCAGCCGGGCAATAGTGGTCCTCCTCCCCAACCTGTGCGGGAGGCAAAAGCACTTCCGATGGCCGGCCGTCCGCCAAAAACGGCGGCTGTTGCCATCGATGCCGAGGAAGGCTCGCCTGCCACATTGGCCGAGGCGATGTCGAGGGCGCGGGCGAGTATCAAGCTCGCGGACCTTAGCATCGCTGAGGTCAAGATGAAACGGGCAATTACGGGGGGGCTGTTGCTCGAGATCCCCGGACCAGAGGGGGAGGCTAAGGCGGATGCCTTGGCCGCTAAGTTGAAGGAGGCCATGACCGGGATGGCGGTCAAGGTGGCCCGCCCGGTGAAACGGACCGAGTTGCGGGTGAGCGGCCTAGATGATGCCGCCACCCCAGCGGAAGTCCGCGTAGACATTGCGGCCTTGGGTGGGTGCCCAGAGGTGGGGGTGCAGGTAGGCGAGGTACGCCGGACCCCCACATCTCTGGGCACTATCTGGGTTAGGTGCCCCATCACAGCCGCCGTCAAAATTGCTGCGGCCGGCAGGGTTAAGGTGGGATGGACCTCCGCTAAGGTGGAGGTCCTTGCGCCGCGTCCCCTGCAGTGTTACCGCTGCCTTGAAACGGGTCACGTCAGGCAGTGGTGCACCGCGACGGTGGATCGGAGTGGCCGCTGCTACAAATGCGGCTCCTCCGACCACCGTGCCAAGCAGTGTGGAGCGGCGTCTCCGGTATGTCCACTGTGCGTGGATATACCGGGGAGACCCACGGGGCATCGACTGGGTGGGCCTGGGTGTGCACCCCCACCCAGGCGGAACCGTGTAGGACGGGCCACGGGGCGGAAACTCCCCGGCGGTAAGGTGGGAGACGGCGTTAATGTGCCTCCCGCTCCCACAGTTAAGGAGTTGGGACTGGGGGCTATGCCCCCAGCAGTCGAGCAAGGGGAGGTAGTAGTTACTCCCCCAGCAATGGAGGTGGATGAAGCTGCCGGGGGGGATGGGCTCCTCCCGGCGGCGGAGTCTAAGGGGGAGGTCACCTCTCCGTCAGTGGGTAATGGCCTGGAGGAGGTCGTGAAAGCCTAGAGTTCACCCTCCTCCAGGCCAATTTGGCGAGGGCTCGCAGGGCACAGGACATGTTTGTTCACGCCCTGCGGGCCCAAAGGGTTGGCCTGGCCATCGCCGCCGAGCCATACATGGTTCCCGACCAGCCCAATTGGGTCGGGAGCCTGTGCGGACTGGTAGCGATGGTCTGGGCGTGGCCGCCAGACTCCCCTCCCGTTACCATCCTGCATCGGGGGAGGGGGTTTCTGGCGGTCCAATGGGGGACAATCGCGGTGGTGGGCTGCTACGTGTCGCCCAACTGCGACCTCGCCACATATGCGGCATATCTGGACGGGGTGGGTGGTTGTATCAGGAGATGCCTACCCCGTCCGATACTGGTCCTGGGGGATTTCAATGCTCATGCAGCTGCATGGGGCAACCCCAGGACCAACCGCCGTGGCGAGGCGCTATTGGGGTGGGCGGCTGAGCACGACCTCCGGCTGGTGAATCGGGGCTCCGAAGCCACTTTCGTAGGGCCGCAGGGAACGTCCGTCATCGATTTGACGTGGGCAACCCCTGCGGCCCTGCGACTCGTGTCGGGGTGGCGAGTGGCCGTAGAGGTGGCCACACTTAGTGACCACCTCTACATCACCATGTCGGTGAAGGCCATCCCGGCACGAAGGGAGCCCCTGGGCCGGAGGCGTGTGGCGGATGCCGTGGCCCAACCGCGATGGTCCCTCAAGAGGGTGAGTTGGGAGATGGCAGAGGCAGCCGCAACGGTGGCAGCCTGGTCCCAGCCAGAGGATGGACCCGTCAACGACGTCGAGCAAGAGACCGAGTGGTTTCGGGGCACATTCAAGGAGGTGTGCGATGCCTCCATGCCCCGGACCAGGCCTCCCAGAAGACAGGGCGCGGCGTATTGGTGGTCGCCGCACATCGAGCAGTGCAACGCTCGTTGTGCGCGCGCCCGCCGTAGATACACTCGCGCCCGACGGTCACGTCGTCGACGCCCGACCGCGGAGAAGATGGCGCGCATATACGAGGAGTTCGCCAGGGAGCGGCGGATCCTCCAGCGCGCCATCCGAGACGCCAAGGCACAGGCATGGAAGGACCTCCTCGGGGAGCTGAACAGAGATCCGTGGGGGCGCCCGTATAAGCTTGTAATGGACAAGCTTCGTCCTTGGGCGCCCCCGCTGACAGAGACTCTCGACCTCCAGTTTTTAGAGGAGGTGGTATCAACCCTGTTCCCGGGATCTAACCGGGTCGGGGTACCACCTCCCCGAGAACCCTGGGACCCTTCCATCTGGTCCCAGGAACTGGAGGTCACTCCCGAGGAGATGGACCGGGTCGTTCGTCGGATGGGGTCACGGAGGGTTGCTCCGGGTCCCGACGGCGTGCCCGGCCAGGTGTTGGCCTGTGCTCTTGGCGCCTTGAGCCCGCGGTTCGGGAGGCTGCTCAGCGGTTGCCTCCGCCGGGGGGTATTTCCCTCACCCTGGAAGGCGGCGCGGCTGGTTCTTCTCCAGAAGGCGAGAAGGCCCGCAAGTACGCCCTCCGCGTACCGGCCGGTGTGTTTGTTGGATGAGGCGGGCAAGCTCTTTGAGCGCACAGTGGCAGCCCGCCTCTCCAACCACCTGTCCACAGTAGGACCCGACTTGGCCCCCTGCCAATTCGGCTTTAGAGAGGGACGCTCCACGCTCGATGCCGTCCAGCTGGTCCGGTCCCTCTCTCAGGGGGCCACCTCCCAGGGTAGGGTGGTTCTGGCGATATCGATAGATATCGTCAATGCGTTTAACACCCTACCCCGGGAGACGATTATGGGGGCGCTAGACTTTCATCGTGTGCCCCCATACCTGAAGAGGATAGTCGGGTCCTACCTTAGCGACAGGTGGATCAGTTGCACCGGCCGGGATGGAGTACACATGCGGAGGGGAGTCGTATGCGGTGTTCCGCAGGGGTCGGTTCTAGGGCCCCTGCTATGGAACATCGGGTACGACTCGGTACTGCGAGCCCCTCTGCCCGCTGACGTGGCGCTGGCGTGTTATGCCGATGACACGCTGGTGCTCGTCAGCGGGTCAGACTGGAGAGGGACAGCGCGCGCCGCGGAGGTGGCGGTGGACACCGTCGTCGCCGAAATTCGCAGGCTGGGCCTAGAAGTGGCACCCCAGAAAACGGAGGCCATGTATTTTGAAAAACTTGGCCCCCGTGGGGTGCCGCCGGCCGGCCTGCGGATACGAGTTGGGACAGCCTACGTTGAGGTGAAGGCCCATATGAAATACCTGGGCCTGATCCTCGACAGCCGGTGACGCTTCGTCGAGCATTTCGACCGCTTGGCCCCCCGTGTGGAGAAGGCGGCTGCCGCGTTAGGCCGCCTTCTTCCAAATATTGGGGGGCCTGATGTTGGAGTCCGCCGCCTCTATGTGGAGGTGGTGCGTTCAATTGCCCTCTACGGGGCCCCAATCTGGGCCCCACAACTGGATGCCAGCCGGCGCAGCATCTCCGTGCTGCGCCGCGTCAACCGTCGGCTGGCAATCCGGGTTGTTAGAGGGTATCGCACCATCTCCTACGAGGCGGCGACTACCCTGGCGTGCCTCCCGCCCCTGGAGCTCCTAGCCTGGAGGAACCAATTGGTTTTCCGGCATTCCAGGGAGCTTCAGGAGGCTGGGAGGCCGCCAGAGGAGAGGAGGCAAGCGGTCGAAGCGACGAGGCGCCATGCCCAACGGATCGTTTTGTTTATGTGGTTCCACCAACTCATTCAGTCTGGTGGAGCCACACAACGGTCCGTTGGTGCAGTCCTGCCACATTGGCAACAGTGGCAGGACAAACCGGGTAGGCTGTCCTACAGGATGACACAGGTGCTCACCGGGCATGGTTGCTTTGGTGAGTACCTGTGTCGAATCGGGAAGGAGGCGACGGCGGTGTGCCACCACTGTGGGGACACTCAGGACACGGCGCAGCACACGCTGGCAGCCTGCCCAGCGTGGGCAGATGAGCGCCGTGTCCTGCAACAGGAAGTAGGGAGGAACCTCTCGCTGGCCACAGTAGTTGGCAAGATGGTGGCCAGCGAGAGGACATGGCAAGTGGTGGCCTCCTTCTGTGAGGTAGTCATGTCACAGAAGGAGGCCGCCGAGCGGGCGCGTGAGCGGGCCGCGCATCCCGCTCGGAGAGGAAGGGCTCGGAGAGGGGCGAGGGCGAGGCGACCTTCTCCTCCTGGCCCCCTCCAATAGCTCCTGAAGAGGTGGGCGGCCCGTCAACTTTCACCTCCGGCCACCACGTCGATGGCCGAGGGATGGACGGGCCGCCCGTGGGGGCTGCAGGTGCTGGGCGCTAGGGGCCCGAGCACCGAAAGCAGTCCCGGGGCCGCGGGCGTCGGGTGACCTGGCGTCTGCGGCGGAGAAATCATGGGGGGAGGGACACGTTGTCGTTCCCCCCGGGATGAGCCACGACAGGCAAGGCGCGGCGGGAGACTCCGTGATGTCTCACTAGAGTTCCCGGTCCCCCGCCGCTGCGCCCGAGAACGGTCACCGTGGGGTTTTAGCCGGTAGGAGTCCGGCACTACCCCGAGGCCCTCCCCTGCTTAAGGGCCTCGGGGTGTCCATGAGGATTTCCCCACGTAAAAAAAAAAAAAAAAAAAAAAAAAGGTCTGGGTTATGCCCGTATCTGCCTCATGATTTTGCCTTTTCCGCATTCTTGTTTGCCAGATCCTTGGTTTTCTCTGGTATGAATCACGTAGTAATGGGGTACCACACTGAAACAGACAATTAAACCTGGATTCGATGAATATTTTAGAGGATAAAACCGGTTAGGTCTGGGTTAGGCCTGGGTTATGCCCGCATCTGGCTCATGATTTTGCCTTCTTCGCATACTCGTTGGCCAGATCCTGAGTTTCTCCGGATTTGAATCTCGTAGTAATGTGGTACCACACAGTAACAGTCAATTAAACCAGGATTCGGTCAGTATTTTAGTCGGTAACACCGGTTAGGTCTGGGTTAGGTCTGTGTTATGCCCGCATCTGCCTCACGATTTTGCATATTCCGCATTCTTGTTGGCCAGATCCTTGGTTTTCTCTGGTTTGAATCACGTAGTAATGTGGTACCACACTGAAACAGTCCATTAAACTTGGTTTCGATCAATATTTTAGAGGATAACACCGGTTACGTCTGGGTAGGTCTGGGTTATGCACGCATCTGGCTCATGATTTTGCCTTCTGCGCATACTTGTTGGCCAGATCCTGGGTTTTTTCGGGTTTGAATCACGTGGTATGTGGTACCACATTGAAACAGTCAATTAAACCTGGTTTCGATCAATATTTTAGAGGATAAAACCGGTTAGCTCTGGGTTAGGTTTGGGTCAGATCCACATCTGGCTCATGATTTTGACTTTTCCGCATTCCTGTTGACCAGAACCTTGGTTTTATCTTGTTTGGATCAGGTACTAATGTGGTACCACACTGAAACAGACAATTAAACTTGTTTTCGATCAATATTTTAGAGGATGAATCCGGTTAGGTCTGGGTTAGGTCCGGGTTGTGCCCGCATCTCGCTCATGATTTTGCCTTCTTCGCATACTTGTAGGCCATATCCTGGGTTTTTTCGGGTTGAATCACGTAGTAATGTGGTACCACATTGAAACAGTCAATGAAACCTGGTTTCGATCAATATTTTAGATGATAACACCGGTTAGATCTGGGTTAGGTCTGGGTTGTGCCCGCATCTCGCTCATGATTTTGCCTTCTTCGCATACTTGTAGGCCATAACCTGGGTTTTTTCCTGTTTGAATCACGTAGTAATGTGGTACCACAGCGAAACAGGCAATTAAACCTGGTTTCGATCAATATTTCAGAGGATAAAACCGGTTAGGTATGGATTAGGTCTAGGTTTTGCCCGCATCCGGCTCATGATTATGCCCATTCCGCATACTTGTTGGCCATATCGTTGGTTTTATCTGTTTTGAATCACGTAGTAATGTGGTACCACAGCGCAACAGTCAATTAAACCTGGTTTCGATCAATATTTTAGAGGATAACACCGGTTAGGTCTGGGTTAGGTCTGGGATATGCCCGCATCTGGCTCATGATTTTGCCTTCTGCGCATACTTGTTGGCCAGATCCTGGGTTTTTTCGGGTTTGAATCACGTAGTAATGTGGTACCACATTGAAACAGTCAATGAAACCAGGTTTCGATCAATATCATAGAGGATAACACCGGTTAGGTCTGGGTTAGGTCTGGGTTGTGCCCGCATCTGGCTCATGATTTTGCGTTCTGCGCATACTTGTTGGCCAGATCCTGGGTTTTTTCGGGTTTGAATCACGTAATAATGTGGTACCACATTGAAACAGTCAATTAAACCTGGTTTCGATTAATATTTTAGAAGATAATACCGGTTAGGTCTAGGTTAGGCCTGGGTTATGCCCGCATCTCGCTCATGATTTTGCCTTTTTCATGTACTTGTTGGCCAGATCCTGGATTTTTTCCTGTTTGAATCACGTAGTAATGTGGTACCACAGCGAAACAGACAACTAAACCTGGTTCGATCAATATTTAACAAGGTAACACCGGTTAGATCTGGGTTAGGTCTAGGTTATTTCCGCATCTGGGTCATGATTTTGCCTAATTCGCATAATTGTTGGCCAGATCCTGGGTTTTTTCGGGTTTGAATCACGTAGTAATGTGGTACCACACTGAAACAGACAATTAAAACTGGTTTCGATCAATATATTAGAGGATAAAGCCGGCTAGGTCTGGGTTAGGTCTGGGTTATTCCCGCATCTGGCTCATGATTTTGCCTTCTTCGCATACTTGTTGGCCAGATCCTTGGTTTTCTCTGGTTTGAATCACGTAATAATGTGGTACCACACTGAAACAGATAATTAAACCTGGTTTCGATCAATATTTTAGAGGATAACACCGGTTAGGTCTGGGTTAGGTCTGGGTTATGCCCGCATCTGGCTCATGACTTTGCCTTTTCCGCAAACTTGTAGGCCAGATCCTTGGTTTTCTCTGGTTTGAATCACGTAGTAATGTGGTACCACACTGAAACAGTCAATAAAACCTGGTTTCGATCAATATTTTAGAGGACAACACCGGTTAGATCTGGGTTAGGTCTGGATTATGCCCGCATCTCGCTCATGATTTTGCCTTCCTCGCATACTTGTTGGCCAGATCCTGGGTTTTTTCCTGTTTGAATCACGTAGTAATATGGTACCACAGCGAAACAATCAACTAAACCAGGTTCGATCAATATTTTACTGGGTAACACCGGTTAGATCTGGGTTAGGTATGGGTTATGCCCGCATCTGGCTCATGACTTTGCCTTTTCCGCAAACTTGTAGGCCAGATCCTTGGTTTTCTCTGGTTTGAATCACGTAGTAATGTGGTACCACATTGAAACAGTCAATTAAACCTGGTTTCGATCAATATTTTAGAAGATAATACCGGTTAGGTCCAGGTTTGGCCTGGGTTATGCCCGCATCTCGCTCATGATATTGCCTTTTTCATGTACTTGTTGGCCAGATCTTGTGTTTTTTCGGGTTTCAATCATATAGTAATGTGGTACCACAGCGAAACAGGCAATTAAACCTGGTTTCGATCAATATTTTAGAGGATAAAACCGGTTAGGTCTGGGTTAGGTCTAGGTTATTCCCGCATCTGACTCATGATTTTACCTTCTTCGCATTCTTGTTGGCCAGATCCTGGGTTTTTTCCTGTGTGAATCACGTAGTATTGTGGTACCACACTGAAACAGACAATTAAACCTGGTTTCGATCAATATTTTCGAGGATAACACCGGTTAGGTCTGGGTTAGGTCTGGGTTATGCCCGCATCAGGCTCATGATTTTGCCTTTTCCGCATACTTGTTGGCCAGATCCTTGGTCTTCTCTGGTTTGAATTACGTAGTAATGTGGTACCACACTGGAACAGTCCATTAAACTTGGTTTCGATCAATATTTTAGAGGATAACACCGGTTAGGTCTGGGTTAGGTCTGGGTTATGCCCGCATCTGGCTCATGACTTTGCCTTTTCCGCAAACTTGTAGGCCAGATCCTTGGTTTTCTCTGGTTTGAATCACGTAGTAATGTGGTACCACAGCGAAACAGTCAATTAAACCTGGTTTCGACTCACATTTTAGAGGATAACACCGGTTAGGTCTGGGTTAGGTCTGGGTTAGGTCTGGGTTATGCCCGCAACTGGCTCATGATTTTGCCTTCTTCGAATACTTGTTGGCCAGATCCTTGGTTTTCTCTGGTTTGAATCACGTAGTAATATGGTACCACAATGAAACAGCCAATTAAACCTGGATTCGGTCTGTATTTTAGTCGGTAACACCGGTAAGGTATGAGTTAGGTCTGGGTTATGCCCGCATCTGGCTCATGATTTTGCCTTCTTCCCTTACTTGTTGGCCAGATCTTGGGTTGTTTCGGGTTTGAATCACGTAGTAATGTGGTACCACGGCGAAACAGGCCATTAAACTTGGTTTCGATGCATATTTTAGAGGATAACACCGGTTAGGTCTGGGTTAGGTCCGGGTTATGCCCGCATCTGGCTAATGATTTTGCCTTCTTCGCATACTTGTTGGCCAGATCCTTGGTTTTCTCTGGTTTGAATCACGTAGTAATGTGGTACCACACTGAAACAGTCAATTAAACCTGGTTTCGATCAATATTTTAGAGGATAACACCGGTTAGGTCTGGGTTAGGTCTGGGTTATGCCCGCATCTGGCTCATGACTTTGCCTTTTCCGCAAACTTGTAGGCCAGATCCTTGGTTTTCTCTGGTTTGAATCACGTAGTAATGTGGTACCACACTGAAACAGTCAATAAAACCTGGTTTCGATAAATATTTTAGAGGACAACACCGGTTAGATCTGGGTTAGGTCTGGATTCTGCCCGCATCTCGCTCATGATTTTGCCTTCCTCGCATACTTGTTGGCCAGATCCTGGGTTTTTTCCTGTTTGAATCACGTAGTAATATGGTACCACAGCGAAACAATCAACTAAACCTGGTTCGATCAATATTTTACTGGGTAACACCGGTTAGATCTGGGTTAGGTATGGGTTATGCCCGCATCTGGCTCATGATTTTGCCTTTTCCGCATACTTGTTGGCCAGATCCTTGGTTTTCTCTGGCTTGAATTACGTAGTAATGTGGTACCACACTGGAACAGTCAATGAACCCGGTTTCGATCAATATCTTAGAGGATAACACCGGTTAGGTCTGGGTTAGGTCTGGGTTGTGCCCCCATCTCGCCCATGATTTTGCCCTCTGCGCATACTTGTTGGCCAGTTCCTGGGTTTTTTCGGGTTTGAATCACATGATAATGTGGTACCACATTGAAACAGTCAATTAAACCTGGTTTCGATCAATATTTTAGAAGATAATACCGGTTAGGTCCAGGTTTGGCCTGGGTTATGCCCGCATCTCGCTCATGATTTTGCCTTTTTCATGTACTTGTTGGCCAGATCTTGTGTTTTTTCGGGTTTGAATCATATAGTAATGTGGTACCACAGCGAAACAGGCAATTAAACCTGGTTTCGATCAATATTTTAGAGGATAAAACCGGTTAGGTCTGGGTTAGGTCTAGGTTATTCCCGCATCTGACTCATGATTTTACCTTCTTCGCATTCTTGTTGGCCAGATCCTGGGTTTTTTCCTGTTTGAATCACGTAGTATTGTGGTACCACACTGAAACAGACAATTAAACCTGGTTTCGATCAATATTTTCGAGGATAACACCGGTTAGGTCTGGGTTAGGTCTGGGTTATGCCCGCATCAGGCTCATGATTTTGCCTTTTCCGCATACTTGTTGGCCAGATCCTTGGTTTTCTCTGGTTTGAATTACGTAGTAATGTGGTACCACACTGGAACAGTCCACTAAACTTGGTTTCGATCAATATTTTAGAGGATAACACCGGTTAGGTCTGGGTTAGGTCTGGGTTATGCCCGCATCTGCCTCATGATTTTGCCTTTTCCGCATACTTGTTGGCCAGGTCCTTGGTTTTCTCTGGTTTGAATTACGTAGTAATGTGGTACCACACTGGAACAGTCCATTAAACCTGGTTTCCATCAATATTTTCGAGGATAACACCGGTTTGGTCTGGGTTAGGTCTGGGTTATGCCCGCATCTGGCTCATGATTTTGCCTTTTCCGCATACTTGTAGGCCAGATCCTTGGTTTTCTCTGGTTTGAATTACGTAGTAATGTGGTACCACACTGGAACAGTCCATTAAACCTGGTTTCGATCAATATTTTCGAGGATAACAGCGGCTAGGTCTGGGTTAGGTCTGGGTTATGCCCGCATCTGGCTCATGACTTTGCCTTTTCCGCTAACTTGTAGGCCAGATCCTTAATTTCTCTGGTTCGAATCACGTAGTAATGTGGTACCACAGCGAAACAGTCAATTAAACCTGGTTTCGACCCACATTTTAGAGGATAACACCGGTTAGGTCTGGGTTAGGTCTGGGTTAGTTCTGGGTTATGCCCGCAACTGGCTCATGATTTTGCCTTCTTCGAATACTTGTTGGCCAGATCCTTGGTTTTCTCTGGTTTGAATCACGTAGTAATATGGTACCACAATGAAACAGCCAATTAAACCTGGATTCGGTCTGTATTTTAGTCGGTAACACCGGTAAGGTATGAGTTAGGTCTGGGTTATGCCCGCATCTGGCTCATGATTTTGCCTTCTTCCCTTACTTGTTGGCCAGATCCTGAGTTGTTTCGGGTTTGAATCACGTAGTAATGTGGTACCACGGCGAAACAGGCCATTAAACTTGGTTTCGATGCATATTTTAGAGGATAACACCGGTTAGGTCTGGGTTAGGTCCGGGTTATGCCCGCATCTGGCTCATGATTTTGCCTTCTTCGCATACTTGTTGGCCAGATCCTGGGTTTTTTCGGGTTTGAATCACGTAGTAATGTGGTACCACACTGAGACAGTCAATTAAACCTGGTTTCGATCAATATTTCAGACGATAAAACCGGTTAAGTCTGGGATAGTTCTGGGTTATGCCCGCATCTAGCTCATGATTTTGCCTTTTCCGCATTCTTGTTGGCCAGATCCTGGATTTTTTCGGGTTTGAATCACGTAGTATTGTGGTACCACACTGAAACAGACAATTAAACCTGGTTTCGATCAATATTTTAGAGGATAACACCGGTTAGGTCTGGGTTAGGTCTGGGTTATGCCCGCATCTGGCTCATGATTTTGCCTTCTTCGCAACCTTGTTGGTCAGATCCTGGGTTTTTTAGGGTTCGAGTCACGTAGTAATGAGGTACCACACTGAAACAGGCCATTAAACTTGGTTTCGATGCATATTTTAGAGGATAACACCGGTTAGGTCTGGGTTAGGTCCGGGTTATGCCCGCATCTGGCTCATGATTTTGCCTTCTTCCCTTACTTGTTGGCCAGATCCTGGGTTTTTTCGGGTTTGAATCACGTAGTAATGAGGTATCACACTGAAACAGACAATTAAGCCTGGTTTCGATCAATATTTTAGAGGATAACACCGGTTAGTTCTGGGTTAGGTCTGGATTATGCCCGCATCTGGCTCATGATTTTGCCTTCTTCGCAACCTTGTTGGTCAGATCCTGGGTTCTTTCGGGTTTGAATCACGCAGTAATGTGGTACCACATTGAATCAGTCAATTAAACCTGGTTTCGATCAATATATTAGAGGAAAACACCGGTTAGGTCTGGGTTAGGTCACGGGTTATGCCCGCGTCTGGCTCACGACTTTGCCAATTCCGCATACTTGTTGGACAGATCCTGGGTTTTTTCGGGTTTGAATCACGTAGTAATGTGGTACCACAGCGAAACAGTCCATTAAACTTGGTTTCGATCAATATTTTAGAGGATAAAACCGGCTAAGTCAGGGTTAGGTCTAGGTTATTCCCGCATCTGGGTCATGATTTTGCCTAATTCGCATACTTGTTGGCCAGTTCCTGTGTTTTTTCGGGTTTGAATCAGGTACAAATATGGTACCACACTGAAATGGTCAACTAAACCTGGTTTCGATCCACATTTTCGAGGATTACACCGGTTAGGTCTGGGTTAGGTCTGGGTTATGCCCGCATCTGGCTCATGATTTTACCTTCTTCGCATACTTGTTGGACAGATCCCGGGTTTTCTCGGGTTTGAATCACGTAGTAATATGGTACCACACAGAAACAGGCCATTACACTTGGTTTCGATGAATATTTTAGAGGATAACACCGGCTAGGTCTGGGTTAGGTCTGGGTTATGTCCGCATCTGGCTCATGATTTTGCCTTTTTCGCATACTTGTTGGCCAGATCCTGGATTTTTTCGGGTTTGAATCACGTAGTAATCTGGTACCACACGGTATCAATCAATTATATCTGGATTCGGTCAGAATTTAGTCGGTAACACCGGTTTGGTCTGGTTTAGGCCTGGGTTATGCCCGCATCTGGCTCATGATTTTGCCTTCTTCGCAGACTTGTTGGCCAGTTCCTGGGTTTTTTCGGATTTGACTCAAGTAGTAATGTGGTACCACAGCGAAACAGTCAACTAAACCTGGTTCGATCAATATATTAGAGGAAAACACCGGTTAGTTCTGGGTTAGGTCACGGGTTATGCCAGCGTCTGGCTCACGACTTTGCCAATTCCGCATACTTGTTGGACAGATCCTGGGTTTTTTCGGGTTTGAATCACGTAGCAATGTGGTACCACAGCGAAACAGTCCATTAAACTTGGTTTCGACCAATATTTTAGAGGATAAAACCGGCTAAGTCTGGGTTAGGTCTAGGTTATTCCCGCATCTGGGTCATGATTTTGCCTAATTCGCATACTTGTTGGCCAGTTCCTGGGTTTTTTCGGATTTGACTCAAGTAGTAATGTGGTACCACCGCGAAACAGTCAACTAAACCTGGTTCGATCAATATTTTACAGGGTAACACCGGTTAGATCTGGGTTAGACCTGGGTTATGCCCGCATCTGGCTCATGATTTTGCCTTTTCCGCATACTTGTTTGCCAGATCCTTGGTTTTCTATGGTTTGAATCACGTAATAATGTGGTACCACAGTGAAACAGACAATTAATCCTGGTTTTGATCAATATTTTACAGGATAACACCGATTAGGTCTAGGTTAGGCCTGGGTTATGCCCACATCTGGCTCATGACTTTGTCATTTCCGCAAACTTGTAGGCCTGATCCTTGGTTTTCTCTGGTTTGAATCACGTAGTAATGTGGTACCACACTGAAACAGTCAATAAATCCTGGTTTCGATCAATATTATAGAGGACAACACCGGTTAGGTCTGGGTTAGGTCTGGATTATGCCCGCATCTCGCTCGTCATTTTGCCTTCCACGCATACTTGTTGGCCAGATCCTGGGTTTTTTCCTGTTTGAATCACGTAGTAATGTGGGACCACAGCGAAACAGTCAACTAAACCTGGTTCGATCAATATTTTACAGGGTAACACCGGTTAGATCTGGGTTAGGACTGGGTTATGCCCGCATCTGGCTCATGATTTTGCCTTTTCCGCATACTTGTTGGCCAGATCCTTGGTTTTCTCTGGTTGGAAATACGTAGTAATGTGGTACCACACTGGAACAGTCCATTAAACTTGGTTTCGATCAATATTTTAGCGGATAACACCGGTTAGGTCTGGGTTAGGTCTGGGTTATGCCCGCATCTGGCTCATGATTTTGCCTTTTCCGCATACTTGTTGGCCAGATCCTTGGTTTTCTCTGGTTTGAATTAGGTAGTAATGTGGTACCACACAGGAACAGTCCATTAAAGTTGGTTTCGGACAGTATTTTAGTCGGTAACACCGATTAGGTTTGGGTTAGGTCTGGGTTATGCCCGCATCTGGCTCATGATTTTGCCTTCTTCGCATACTTGTTAGCCAGATCCTGGGTTTTTTAGGGTTCGAGTCACGTAGTAATGTGGTTCCACACTGAAACAATCCATTAAACCTGGTTTCGGTCAGTATTTTAGTCGGTAACACCGGTAAGGTCTGGGTTAGGTCTGGGTTATGCCCGCATCTGGCTCATGATTTTGCCTTTTCCGCATACTTGTAGGCCAGATCCTTGGTTTTCTCTGGTTTGAATTACGTAGTAATGTGGTACCACACTGGAACAGTCCATTAAACCTGGTTTCGATCAATATTTTCGAGGATAACACCGGCTAGGTCTGGGTTAGGTCTGGGTTATGCCCGCATCAGGCTCATGATTTTGCCTTTTCCGCATACTTGTTGGCCAGATCCTTAATTTCTCTGGTTTGAATCACGTAGTAATGTGGTACCACAGCGAAACAGTCAATTAAACCTGGTTTCGACCCACATTTTAGAGGATAACACCGGTTAGGTCTGGGTTAGGACTGGGTTATGCCCGCATCTGGCTCATGATTTTGCCTTTTCCGCATACTTGTTGGCCAGATCCTTGGTTTTCTCTGGTTTGAATCACGTAGTAATATGGTACCACAATGAAACAGCCAATTAAACCTGGATTCGGTCTGTATTTTAGTCGGTAACACCGGTAAGGTATGAGTTAGGTCTGGGTTATGCCCGCATCTGGCTCATGATTTTGCCTTCTTCTCTTACTTGTTGGCCAGATCCTGAGTTGTTTCGGGTTTGAATCACGTAGTAATGTGGTACCACGGCGAAACAGGCCATTAAACTTGGTTTCGATGCATATTTTAGAGGATAACACCGGTTAGGTCTGGGTTAGGTCCGGGTTATGCCCGCATCTGGCTCATGATTTTGCCTTCTTCGCATACTTGTTGGCCAGATCCTGGGTTTTTTCGGGTTTGAATCACGTAGTAATGTGGTACCACACTGAAACAGTCAATTAAACCTGGTTTCGATCAATATTTCAGACGATAAAACCGGTTAAGTCTGGGATAGTTCTGGGTTATGCCCGCATCTAGCTCATGATTTTGCCTTTTCCGCATTCTTGTTGGCCAGATCCTGGATTTTTTCGGGTTTGAATCACGTAGTATTGTGGTACCACACTGAAACAGACAATTAAACCTGGTTTCGATCAATATTTTAGAGGATAACACCGGTTAGGTCTGGGTTAGGTCTGGGTTATGCCCGCATCTGGCTCATGATTTTGCCTTCTTCGCAACCTTGTTGGTCAGATCCTGGGTTTTTTAGGGTTCGAGTCACGTAGTAATGAGGTACCACACTGAAACAGGCCATTAAACTTGGTTTCGATGCATATTTTAGAGGATAACACCGGTTAGGTCTGGGTTAGGTCCGGGTTATGCCCGCATCTGGCTCATGATTTTGCCTTCTTCCCTTACTTGTTGGCCAGATCCTGGGTTTTTTCGGGTTTGAATCACGTAGTAATGAGGTACCACACTGAAACAGACAATTAAGCCTGGTTTCGATCAATATTTTAGAGGATAACACCGGTTAGTTCTGGGTTAGGTCTGGATTATGCCCGCATCTGGCTCATGATTTTGCCTTCTTCGCAACCTTGTTGGTCAGATCCTGGGTTCTTTCGGGTTTGAATCACGCAGTAATGTGGTACCACATTGAAACAGTCAATTAAACCTGGTTTCGATCAATATATTAGAGGAAAACACCGGTTAGGTCTGGGTTAGGTCACGGGTTATGCCCGCGTCTGGCTCACGACTTTGCCAATTCCGCATACTTGTTGGACAGATCCTGGGTTTTTTCGGGTTTGAATCACGTAGTAATGTGGTACCACAGCGGAACAGTCCATTAAACTTGGTTTCGATCAATATTTTAGAGGATAAAACCGGCTAAGTCTGGGTTAGGTCTAGGTTATTCCCGCATCTGGGTCATGATTTTGCCTAATTCGCATACTTGTTGGCCAGTTCCTGTGTTTTTTCGGGTTTGAATCAGGTACAAATATGGTACCACACTGAAATGGTCAACTAAACCTGGTTTCGATCCACATTTTCGAGGATTACACCGGTTAGGTCTGGGTTAGGTCTGGGTTATGCCCGCATCTGGCTCATGATTTTACCTTCTTCGCATACTTGTTGGACAGATCCCGGGTTTTCTCGGGTTTGAATCACGTAGTAATATGGTACCACACTGAAACAGGCCATTACACTTGGTTTCGATGAATATTTTAGAGGATAACATCGGCTAGGTCTGGGTTAGGTCTGGGTTATGTCCGCATCTGGCTCATGATTTTGCCTTCTTCGCATACTTGTTGGCCAGATCCTGGATTTTTTCGGGTTTGAATCACGTAGTAATCTGGTACCACACGGTATCAATCAATTATATCTGGATTCGGTCAGAATTTAGTCTGTAACCCCGGTTTGGTCTGGTTTAGGCCTGGGTTATGCCCGCATCTGGCTCATGATTTTGCCTTCTTCGCAGACTTGTTGGCCAGTTCCTGGGTTTTTTCGGATTTGACTCAAGTAGTAATGTGGTACCACAGCGAAACAGTCAACTAAACCTGGTTCGATCAATATTTTACAGGGTAACACCGGTTAGATCTGGGTTAGGCCTGGGTTATGCCCGCATCTGGCTCATGATTTTGCCTTCTTCGCAACCTTGTTGGTCAGATCCTGGGTTCTTTCGGGTTTGAATCACGCAGTAATGTGGTACCACATTGAAACAGTCAATTAAACCTGGTTTCGATCAATATATTAGAGGAAAACACCGGTTAGTTCTGGGTTAGGTCTGGGTTATGCCCGCATCTGGCTCATGATTTTGCCTTTTCCGCATACTTGTAGGCCAGATCTTTGGTTTTCTCTGGTTTGAATTACGTAGTAATGTGGTACCACACTGGAACAGTCCATTAAACCTGGTTTCGATCAATATTTTCGAGGATAACACCGGCTAGGTCTGGGTTAGGTCTGGGTTATGCCCGCATCAGGCTCATGATTTTGCCTTTTCCGCATTCTTGTTGGCCAGATCCTGGGTTTTTTCGGGTTTGAATCACGTAGTAATGAGGTATCACACTGAAACAGACAATTAAGCCTGGTTTCGATCAATATTTTCGAGGATTACACCGGTTAGGTCTGGGTTATGCCCGCATCTGGCTCATGATTTTACCTTCTTCGCATACTTGTTGGACAGATCCCGGGTTTTCTCGGGTTTGAATCACGTAGTAATATGGTACCACACTGAAACAGGCCATTACACTTGGTTTCGATGAATATTTTAGAGGATAACACCGGCTAGGTCTGGGTTAGGTCTGGGTTATGTCCGCATCTGGCTCATGATTTTGCCTTCTTCGCATACTTGTTGGCCAGATCCTGGATTTTTTCGGGTTTGAATCACGTAGTAATCTGGTACCACACGGTATCAATCAATTATATCTGGATTCGGTCAGAATTTAGTCGGTAACACCGGTTTGGTCTGGTTTAGGCCTGGGTTATGCCCGCATCTGGCTCATGATTTTGCCTTCTTCGCAGACTTGTTGGCCAGTTCCTGGGTTTTTTCGGATTTGACTCAAGTAGTAATGTGGTACCACAGCGAAACAGTCAACTAAACCTGGTTCGATCAATATTTTACAGGGTAACACCGGTTAGATCTGGGTTAGACCTGGGTTATGCCCGCATCTGGCTCATGATTTTGCCTTTTCCGCATACTTGTTTGCCAGATCCTTGGTTTTCTCTGGTTTGAATCACGTAATAATGTGGTACCACAGTGAAACAGACAATTAATCCTGGTTTTGATCAATATTTTACAGGATAACACCGATTAGGTCTAGGTTAGGCCTGGGTTATGCCCACATCTGGCTCATGACTTTGTCATTTCCGCAAACTTGTAGGCCTGATCCTTGGTTTTCTCTGGTTTGAATCACGTAGTAATGTGGTACCACACTGAAACAGTCAATAAAACCTGGTTTCGATCAATATTATAGAGGACAACACCGGTTAGGTCTGGGTTAGGTCTGGATTATGCCCGCATCTCGCTCGTCATTTTGCCTTCCACGCATACTTGTTGGCCAGATCCTGGGTTTTTTCCTGTTTGAATCACGTAGTAATGTGGTACCACAGCGAAACAGTCAACTAAACCTGGTTCGATCAATATTTTACAGGGTAACACCGGTTAGATCTGGGTTAGGACTGGGTTATGCCCGCATCTGGCTCATGATTTTGCCTTTTCCGCATACTTGTTGGCCAGATCCTTGGTTTTCTCTGGTTTGAAATACGTAGTAATGTGGTACCACACTGGAACAGTCCATTAAACTTGGTTTCGATCAATATTTTAGCGGATAACACCGGTTAGGTCTGGGTTAGGTCTGGGTTATGCCCGCATCTGGCTCATGATTTTGCCTTTTCCGCATACTTGTTGGCCAGATCCTTGGTTTTCTCTGGTTTGAATTAGGTAGTAATGTGGTACCACACAGGAACAGTCCATTAAAGTTGGTTTCGGACAGTATTTTAGTCGGTAACACCGATTAGGTTTGGGTTAGGTCTGGGTTATGCCCGCATCTGGCTCATGATTTTGCCTTCTTCGCATACTTGTTAGCCAGATCCTGGGTTTTTTAGGGTTCGAGTCACGTAGTAATGTGGTTCCACACTGAAACAATCCATTAAACCTGGTTTCGGTCAGTATTTTAGTCGGTAACACCGGTAAGGTCTGGGTTAGGTCTGGGTTATGCCCGCATCTGGCTCATGATTTTGCCTTTTCCGCATACTTGTAGGCCAGATCCTTGGTTTTCTCTGGTTTGAATTACGTAGTAATGTGGTACCACACTGGAACAGTCCATTAAACCTGGTTTCGATCAATATTTTCGAGGATAACACCGGCTAGGTCTGGGTTAGGTCTGGGTTATGCCCGCATCAGGCTCATGATTTTGCCTTTTCCGCATACTTGTTGGCCAGATCCTTAATTTCTCTGGTTTGAATCACGTAGTAATGTGGTACCACAGCGAAACAGTCAATTAAACCTGGTTTCGACCCACATTTTAGAGGATAACACCGGTTAGGTCTGGGTTAGGACTGGGTTATGCCCGCATCTGGCTCATGATTTTGCCTTTTCCGCATACTTGTTGGCCAGGTCCTTGGTTTTCTCTGGTGTGAATCACGTAGTAATATGGTACCGCAATGAAACAGCCAATTAAACTTGGATTCGGTCTGTATTTTAGTCGGTAACACCGGTAAGGTATGAGTTAGGTCTGGGTTATGCCCGCATCTGGCTCATGATTTTGCCTTCTTCTCTTACTTGTTGGCCAGATCCTGAGTTGTTTCGGGTTTGAATCACGTAGTAATGTGGTACCACGGCGAAACAGGCCATTAAACTTGGTTTCGATGCATATTTTAGAGGATAACACCGGTTAGGTCTGGGTTAGGTCCGGGTTATGCCCGCATCTGGCTCATGATTTTGCCTTCTTCGCATACTTGTTGGCCAGATCCTGGGTTTTTTCGGGTTTGAATCACGTAGTAATGTGGTACCACACTGAAACAGTCAATTAAACCTGGTTTCGATCAATATTTCAGACGATAAAACCGGTTAAGTCTGGGATAGTTCTGGGTTATGCCCGCATCTAGCTCATGATTTTGCCTTTTCCGCATTCTTGTTGGCCAGATCCTGGATTTTTTCGGGTTTGAATCACGTAGTATTGTGGTACCACACTGAAACAGACAATTAAACCTGGTTTCGATCAATATTTTAGAGGATAACACCGGTTAGGTCTGGGTTAGGTCTGGGTTATGCCCGCATCTGGCTCATGATTTTGCATTCTTCGCAACCTTGTTGGTCAGATCCTGGGTTTTTTAGAGTTCGAGTCACGTAGTAATGAGGTACCACACTGAAACAGGCCATTAAACTTGGTTTCGATGCATATTTTAGAGGATAACACCGGTTAGGTCTGGGTTAGGTCCGGGTTATGCCCGCATCTGGCTCATGATTTTGCCTTCTTCCCTTACTTGTTGGCCAGATCCTGGGTTTTTTCGGGTTTGAATCACGTAGTAATGAGGTACCACACTGAAACAGACAATTAAGCCTGGTTTCGATCAATATTTTAGAGGATAACACCGGTTAGTTCTGGGTTAGGTCTGGATTATGCCCGCATCTGGCTCATGATTTTGCCTTCTTCGCAACCTTGTTGGTCAGATCCTGGGTTCTTTCGGGTTTGAATCACGCAGTAATGTGGTACCACATTGAAACAGTCAATTAAACCTGGTTTCGATCAATATATTAGAGGAAAACACCGGTTAGGTCTGGGTTAGGTCACGGGTTATGCCCGCGTCTGGCTCACGACTTTGCCAATTCCGCATACTTGTTGGACAGATCCTGGGTTTTTTCGGGTTTGAATCACGTAGTAATGTGGTACCACAGCGAAACAGTCCATTAAACTTGGTTTCGATCAATATTTTAGAGGATAAAACCGGCTAAGTCTGGGTTAGGTCTAGGTTATTCCCGCATCTGGGTCATGATTTTGCCTAATTCGCATACTTGTTGGCCAGTTCCTGTGTTTTTTCGGGTTTGAATCAGGTACAAATATGGTACCACACTGAAATGGTCAACTAAACCTGGTTTCGATCCACATTTTCGAGGATTACACCGGTTAGGTCTGGGTTAGGTCTGGGTTATGCCCGCATCTGGCTCATGATTTTACCTTCTTCGCATACTTGTTGGACAGATCCCGGGTTTTCTCGGGTTTGAATCACGTAGTAATATGGTACCACACTGAAACAGGCCATTACACTTGGTTTCGATGAATATTTTAGAGGATAACATCGGCTAGGTCTGGGTTAGGTCTGGGTTATGTCCGCATCTGGCTCATGAGTTTGCCTTCTTCGCATACTTGTTGGCCAGATCCTGGATTTTTTCGGGTTTGAATCACGTAGTAATCTGGTACCACACGGTATCAATCAATTATATCTGGATTCGGTCAGAATTTAGTCGGTAACACCGGTTTGGTCTGGTTTAGGCCTGGGTTATGCCCGCATCTGGCTCATGATTTTGCCTTCTTCGCAGACTTGTTGGCCAGTTCCTGGGTTTTTTCGGATTTGACTCAAGTAGTAATGTGGTACCACAGCGAAACAGTCAACTAAACCTGGTTCGATCAATATTTTACAGGGTAACACCGGTTAGATCTGGGTTAGGCCTGGGTTATGCCCGCATCTGGCTCATGATTTTGCCTTCTTCGCAACCTTGTTGGTCAGATCATGGGTTCTTTCGGGTTGGAATCACGCAGTAATGTGGTACCACATTGAAACAGTCAATTAAACCTGGTTTCGATCAATATATTAGAGGAAAACACCGGTTAGTTCTGGGTTAGGTCACGGGTTATGCCCGCGTCTGGCTCACGACTTTGCCAATTCCGCATACTTGTTGGACAGATCCTGGGTTTTTTCGGGTTTGAATCACGTAGCAATGTGGTACCACAGCGAAACAGTCTATTAAACTTGGTTTCGATCAATATTTTAGAGGATAAAACCGGCTAAGTCTGGGTTAGGTCTAGGTTATTCCCGCATCTGGGTCATGATTTTGCCTAATTCGCATACTTGTTGGCCAGTTCCTGGGTTTTTTCGGATTTGACTCAAGTAGTAATGTGGTACCACCGCGAAACAGTCAACTAAACCTGGTTCGAACAATATTTTACAGGGTAACACCGGTTAGATCTGGGTTAGACCTGGGTTATGCCCGCATCTGGCTCATGATTTTGCCTTTTCCGCATACTTGTTTGCCAGATCCTTGGTTTTCTCTGGTTTGAATCACGTAATAATGTGGTACCACAGTGAAACAGACAATTAATCCTGGTTTTGATCAATATTTTCGAGGATAACACCGGTTAGGTCTGGGTTAGGTCTGGGTTATGCCCGCATCAGGCTCATGATTTTGCCTTTTCCGCATACTTGTTGGCCAGATCCTTGGTTTTCTCTGGTTTGAATTACGTAGTAATGTGGTACCACACTGGAACAGTCCACTAAACTTGGTTTCGATCAATATTTTAGAGGATAACACCGGTTAGGTCTGGGTTAGGTCTGGGTTATGCCCGCATCTGCCTCATGATTTTGCCTTTTCCGCATACTTGTTGGCCAGGTCCTTGGTTTTCTCTGGTTTGAATTACGTAGTAATGTGGTACCACACTGGAACAGTCCATTAAACCTGGTTTCGATCAATATTTTACAGGGTAACACCGGTTAGATCTGGGTTAGACCTGGGTTATGCCCGCATCTGGCTCATGATTTTGCCTTTTCCGCATACTTGTAGGCCAGATCCTTGGTTTTCTCTGGTTTGAATCACGTAATAATGTGGTACCACAGTGAAACAGACAATTAATCCTGGTTTTGGTCAATATTTTCGAGGATAACACCGGCTAGGTCTGGGTTAGGTCTGGGTTATGCCCGCATCAGGCTCATGATTTTGCCTTTTCCGCATACTCGTTGGCCAGATCCTTAATTTCTCTGGTTCGAATCACGTAGTAATGTGGTACCACAGCGAAACAGTCAATTAAACCTGGTTTCGACCCACATTTTAGAGGATAACACCGGTTAGGTCTGGGTTAGGTCTGGGTTAGGTCTGGGTTATGCCCGCAACTGGCTCATGATTTTGCCTTCTTCGAATACTTGTTGGCCAGATCCTTGGTTTTCTCTGGTTTGAATCACGTAGTAATATGGTACCACAATGAAACAGCCAATTAAACCTGGATTCGGTCTGTATTTTAGTCGGTAACACCGGTAAGGTATGAGTATGTTCTGGGTTATGCCCGCATCTGGCTCATGATTTTGCCTTCTTCCCTTACTTGTTGGCCAGATCCTGAGTTGTTTCGGGTTTGAATCACGTAGTAATGTGGTACCACGGCGAAACAGGCCATTAAATTTGGTTTCGATGCATATTTTAGAGGATAACACCGGCTAGGTCTGGGTTAGGTCTGGGTTATGTCCGCATCTGGCTCATGATTTTGCCTTCTTCGCATACTTGTTGGCCAGATCCTGGATTTTTTCGGGTTTGAATCACGTAGTAATCTGGTACCACACGGTATCAATCAATTATATCTGGATTCGGTCAGAATTTAGTCGGTAACACCGGTTTGGTCTGGTTTAGGCCTGGGTTATGCCCGCATCTGGCTCATGATTTTGCCTTCTTCGCAGACTTGTTGGCCAGTTCCTGGGTTTTTTCGGATTTGACTCAAGTAGTAATGTGGTACCACAGCGAAACAGTCAACTAAACCTGGTTCGATCAATATATTAGAGGAAAACACCGGTTAGTTCTGGGTTAGGTCACGGGTTATGCCCGCGTCTGGCTCACGACTTTGCCAATTCCGCATACTTGTTGGACAGATCCTGGGTTTTTTCGGGTTTGAATCACGTAGCAATGTGGTACCACAGCGAAACAGTCCATTAAACTTGGTTTCGATCAATATTTTAGAGGATAAAACCGGCTAAGTCTGGGTTAGGTCTAGGTTATTCCCGCATCTGGGTCATGATTTTGCCTAATTCGCATACTTGTTGGCCAGTTCCTGGGTTTTTTCGGATTTGACTCAAGTAGTAATGTGGTACCACCGCGAAACAGTCAACTAAACCTGGTTCGATCAATATTTTACAGGGTAACACCGGTTAGATCTGGGATAGTCCTGGGTTATGCCCGCATCTGGCTCATGATTTTGCCTTTTCCGCATACTTGTTTGCCAGATCCTTGGTTTTCTCTGGTTTGAATCACGTAATAATGTGGTACCACAGTGAAAGAGACAATTAATCCTGGTTTTGATGAATATTTTACAGGATAACACCGATTAGGTCTAGGTTAGGCCTGGGTTATGCCCACATCTGGCTCATGACTTTGTCATTTCCGCAAACTTGTAGGCCTGATCCTTGGTTTTCTCTGGTTTGAATCACGTAGTAATGTGGTACCACACTGAAACAGTCAATAAAACCTGGTTTCGATCAATATTATAGAGGACAACACCGGTTAGGTCTGGGTTAGGTCTGGATTATGCCCGCATCTCGCTCGTCATTTTGCCTTCCACGCATACTTGTTGGCCAGATCCTGGGTTTTTTCCTGTTTGAATCACGTAGTAATGTGGTACCACAGCGAAACAGTCAACTAAACCTGGTTCGATCAATATTTTACAGGGTAACACCGGTTAGATCTGGGTTAGGACTGGGTTATGCCCGCATCTGGCTCATGATTTTGCCTTTTCCGCATACTTGTTGGCCAGATCCTTGGTTTTCTCTGGTTTGAAATACGTAGTAATGTGGTACCACACTGGAACAGTCCATTAAACTTGGTTTCGATCAATATTTTAGCGGATAACACCGGTTAGGTCTGGGTTAGGTCTGGGTTATGCCCGCATCTGGCTCATGATTTTGCCTTTTCCACATACTTGTTGGCCAGATCCTTGGTTTTCTCTGGTTTGAATTAGGTAGTAATGTGGTACCACACAGGAACAGTCCATTAAAGTTGGTTTCGGACAGTATTTTAGTCGGTAACACCGATTAGGTTTGGGTTAGGTCTGGGTTATGCCCGCATCTGGCTCATGATTTTGCCTTCTTCGCATACTTGTTAGCCAGATCCTGGGTTTTTTAGGGTTCGAGTCACGTAGTAATGTGGTTCCACACTGAAACAATCCATTAAACCTGGTTTCGGTCAGTATTTTAGTCGGTAACACCGGTAAGGTCTGGGTTAGGTCTGGGTTATGCCCGCATCTGGCTCATGATTTTGCCTTTTCCGCATACTTGTAGGCCAGATCCTTGGTTTTCTCTGGTTTGAATTACGTAGTAATGTGGTACCACACTGGAACAGTCCATTAAACCTGGTTTCGATCAATATTTTCGAGGATAACACCGGCTAGGTCTGGGTTAGGTCTGGGTTATGCCCGCATCAGGCTCATGATTTTGCTTTTCCGCATACTTGTCGGCCAGATCCTTAATTTCTCTGGTTTGAATCACGTAGTAATGTGGTACCACAGCGAAACAGTCAATTAAACCTGGTTTCGACCCACATTTTAGAGGATAACATCGGTTAGGTCTGGGTTAGGACTGGGTTATGCCCGCATCTGGCTCATGATTTTGCCTTTTCCGCATACTTGTTGGCCAGGTCCTTGGTTTTCTCTGGTTTGAATCACGTAGTAATGTGGTACCACACTGAAACAGTCAATTAAACCTGGTTTCGATCAATATTTCAGACGATAAAACCGGTTAAGTCTGGGATAGTTCTGGGTTATGCCCGCATCTAGCTCATGATTTTGCCTTTTCCGCATTCTTGTTGGCCAGATCCTGGATTTTTTCGGGTTTGAATCACGTAGTATTGTGGTACCACACTGAAACAGACAATTAAACCTGGTTTCGATCAATATTTTAGAGGATAACACCGGTTAGGTCTGGGTTAGGTCTGGGTTATGCCCGCATCTGGCTCATGATTTTGCCTTCTTCGCAACCTTGTTGGTCAGATCCTGGGTTTTTTAGGGTTCGAGTCACGTAGTAATGAGGTACCACACTGAAACAGGCCATTAAACTTGGTTTCGATGCATATTTTAGAGGATAACACCGGTTAGGTCTGGGTTAGGTCCGGGTTATGCCCGCATCTGGCTCATGATTTTGCCTTCTTCCCTTACTTGTTGGCCAGATCCTGGGTTTTTTCGGGTTTGAATCACGTAGTAATGAGGTACCACACTGAAACAGACAATTAAGCCTGGTTTCGATCAATATTTTAGAGGATAACACTGGTTAGTTCTGGGTTAGGTCTGGAATATGCCCGCATCTGGCTCATGATTTTGCCTTCTTCGCAACCTTGTTGGTCAGATCCTGGGTTCTTTCGGGTTTGAATCACGCAGTAATGTGGTACCACATTGAAACAGTCAATTAAACCTGGTTTCGATCAATATATTAGAATAAAACACCGGTTAGGTCTGGGTTAGGTCACGGGTTATGCCCGCGTCTGGCTCACGACTTTGCCAATTCCGCATACTTGTTGGACAGATCCTGGGTTTTTTCGGGTTTGAATCACGTAGTAATGTGGTACCACAGCGAAACAGTCCATTAAACTTGGTTTCGATCAATATTTTAGAGGATAAAACCGGCTAAGTCTGGGTTAGGTCTAGGTTATTCCCGCATCTGGGTCATGATTTTGCCTAATTCGCATACTTGTTGGCCAGTTCCTGTGTTTTTTCGGGTTTGAATCAGGTACAAATATGGTACCACACTGAAATGGTCAACTAAACCTGGTTTCGATCCACATTTTCGAGGATTACACCGGTTAGGTCTGGGTTAGGTCTGGGTTATGCCCGCATCTGGCTCATGATTTTACCTTCTTCGCATACTTGTTGGACAGATCCCGGGTTTTCTCGGGTTTGAATCACGTAGTAATATGGTACCACACTGAAACAGGCCATTACACTTGGTTTCGATGAATATTTTAGAGGATAACATCGGCTAGGTCTGGGTTAGGTCTGGGTTATGTCCGCATCTGGCTCATGATTTTGCCTTCTTCGCATACTTGTTGGCCAGATCCTGGATTTTTTCGGGTTTGAATCACGTAGTAATCTGGTACCACACGGTATCAATCAATTATATCTGGATTCGGTCAGAATTTAGTCGGTAACACCGGTTTGGTCTGGTTTAGGCCTGGGTTATGCCCGCTTCTGGCTCATGATTTTGCCTTCTTCGCAGACTTGTTGGCCAGTTCCTGGGTTTTTTCGGATTTGACTCAAGTAGTAATGTGGTACCACAGCGAAACAGTCAACTAAACCTGGCTCGATCAATATTTTACAGGGTAACACCGGTTAGATCTGGGTTAGGCCTGGGTTATGCCCGCATCTGGCTCATGATTTTGCCTTCTTCGCAACCTTGTTGGTCAGATCCTGGGTTCTTTCGGGTTTGAATCACGCAGTAATGTGGTACCACATTGAAACAGTCAATTAAACCTGGTTTCGATCAATATATTAGAGGAAAACACCGGTTAGTTCTGGGTTAGGTCACGGGTTATGCCCGCGTCTGGCTCACGACTTTGCCAATTCCGCATACTTGTTGGACAGATCCTAGGTTTTTTCGGGTTTGAATCACGTAGCAATGTGGTACCACAGCGAAACAGTCCATTAAACTTGGTTTCGATCAATATTTTAGAGGATAAAACCGGCTAAGTCTGGGTTAGGTCTAGGTTATTCCCGCATCTGGGTCATGATTTTGCCTAATTCGCATACTTGTTGGCCAGTTCCTGGGTTTTTTCGGATTTGACTCAAGTAGTAATGTGGTACCACCGCGAAACAGTCAACTAAACCTGGTTCGAACAATATTTTACAGGGTAACACCGGTTAGATCTGGGTTAGACCTGGGTTATGCCCGCATCTGGCTCATGATTTTGCCTTTTCCGCATACTTGTTTGCCAGATCCTTGGTTTTCTCTGGTTTGAATCACGTAATAATGTGGTACCACAGTGAAACAGACAATTAATCCTGGTTTTGATCAATATTTTACAGGATAACACCGATTAGGTCTAGGTTAGGCCTGGGTTATGCCCACATCTGGCTCATGACTTTGCCATTTCCGCAAAATTGTAGGCCTGATCCTTGGTTTTCTCTGGTTTGAATCACGTAGTAATGTGGTACCACACTGAAACAGTCAATAAAACCTGGTTTCGATCAATATTATAGAGGACAACACCGGTTAGGTCTGGGTTAGGTCTGGATTATGCCCGCATCTCGCTCGTCATTTTGCCTTCCACGCATACTTGTTGGCCAGATCCTGGGTTTTTTCCTGTTTGAATCACGTAGTAATGTGGTACCACAGCGAAACAGTCAACTAAACCTGGTTCGATCAATATTTTACAGGGTAACACCGGTTAGATCTGGTTTAGGACTGGGTTGTGCCCGCATCTGGCTCATGATTTTGCCTTTTCCGCATACTTGTTGGCCAGGTCCTTGGTTTTCTCTGGTTTGAAATACGTAGTAATGTGGTACCACACTGGAACAGTCCATTAAACTTGGTTTCGATCAATATTTTAGAGGATAACACCGGTTAGGTCTGGGTTAGGTCTGGGTTATGCCCGCATGTGGCTCATGATTTTGCCTTTTCCGCATACTTGTTGGCCAGATCCTTGGTTTTCTCTGGTTTGAATTAGGTAGTAATGTGGTACCACACAGGAACAGTCCATTAAAGTTGGTTTCGGACAGTATTTTAGTCGGTAACACCGATTAGGTCTGGGTTAGGTCTGGGTTATGCCCGCATCTGGCTCATGATTTTGCCTTCTTCGCATACTTGTTAGCCAGATCCTGGGTTTTTTAGGGTTCGAGTCACGTAGTAATGTGGTTCCACACTGAAACAATCCATTAAACCTGGTTTCGGTCAGTATTTTAGTCGGTAACACCGGTAAGGTCTGGGTTAGGTCTGGGATATGCCCACATCTGGCTCATGATTTTGCCTTCTGCGCATACTTGTTGGCCAGATCCTGGGTTTTTTCGGGTTTGAATCACGTAATAATGTGGTACCACATTGACACAGTCAATTAAACCTGGTTTCGATGAATATCTTAGAGGATAAAACCGGTTAGGTCTGGGTTAGGTATGGGTTATGTCCACATCTGGCTCATGATTTTGCCTTTTCCGCATTACTGTTGGCCAGAACCTTGGTTTCCTCTGGTTTGAATCACGTAGTAAAGTGGTACCACACTGAAACAATCCATTAAACCTGGATTCGGACAGTATTTTAGAGGATAACACCGGCTTGGTCTGGGTTAGGTCTGGGTTACGCCCGCATCTGGCTCATGATTTTGCCTTCTTCGCATACTTGTTGGCCAGATCCTGGGTTTTTTTCGTGTTTGAATCACGTAGTAATGTGGTACCACACTGAGGCAGTCAATTAACCCTGGTTTCGATCAATATTTTAGAGGATAACACCGGTTAGGTCTGGGTTAGGTCTGGTATATGCGCGCATCTGGCTTATACTTTCGCCTTTTTCGCAAACTTGTTGGCCAGATCATGGGTTTCTTCCGTGTTTGAATCACGTAGTAATGTTGTACCACACTGAGGCAGTCAATTAAACCTGGATTCGGACAGTATTTTTGAGGATAACACCGGTTAGGTCTGGGCTAGGTCTGGGTTATGTCCGCATCTGGCTCATGATTTTGCCTTCTTCGCATACTTGTTGGCCAGATCCTGGGTTTTTTTCGTGTTTGAATCACGTGGTAATGTGGTAACACACTGAAGCAGTCAATTAAACCTGGTTTCGATCAATATTTTAGAGGATAACACCGGTTAGGTCTGGGTTAGGTCTGGACAATGCGCGCATCTGGCTTATACTTTCGCCATTTTCGCAAACTTGTTGGCCAGATCCTGGGTTTTTTTCGTGTTTGAATCACGCAGTAATGTGGTACCACACAGAAACAGTCCATTAAACCTGGATTCGGACAGTATTTTAGAGGATAACACCGGTTAGGCCTGGGTTTCGTCTGGGTTATGTCCGCACCTGGCTCATGATTTTGCCTTCTTCGCATACTTGTTGGCCAGATCCTGGGTTTTTTCCGTGTTTGAATCACGTAGTAATGTTGTAGCACACTGAGGCAGTCAATTAAACCTGGTTTCGATCAATATTTCAGAGGATAACACCGGTTAGGTCTGGGTTAGGTCAGGGTTATGCCCGCATCTGGCTCATGATTTAGCCTTTTTCGCAAACTTGTTGGCCAGATCCTGGGTTTTTTCCGTGTTTGAATCACGTAGTAATGTGGTACCACACTGAAGCAGTCAATTAAACCTGGTTTCGATCAATATTTCAGAGGATATCACCGGTTAGGTCTGGGTTAGGTCTGGGTTATGCCCGCATCTGGCTCATGATTTTGCCTTTTTCGCAAACTTGTTGGCCAGATCCTGGGTTTTTTCCGTGTTTGAATCACGTAGTAATGTGGTACCACACTGAGGCAGTCAATTAAACCTGGTTTCGATCAATATTTCAGAGGATAACACCGGTTAGGTCTGGGTTAGGTCTGGGTTATGCCCGCATCTGGCTCATGATTTTGCCTTCTTCGCAACCTTGTTGGTCAGATCCTGGGTTTTTTAGGGTTCGAGTCACGTAGTAATGAGGTACCACACTGAAACAGGCCATTAAACTTGGTTTCGATGCATATTTTAGAGGATAACACCGGTTAGGTCTGGGTTAGGTCCGGGTTATGCCCGCATCTGGCTCATGATTTTGCCTTCTTCCCTTACTTGTTGGCCAGATCCTGGGTTTTTTCGGGTTTGAATCACGTAGTAATGAGGTACCACACTGAAACAGACAATTAAGCCTGGTTTCGATCAATATTTTAGAGGACAACACCGGTTAGTTCTGGGTTAGGTCTGGATTATGCCCGCATCTGGCTCATGATTTTGCCTTCTTCGCAACCTTGTTGGTCAGATCCTGGGTTCTTTCGGGTTTGAATCACGCAGTAATGTGGTACCACATTGAAACAGTCAATTAAACCTGGTTTCGATCAATATATTAGAGGAAAACACCGGTTAGGTCTGGGTTAGGTCACGGGTTATGCCCGCGTCTGGCTCACGACTTTGCCAATTCCGCATACTTGTTGGACAGATCCTGGGTTTTTTCGGGTTTGAATCACGTAGTAATGTGGTACCACAGCGAAACAGTCCATTAAACTTGGTTTCGATCAATATTTTAGAGGATAACACCGGTTAAGTCTGGGATAGTTCTGGGTTATGCCCGCATCTAGCTCATGATTTTGCCTTTTCCGCATACTTGTTGGCCAGATCCTTGGTTTTCTCTGGTTTGAATTAGGTAGTAATGTGGTACCATACAGGAACAGTCCATTAAAGTTGGTTTCGGACAGTATTTTAGTCGGTAACACCGATTAGGTTTGGGTTAGGTCTGGGTTATGCCCGCATCTGGCTCATGATTTTGCCTTCTTCGCATACTTGTTAGCCAGATCCTGGGTTTTTTAGGGTTCGAGTCACGTAGTAATGTGGTTCCACACTGAAACAATCCATTAAACCTGGTTTCGGTCAGTATTTTAGTCGGTAACACCGGTAAGGTCTGGGTTAGGTCTGGGTTATGCCCGCATCTGGCTCATGATTTTGCCTTTTCCGCATACTTGTAGGCCAGATCCTTGGTTTTCTCTGGTTTGAATTACGTAGTAATGTGGTACCACACTGGAACAGTCCATTAAACCTGGTTTCGATCAATATTTTCGAGGATAACACCGGCTAGGTCTGGGTTAGGTCTGGGTTATGCCCGCATCAGGGTCATGATTTTGCTTTTCCGCATACTTGTCGGCCAGATCCTTAATTTCTCTGGTTTGAATCACGTAGTAATGTGGTACCACAGCGAAACAGTCAATTAAACCTGGTTTCGACCCACATTTTAGAGGATAACACCGGTTAGGTCTGGGTTAGGACTGGGTTATGCCCGCATCTGGCTCATGATTTTGCCTTTTCCGCATACTTGTTGGCCAGGTCCTTGGTTTTCTCTGGTTTGAATCACGTAGTAATATGGTACCACAATGAAACAGCCAATTAAACCTGGATTCGGTCTGTATTTTAGTCGGTAACACCGGTAAGGTATGAGTTAGGTCTGGGTTATGCCCGCATCTGGCTCATGATTTTGCCTTTTTCTCTTACTTGTTGGCCAGATCCTGAGTTGTTTCGGGTTTGAATCACGTAGTAATGTGGTACCACGGCGAAACAGGCCATTAAACTTGGTTTCGATGCATATTTTAGAGGATAACACCGGTTAGGTCTGGGTTAGGTCCGGGTTATGCCCGCATCTGACTCATGATTTTGCCTTCTTCGCATACTTGTTGGCCAGAACCTGGGTTTTTTCGGGTTTGAATCACGTAGTAATGTGGTACCACACTGAAACAGTCAATTAAACCTGGTTTCGATCAATATATCAGACGATAAAACCGGTTAAGTCTGGGATAGTTCTGGGTTATGCCCGCATCTAGCTCATGATTTTGCCTTTTCCGCATTCTTGTTGGCCAGATCCTGGATTTTTTCGGGTTTGAATCACGTAGTATTGTGGTACCACACTGAAACAGACAATTAAACCTGGTTTCGATCAATATTTTAGAGGATAACACCGGTTAGGTCTGGGTTAGGTCTGGGTTATGCCCGCATCTGGCTCATGATTTTGCCTTCTTCGCAACCTTGTTGGTCAGATCCTGGGTTTTTTAGGGTTCGAGTCACGTAGTAATGAGGTACCACACTGAAACAGGCCATTAAACTTGGTTTCGATGCATATTTTAGAGGATAACACCGGTTAGGTCTGGGTTAGGTCCGGGTTATGCCCGCATCTGGCTCATGATTTTGCCTTCTTCCCTTACTTGTTGGCCAGATCCTGGGTTTTTTCGGGTTTGAATCACGTAGTAATGAGGTACCACACTGAAACAGACAATTAAGCCTGGTTTCGATCAATATTTTAGAGGATAACACTGGTTAGTTCTGGGTTAGGTCTGGAATATGCCCGCATCTGGCTCATGATTTTGCCTTCTTCGCAACCTTGTTGGTCAGATCCTGGGTTCTTTCGGGTTTGAATCACGCAGTAATGTGGTACCACATTGAAACAGTCAATTAAACCTGGTTTCGATCAATATATTAGAATAAAACACCGGTTAGGTCTGGGTTAGGTCACGGGTTATGCCCGCGTCTGGCTCACGACTTTGCCAATTCCGCATACTTGTTGGACAGATCCTGGGTTTTTTCGGGTTTGAATCACGTAGTAATGTGGTACCACAGCGAAACAGTCCATTAAACTTGGTTTCGATCAATATTTTAGAGGATAAAACCGGCTAAGTCTGGGTTAGGTCTAGGTTATTCCCGCATCTGGGTCATGATTTTGCCTAATTCGCATACTTGTTGGCCAGTTCCTGTGTTTTTTCGGGTTTGAATCAGGTACAAATATGGTACCACACTGAAATGGTCAACTAAACCTGGTTTCGATCCACATTTTCGAGGATTACACCGGTTAGGTCTGGGTTAGGTCTGGGTTATGCCCGCATCTGGCTCATGATTTTACCTTCTTCGCATACTTGTTGGACAGATCCCGGGTTTTCTCGGGTTTGAATCACGTAGTAATATGGTACCACACTGAAACAGGCCATTACACTTGGTTTCGATGAATATTTTAGAGGATAACATCGGCTAGGTCTGGGTTAGGTCTGGGTTATGTCCGCATCTGGCTCATGATTTTGCCTTCTTCGCATACTTGTTGGCCAGATCCTGGATTTTTTCGGGTTTGAATCACGTAGTAATCTGGTACCACACGGTATCAATCAATTATATCTGGATTCGGTCAGAATTTAGTCGGTAACACCGGTTTGGTCTGGTTTAGGCCTGGGTTATGCCCGCTTCTGGCTCATGATTTTGCCTTCTTCGCAGACTTGTTGGCCAGTTCCTGGGTTTTTTCGGATTTGACTCAAGTAGTAATGTGGTACCACAGCGAAACAGTCAACTAAACCTGGCTCGATCAATATTTTACAGGGTAACACCGGTTAGATCTGGGTTAGGCCTGGGTTATGCCCGCATCTGGCTCATGATTTTGCCTTCTTCGCAACCTTGTTGGTCAGATCCTGGGTTCTTTCGGGTTTGAATCACGCAGTAATGTGGTACCACATTGAAACAGTCAATTAAACCTGGTTTCGATCAATATATTAGAGGAAAACACCGGTTAGTTCTGGGTTAGGTCACGGGTTATGCCCGCGTCTGGCTCACGACTTTGCCAATTCCGCATACTTGTTGGACAGATCCTAGGTTTTTTCGGGTTTGAATCACGTAGCAATGTGGTACCACAGCGAAACAGTCCATTAAACTTGGTTTCGATCAATATTTTAGAGGATAAAACCGGCTAAGTCTGGGTTAGGTCTAGGTTATTCCCGCATCTGGGTCATGATTTTGCCTAATTCGCATACTTGTTGGCCAGTTCCTGGGTTTTTTCGGATTTGACTCAAGTAGTAATGTGGTACCACCGCGAAACAGTCAACTAAACCTGGTTCGAACAATATTTTACAGGGTAACACCGGTTAGATCTGGGTTAGACCTGGGTTATGCCCGCATCTGGCTCATGATTTTGCCTTTTCCGCATACTTGTTTGCCAGATCCTTGGTTTTCTCTGGTTTGAATCACGTAATAATGTGGTACCACAGTGAAACAGACAATTAATCCTGGTTTTGATCAATATTTTACAGGATAACACCGATTAGGTCTAGGTTAGGCCTGGGTTATGCCCACATCTGGCTCATGACTTTGCCATTTCCGCAAAATTGTAGGCCTGATCCTTGGTTTTCTCTGGTTTGAATCACGTAGTAATGTGGTACCACACTGAAACAGTCAATAAAACCTGGTTTCGATCAATATTATAGAGGACAACACCGGTTAGGTCTGGGTTAGGTCTGGATTATGCCCGCATCTCGCTCGTCATTTTGCCTTCCACGCATACTTGTTGGCCAGATCCTGGGTTTTTTCCTGTTTGAATCACGTAGTAATGTGGTACCACTGCGAAACAGTCAACTAAACCTGGTTCGATCAATATTTTACAGGGTAACACCGGTTAGATCTGGGTTAGGACTGGGTTGTGCCCGCATCTGGCTCATGATTTTGCCTTTTCCGCATACTTGTTGGCCAGGTCCTTGGTTTTCTCTGGTTTGAAATACGTAGTAATGTGGTACCACACTGGAACAGTCCATTAAACTTGGTTTCGATCAATATTTTAGAGGATAACACCGGTTAGGTCTGGGTTAGGTCTGGGTTATGCCCGCATGTGGCTCATGATTTTGCCTTTTCCGCATACTTGTTGGCCAGATCCTTGGTTTTCTCTGGTTTGAATTAGGTAGTAATGTGGTACCACACAGGAACAGTCCATTAAAGTTGGTTTCGGACAGTATTTTAGTCGGTAACACCGATTAGGTCTGGGTTAGGTCTGGGTTATGCCCGCATCTGGCTCATGATTTTGCCCTCTTCGCATACTTGTTAGCCAGATCCTGGGTTTTTTAGGGTTCGAGTCACGTAGTAATGTGGTTCCACACTGAAACAATCCATTAAACCTGGTTTCGGTCAGTATTTTAGTCGGTAACACCGGTAAGGTCTGGGTTAGGTCTGGGATATGCCCACATCTGGCTCATGATTTTGCCTTCTGCGCATACTTGTTGGCCAGATCCTGGGTTTTTTCGGGTTTGAATCACGTAATAATGTGGTACCACATTGACACAGTCAATTAAACCTGGTTTCGATGAATATCTTAGAGGATAAAACCGGTTAGGTCTGGGTTAGGTATGGGTTATGTCCACATCTGGCTCATGATTTTGCCTTTTCCGCATTACTGTTGGCCAGAACCTTGGTTTCCTCTGGTTTGAATCACGTAGTAAAGTGGTACCACACTGAAACAATCCATTAAACCTGGATTCGGACAGTATTTTAGAGGATAACACCGGCTTGGTCTGGGTTAGGTCTGGGTTACGCCCGCATCTGGCTCATGATTTTGCTTTCTTCGCATAATTGTTGGCCAGATCCTGGGTTTTTTCGGGTTTGAATCACGTAGTAATGAGGTACCACACTGAAACAGACAATTAAGCCTGGTTTCGATCAATATTTTAGAGGATAACACTGGTTAGTTCTGGGTTAGGTCTGGAATATGCCCGCATCTGGCTCATGATTTTGCCTTCTTCGCAACCTTGTTGGTCAGATCCTGGGTTCTTTCGGGTTTGAATCACGCAGTAATGTGGTACCACATTGAAACAGTCAATTAAACCTGGTTTCGATCAATATATTAGAGGAAAACACCGGTTAGGTCTGGGTTAGGTCACGGGTTATGCCCGCGTCTGGCTCACGACTTTGCCAATTCCGCATACTTGTTGGACAGATCCTGGGTTTTTTCGGGTTTGAATCACGTAGTAATGTGGTACCACAGCGAAACAGTCCATTAAACTTGGTTTCGATCAATATTTTAGAGGATAAAACCGGCTAAGTCTGGGTTAGGTCTAGGTTATTCCCGCATCTGGGTCATGATTTTGCCTAATTCGCATACTTGTTGGCCAGTTCCTGTGTTTTTTCGGGTTTGAATCAGGTACAAATATGGTACCACACTGAAATGGTCAACTAAACCTGGTTTCGATCCACATTTTCGAGGATTACACCGGTTAGGTCTGGGTTAGGTCTGGGTTATGCCCGCATCTGGCTCATGATTTTACCTTCTTCGCATACTTGTTGGACAGATCCCGGGTTTTCTCGGGTTTGAATCACGTAGTAATATGGTACCACACTGAAACAGGCCATTACACTTGGTTTCGATGAATATTTTAGAGGATAACATCGGCTAGGTCTGGGTTAGGTCTGGGTTATGTCCGCATCTGGCTCATGATTTTGCCTTCTTCGCATACTTGTTGGCCAGATCCTGGATTTTTTCGGGTTTGAATCACGTAGTAATCTGGTACCACACGGTATCAATCAATTATATCTGGATTCGGTCAGAATTTAGTCGGTAACACCGGTTTGGTCTGGTTTAGGCCTGGGTTATGCCCGCTTCTGGCTCATGATTTTGCCTTCTTCGCAGACTTGTTGGCCAGTTCCTGGGTTTTTTCGGATTTGACTCAAGTAGTAATGTGGTACCACAGCGAAACAGTCAACTAAACCTGGTTCGATCAATATTTTACAGGGTAACACCGGTTAGATCTGGGTTAGGCCTGGGTTATGCCCGCATCTGGCTCATGATTTTGCCTTCTTCGCAACCTTGTTGGTCAGATCCTGGGTTCTTTCGGGTTTGAATCACGCAGTAATGTGGTACCACATTGAAACAGTCAATTAAACCTGGTTTCGATCAATATATTAGAGGAAAACACCGGTTAGTTCTGGGTTAGGTCACGGGTTATGCCCGCGTCTGGCTCACGACTTTGCCAATTCCGCATACTTGTTGGACAGATCCTGGGTTTTTTCGGGTTTGAATCACGTAGCAATGTGGTACCACAGCGAAACAGTCCATTAAACTTGGTTTCGATCAATATTTTAGAGGATAAAACCGGCTAAGTCTGGGTTAGGTCTAGGTTATTCCCGCATCTGGGTCATGATTTTGCCTAATTCGCATACTTGTTGGCCAGTTCCTGGGTTTTTTCGGATTTGACTCAAGTAGTAATGTGGTACCACCGCGAAACAGTCAACTAAACCTGGTTCGAACAATATTTTACAGGGTAACACCGGTTAGATCTGGGTTAGACCTGGGTTATGCCCGCATCTGGCTCATGATTTTGCCTTTTCCGCATACTTGTTTGCCAGATCCTTGGTTTTCTCTGGTTTGAATCACGTAATAATGTGGTACCACAGTGAAACAGACAATTAATCCTGGTTTTGATCAATATTTTACAGGATAACACCGATTAGGTCTAGGTTAGGCCTGGGTTATGCCCACATCTGGCTCATGACTTTGCCATTTCCGCAAAATTGTAGGCCTGATCCTTGGTTTTCTCTGGTTTGAATAACGTAGTAATGTGGTACCACACTGAAACAGTCAATAAAACCTGGTTTCGATCAATATTATAGAGGACAACACCGGTTAGGTCTGGGTTAGGTCTGGATTATGCCCGCATCTCGCTCGTCATTTTGCCTTCCACGCATACTTGTTGGCCAGATCCTGGGTTTTTTCCTGTTTGAATCACGTAGTAATGTGGTACCACAGCGAAACAGTCAACTAAACCTGGTTCGATCAATATTTTACAGGGTAACACCGGTTAGATCTGGTTTAGGACTGGGTTGTGCCCGCATCTGGCTCATGATTTTGCCTTTTCCGCATACTTGTTGGCCAGGTCCTTGGTTTTCTCTGGTTTGAAATACGTAGTAATGTGGTACCACACTGGAACAGTCCATTAAACTTGGTTTCGATCAATATTTTAGAGGATAACACCGGTTAGGTCTGGGTTAGGTCTGGGTTATGCCCGCATGTGGCTCATGATTTTGCCTTTTCCGCATACTTGTTGGCCAGATCCTTGGTTTTCTCTGGTTTGAATTAGGTAGTAATGTGGTACCACACAGGAACAGTCCATTAAAGTTGGTTTCGGACAGTATTTTAGTCGGTAACACCGATTAGGTCTGGGTTAGGTCTGGGTTATGCCCGCATCTGGCTCATGATTTTGCCTTCTTCGCATACTTGTTAGCCAGATCCTGGGTTTTTTAGGGTTCGAGTCACGTAGTAATGTGGTTCCACACTGAAACAATCCATTAAACCTGGTTTCGGTCAGTATTTTAGTCGGTAACACCGGTAAGGTCTGGGTTAGGTCTGGGATATGCCCACATCTGGCTCATGATTTTGCCTTCTGCGCATACTTGTTGGCCAGATCCTGGGTTTTTTCGGGTTTGAATCACGTAATAATGTGGTACCACATTGACACAGTCAATTAAACCTGGTTTCGATGAATATCTTAGAGGATAAAACCGGTTAGGTCTGGGTTAGGTATGGGTTATGTCCACATCTGGCTCATGATTTTGCCTTTTCCGCATTACTGTTGGCCAGAACCTTGGTTTCCTCTGGTTTGAATCACGTAGTAAAGTGGTACCACACTGAAACAATCCATTAAACCTGGATTCGGACAGTATTTTAGAGGATAACACCGGCTTGGTCTGGGTTAGGTCTGGGTTACGCCCGCATCTGGCTCATGATTTTGCCTTCTTCGCATACTTGTTGGCCAGATCCTGGGTTTTTTTCGTGTTTGAATCACGTAGTAATGTGGTACCACACTGAGGCAGTCAATTAACCCTGGTTTCGATCAATATTTTAGAGGATAACACCGGTTAGGTCTGGGTTAGGTCTGGTATATGCGCGCATCTGGCTTATACTTTCGCCTTTTTCGCAAACTTGTTGGCCAGATCATGGGTTTCTTCCGTGTTTGAATCACGTAGTAATGTTGTACCACACTGAGGCAGTCAATTAAACCTGGATTCGGACAGTATTTTTGAGGATAACACCGGTTAGGTCTGGGCTAGGTCTGGGTTATGTCCGCATCTGGCTCATGATTTTGCCTTCTTCGCATACTTGTTGGCCAGATCCTGGGTTTTTTTCGTGTTTGAATCACGTGGTAATGTGGTAACACACTGAAGCAGTCAATTAAACCTGGTTTCGATCAATATTTTAGAGGATAACACCGGTTAGGTCTGGGTTAGGTCTGGACAATGCGCGCATCTGGCTTATACTTTCGCCATTTTCGCAAACTTGTTGGCCAGATCCTGGGTTTTTTTCGTGTTTGAATCACGCAGTAATGTGGTACCACACAGAAACAGTCCATTAAACCTGGATTCGGACAGTATTTTAGAGGATAACACCGGTTAGGCCTGGGTTTCGTCTGGGTTATGTCCGCACCTGGCTCATGATTTTGCCTTCTTCGCATACTTGTTGGCCAGATCCTGGGTTTGTTTCGTGTTTGAATCACGCAGTAATGTGGTAACACACTGAAGCAGTCAATTAAACCTGGTTTCGATCAATATTTTGGAGGATAACACCGGTTAGGTCTGGGTTAGGTCTGGGTTATGCCCGCATCTGGCTCATGATTTAGCCTTTTTCGCAAACTTGTTGGCCAGATCCTGGGTTTTTTCCGTGTTTGAATCACGTAGTAATGTTGTAGCACACTGAGGCAGTCAATTAAACCTGGTTTCGATCAATATTTTAGAGGATAACACCGGTTTGGTCTGGGTTAGGTCTGAGATATGCGCGCATCTGGCTTATACTTTCGCCTTTTTCGCAAACTTGTTGGCCAGATCCTGGGTTTTTTCCGTGTTTGAATCACGTAGTAATGTGGTACCACACTGAGGCAGTCAATTAAACCTGGTTTCGATCAATATTTCAGAGGATAACACCGGTTAGGTCTGGGTTAGGTCAGGGTTATGCCCGCATCTGGCTCATGATTTTGCCTTCCTCGCATACTTGTTGGCCAGATCCTGGGTTTTTATCGTGTTTGAATCACGTAGTAATGTGGCACCACACTGAGGCAGTCAATTAACCCTGGTTTCGATCAATATTTTGGAGGATAACACCGGTTAGGTCTGGGTTAGGTCTGGGTTATGCCCGCATCTGGCTCATGATTTTGCCTTTTTCGCAAACTTGTTGGCCAGATCCTGGGTTTTTTCCGTGTTTGAATCACGTAGTAATGTTGTAGCACACTGAGGCAGTCAATTAAACCTGGTTTCGATCAATATTTCAGAGGATAACACCGGTTAGGTCTGGGTTAGGTCAGGGTTATGCCCGCATCTGGCTCATGATTTTGCCTTGCTCGCATACTTGTTGGCCAGATCCTGGGTTTTTTCCGTGTTTGAATCACGCAGTAATGTGGTAACACACTGAAGCAGTCAATTAAACCTGGTTTCGATCAATATTTCAGAGGATATCACCGGTTAGGTCTGGGTTAGGTCTGGGTTATGCCCGCATCTGGCTCATGATTTTGCCTTTTTCGCAAACTTGTTGGCCAGATCCTGGGTTTTTTCCGTGTTTGAATCACGTAGTAATGTGGTACCACACTGAGGCAGTCAATTAAACCTGGTTTCGATCAATATTTCAGAGGATAACACCGGTTAGGTCTGGGTTAGGTCTGGGTTATGCCCGCATCTGGCTCATGATTTTGCCTTCTTCGCATACTTGCTGGCCAGATCCTGGGTTTTTTTCGTGTTTGAATCACGTAGTAATGTGGTAACACAATGAAGCAGTCAAATAACCCTGGTTTCGATCAATATTTTGGAGGATAACACCGGTTAGGTCTGGGTTAGGTCTGGGTTATGCCCGCATCTGGCTCATGATTTTGCCTTTTTCGCAAACTTGTTGGCCAGATCCTGGGTTTTTTCCGTGTTTGAATCACGTAGTAATGTTGTAGCACACTGTGGCAGTCAATTAAACCTGGTTTCGATCAATATTTTAGAGGATAACACCGGTTAGGTCTGGGTTAGGTCTGAGATATGCGCGCATCTGGCTTATACTTTCGCCTTTTTCGCAAACTTGTTGGCCAGATCCTGGGTTTTTTCCGTGTTTGATTCACGTAGTAATGTGGTACCACACTGAGGCAGTCAATTAAACCTGGTTTCGATCAATATTTCAGAGGATAACACCGGTTAGGTCTGGGTTAGGTCAGGGTTATGCCCGCATCTGGCTCATGATTTTGCCTTCTTCGCATACTTGTTGGCCAGATCCTGGGTTTTTATCGTGTTTGAATCACGTAGTAATGTGGCACCACACTGAGGCAGTCAATTAACCCTGGTTTCGATCAATATTTTGGAGGATAACACCGGTTAGGTCTGGGTTAGGTCTGGGTTATGCCCGCATCTGGCTCATGATTTTGCCTTTTTCGCAAACTTGTTGGCCAGATCCTGGGTTTTTTTCGTGTTTGAATCATGTAGGAATGTGGTAACACACTGAAGCAGTCAATTATACCTGGTTTCGATCAATATTTCAGAGGATAACACCGGTTAGGTCTGGGTTAGGTCTGGGTTATGCCCGCATCTGGCTCATGATTTTGCCTTCTTCGCATACTTGCTGGCCAGATCCTGGGTTTTTTTCGTGTTTGAATCACGTAGTAATGTGGTAACACAATGAAGCAGTCAAATAACCCTGGTTTCGATCAATATTTTGGAGGATAACACCGGTTAGGTCTGGGTTAGGTCTGGGTTATGCCCGCAACTGGCTCATGATTTTGCCTTTTTCGCAAACTTGTTGGCCAGATCCTGGGTTTTTTCCGTGTTTGAATCACGTAGTAATGTTGTAGCACACTGAGGCAGTCAATTAAACCTGGTTTCGATCAATATTTTAGAGGATAACACCGGTTAGGTCTGGGTTAGGTCTGAGATATGCGCGCATCTGGCTTATACTTTCGCCTTTTTCGCAAACTTGTTGGCCAGATCCTGGGTTTTTTCCGTGTTTGAATCACGTAGTAATGTGGTACCACACTGAGGCAGTCAATTAAACCTGGTTTCGATCAATATTTCAGAGGATAACACCGGTTAGGTCTGGGTTAGGTCTGGGTTATGCCCGCATCTGGCTCATGATTTTGCCTTCTTCGCATACTTGCTGGCCAGATCCTGGGTTTTTTTCGTGTTTGAATCACGTAGTAATGTGGTAACACAATGAAGCAGTCAAATAACCCTGGTTTCGATCAATATTTTGGAGGATAACACCGGTTTGGTCTGGGTTAGGTCTGGGTTATGCCCGCATCTAGCTCATGATTTTGCCTTTTTCGCAAACTTGTTGGCCAGATCCTGGGTTTTTTCCGTGTTTGAATCACGGAGTAATGTTGTAGCACACTGAGGCAGTCAATCAAACCTGGTTTCGATCAATATTTCAGAGGATAACACCGGTTAGGTCTGGGTTAGGTCTGAGTTATGCCCGCATCTGGCTCATGATTTTGCCTTCTTCGCATACTTGTTGGCCAGATCCTGGGTTTTTTTCGTGTTTGAATCACGTAGTAATGTGGTACCACACTGAGGCAGTCAATTAACCCTGGTTTCGATCAATATTTTGGAGGATAACACCGGTTAGGTCTGGGTTAGGTCTGGGATATGCGCGCATCTGGCTCATGATTTTGCCTTTTTCGCAAACTTGATGGCCAGATCATGGGTTTTCTCCGTGCTTGAATCACGTAGTAATGTTGTACCACACTGAGGCAGTCAATTAAACCAGGATTCGGACAGTATTTTAGAGGATAACACCGGTTAGGTCTGGGTTAGGTCTGGGTTATGCCCGCATCTGGCTCATGATTTTGCCTTCTTCGCATACTTGTTGGCCAGATCCTGGGTTTTTTTCGTGTTTGAATCACGTAGGAATGTGGTAACACACTGAAGCAGTCAATTAAACCTGGTTTCGATCAATATTTTAGTGGATAACACCGGTTAGGTCTGGGTTAGGTCTGGTATATGCGCGCATCTGGCTTATACTTTCGCCTTTTTCGCAAACTTGTTGGCAGATCATGGGTTTCTTCCGTGTTTGAATCACGTAGTAATGTTGTACCACACTGAGGCAGTCAATTAAACCTGGATTCGGACAGTATTTTAGAGGATAGCACCGGTTAGGTCTGGGTTAGGTCTGGTATATGCGCGCATCTGGCTTATACTTTCGCCTTTTTCGCAAACTTGTTGGCCAGATCATGGGTTTCTTCCGTGTTTGAATCACGTAGTAATGTTGTACCACACTGAGGCAGTCAATTAAACCTGGATTCGGACAGTATTTTAGAGGATAACACCGGTTAGGTCTGGGTTAGGTCTGGGTTATGCCCGCATCTGGCTCATGATTTTGCCTTCTTCGCATACTTGTTGGCCAGATCCTGGGTCTTTTTCGTGTTTGAATCACGCAGTAATGTGGTAACACACTGAAGCAGTCAATTAAACCTGGTTTCGATCAATATTTTAGAGGATAACACCGGTTCGGTCTGGGTTAGGTCTGGACAATGCGCGCATCTGGCTTATACTTTCGCCATTTTCGCAAACTTGTTGGCCAGATCCTGGGTTTTTTTCGTGTTTGAATCACGCAGTAATGTGGTACCACACAGAAACAGTCCATTAAACCTGGATTCGGACAGTATTTTAGAGGATAACACCGGTTAGGCCTGGGTTTCGTCTGGGTAATGTCCGCACCTGGCTCATGATTTTGCCTTCTTCGCATACTTGTTGGCCAGATCCTGGGGTTGTTTCGTGTTTGAATCACGCAGTAATGTGGTAACACACTGAAGGAGTCAATTAAACCTGGTTTCGATCAATATTTTAGAGGATAACACCGGTTAGGTCTGGGTTAGGTCTGGGTTATACCAGCATCTGGCTCATGATTTTGCCATCTTCGCATTCTTGTTGGCCAGATCCTGGGTTTTTTTCGTGTTTGAATCACGTAGGAATGTGGTAACACACTGAAGCAGTCAATTAAACCTGGTTTCGATCAATATTTCAGAGGATAACACCGGTTAGGTCTGGGTTAGGTCTGGGTTATGCCCGCATCTGGCTCATGATTTTGCCTTCTTCGCATACTTGTTGGCCAGATTCTGGGTTTTTTTCGTGTTTGAATCACGTAGTAATGTGGTAACACAATGAAGCAGTCAAATAACCCTGGTTTCGATCAATATTTTGGAGGAGAACACCGGTTAGGTCTGGGTTAGGTCTGGGTTATGCCCGCATCTGGCTCATGATTTTGCCTTTTTCGCAAACTTGTTGGCCAGATCCTGGGTTTTTTCCGTGTTTGAATCACGTAGTAATGTTGTAGCACACTGAGGCAGTCAATTAAACCTGGTTTCGATCAATATTTTAGAGGATAACACCGGTTAGGTCTGGGTTAGGTCTGGGTTATGCCCGCATCTGGCTTATACTTTCGCCTTTTTCGCAAACATGTTGGCTAGATCCTGGGTTATTTTCGGTTTTGAATCACGTGGTAATGTGGTACGACACAGGAACAATCCATTAAACCTGGATTCGGACAGTATTTTAGAGGATAACACCGCTTAGGTCTGGGTTAGGTCTGGGTTATGCCCGCATCTGGCTCATGATTTTGCCTTCTTCGCATACTTGTTGGCCAGATCCTGGGTTTTTTTCGTGTTTGAATCACGTAGTAATGTGGTAACACACTGAAGCAGTCAATTAAACCTGGTTTCGATCAATATTTTAGGGGATAACACCGGTTAGGTCTGGGTTAGGTCTGGGTTATACCAGCATCTGGCTCATGATTTTGCCCTCTTCGCATTCTTGTTGGCCAGATCCTGGGTTTTTTTCGTGTTTGAATCATGTAGGAATGTGGTAACACACTGAAGCAGTCAATTATACCTGGTTTCGATCAATATTTCAGAGGATAACACCGGTTAGGTCTGGGTTAGGTCAGGGTTATGCCCGCATCTGGCTCATGATTTTGCCTTCCTCGCATACTTGTTGGCCAGATCCTGGGTTTTTATCGTGTTTGAATCACGTAGTAATGTGGCACCACACTGAGGCAGTCAATTAACCCTGGTTTCGATCAATATTTTGGAGGATAACACCGGTTAGGTCTGGGTTAGGTCTGGGTTATGCCCGCATCTGGCTCATGATTTTGCCTTTTTCGCAAACTTGTTGGCCAGATCCTGGGTTTTTTCCGTGTTTGAATCACGTAGTAATGTTGTAGCACACTGAGGCAGTCAATTAAACCTGGTTTCGATCAATATTTCAGAGGATAACACCGGTTAGGTCTGGGTTAGGTCAGGGTTATGCCCGCATCTGGCTCATGATTTTGCCTTGCTCGCATACTTGTTGGCCAGATCCTGGGTTTTTTCCGTGTTTGAATCACGCAGTAATGTGGTAACACACTGAAGCAGTCAATTAAACCTGGTTTCGATCAATATTTCAGAGGATATCACCGGTTAGGTCTGGGTTAGGTCTGGGTTATGCCCGCATCTGGCTCATGATTTTGCCTTTTTCGCAAACTTGTTGGCCAGATCCTGGGTTTTTTCCGTGTTTGAATCACGTAGTAATGTGGTACCACACTGAGGCAGTCAATTAAACCTGGTTTCGATCAATATTTCAGAGGATAACACCGGTTAGGTCTGGGTTAGGTCTGGGTTATGCCCGCATCTGGCTCATGATTTTGCCTTCTTCGCATACTTGCTGGCCAGATCCTGGGTTTTTTTCGTGTTTGAATCACGTAGTAATGTGGTAACACAATGAAGCAGTCAAATAACCCTGGTTTCGATCAATATTTTGGAGGATAACACCGGTTAGGTCTGGGTTAGGTCTGGGTTATGCCCGCATCTGGCTCATGATTTTGCCTTTTTCGCAAACTTGTTGGCCAGATCCTGGGTTTTTTCCGTGTTTGAATCACGTAGTAATGTTGTAGCACACTGTGGCAGTCAATTAAACCTGGTTTCGATCAATATTTTAGAGGATAACACCGGTTAGGTCTGGGTTAGGTCTGAGATATGCGCGCATCTGGCTTATACTTTCGCCTTTTTCGCAAACTTGTTGGCCAGATCCTGGGTTTTTTCCGTGTTTGATTCACGTAGTAATGTGGTACCACACTGAGGCAGTCAATTAAACCTGGTTTCGATCAATATTTCAGAGGATAACACCGGTTAGGTCTGGGTTAGGTCAGGGTTATGCCCGCATCTGGCTCATGATTTTGCCTTCTTCGCATACTTGTTGGCCAGATCCTGGGTTTTTATCGTGTTTGAATCACGTAGTAATGTGGCACCACACTGAGGCAGTCAATTAACCCTGGTTTCGATCAATATTTTGGAGGATAACACCGGTTAGGTCTGGGTTAGGTCTGGGTTATGCCCGCATCTGGCTCATGATTTTGCCTTTTTCGCAAACTTGTTGGCCAGATCCTGGGTTTTTTTCGTGTTTGAATCATGTAGGAATGTGGTAACACACTGAAGCAGTCAATTATACCTGGTTTCGATCAATATTTCAGAGGATAACACCGGTTAGGTCTGGGTTAGGTCTGGGTTATGCCCGCATCTGGCTCATGATTTTGCCTTCTTCGCATACTTGCTGGCCAGATCCTGGGTTTTTTTCGTGTTTGAATCACGTAGTAATGTGGTAACACAATGAAGCAGTCAAATAACCCTGGTTTCGATCAATATTTTGGAGGATAACACCGGTTAGGTCTGGGTTAGGTCTGGGTTATGCCCGCAACTGGCTCATGATTTTGCCTTTTTCGCAAACTTGTTGGCCAGATCCTGGGTTTTTTCCGTGTTTGAATCACGTAGTAATGTTGTAGCACACTGAGGCAGTCAATTAAACCTGGTTTCGATCAATATTTTAGAGGATAACACCGGTTAGGTCTGGGTTAGGTCTGAGATATGCGCGCATCTGGCTTATACTTTCGCCTTTTTCGCAAACTTGTTGGCCAGATCCTGGGTTTTTTCCGTGTTTGAATCACGTAGTAATGTGGTACCACACTGAGGCAGTCAATTAAACCTGGTTTCGATCAATATTTCAGAGGATAACACCGGTTAGGTCTGGGTTAGGTCTGGGTTATGCCCGCATCTGGCTCATGATTTTGCCTTCTTCGCATACTTGCTGGCCAGATCCTGGGTTTTTTTCGTGTTTGAATCACGTAGTAATGTGGTAACACAATGAAGCAGTCAAATAACCCTGGTTTCGATCAATATTTTGGAGGATAACACCGGTTTGGTCTGGGTTAGGTCTGGGTTATGCCCGCATCTAGCTCATGATTTTGCCTTTTTCGCAAACTTGTTGGCCAGATCCTGGGTTTTTTCCGTGTTTGAATCACGGAGTAATGTTGTAGCACACTGAGGCAGTCAATCAAACCTGGTTTCGATCAATATTTCAGAGGATAACACCGGTTAGGTCTGGGTTAGGTCTGAGTTATGCCCGCATCTGGCTCATGATTTTGCCTTCTTCGCATACTTGTTGGCCAGATCCTGGGTTTTTTTCGTGTTTGAATCACGTAGTAATGTGGTACCACACTGAGGCAGTCAATTAACCCTGGTTTCGATCAATATTTTGGAGGATAACACCGGTTAGGTCTGGGTTAGGTCTGGGATATGCGCGCATCTGGCTCATGATTTTGCCTTTTTCGCAAACTTGATGGCCAGATCATGGGTTTTCTCCGTGCTTGAATCACGTAGTAATGTTGTACCACACTGAGGCAGTCAATTAAACCAGGATTCGGACAGTATTTTAGAGGATAACACCGGTTAGGTCTGGGTTAGGTCTGGGTTATGCCCGCATCTGGCTCATGATTTTGCCTTCTTCGCATACTTGTTGGCCAGATCCTGGGTTTTTTTCGTGTTTGAATCACGTAGGAATGTGGTAACACACTGAAGCAGTCAATTAAACCTGGTTTCGATCAATATTTTAGTGGATAACACCGGTTAGGTCTGGGTTAGGTCTGGTATATGCGCGCATCTGGCTTATACTTTCGCCTTTTTCGCAAACTTGTTGGCAGATCATGGGTTTCTTCCGTGTTTGAATCACGTAGTAATGTTGTACCACACTGAGGCAGTCAATTAAACCTGGATTCGGACAGTATTTTAGAGGATAGCACCGGTTAGGTCTGGGTTAGGTCTGGTATATGCGCGCATCTGGCTTATACTTTCGCCTTTTTCGCAAACTTGTTGGCCAGATCATGGGTTTCTTCCGTGTTTGAATCACGTAGTAATGTTGTACCACACTGAGGCAGTCAATTAAACCTGGATTCGGACAGTATTTTAGAGGATAACACCGGTTAGGTCTGGGTTAGGTCTGGGTTATGCCCGCATCTGGCTCATGATTTTGCCTTCTTCGCATACTTGTTGGCCAGATCCTGGGTCTTTTTCGTGTTTGAATCACGCAGTAATGTGGTAACACACTGAAGCAGTCAATTAAACCTGGTTTCGATCAATATTTTAGAGGATAACACCGGTTCGGTCTGGGTTAGGTCTGGACAATGCGCGCATCTGGCTTATACTTTCGCCATTTTCGCAAACTTGTTGGCCAGATCCTGGGTTTTTTTCGTGTTTGAATCACGCAGTAATGTGGTACCACACAGAAACAGTCCATTAAACCTGGATTCGGACAGTATTTTAGAGGATAACACCGGTTAGGCCTGGGTTTCGTCTGGGTAATGTCCGCACCTGGCTCATGATTTTGCCTTCTTCGCATACTTGTTGGCCAGATCCTGGGGTTGTTTCGTGTTTGAATCACGCAGTAATGTGGTAACACACTGAAGGAGTCAATTAAACCTGGTTTCGATCAATATTTTAGAGGATAACACCGGTTAGGTCTGGGTTAGGTCTGGGTTATACCAGCATCTGGCTCATGATTTTGCCCTCTTCGCATTCTTGTTGGCCAGATCCTGGGTTTTTTTCGTGTTTGAATCACGTAGGAATGTGGTAACACACTGAAGCAGTCAATTAAACCTGGTTTCGATCAATATTTCAGAGGATAACACCGGTTAGGTCTGGGTTAGGTCTGGGTTATGCCCGCATCTGGCTCATGATTTTGCCTTCTTCGCATACTTGTTGGCCAGATTCTGGGTTTTTTTCGTGTTTGAATCACGTAGTAATGTGGTAACACAATGAAGCAGTCAAATAACCCTGGTTTCGATCAATATTTTGGAGGAGAACACCGGTTAGGTCTGGGTTAGGTCTGGGTTATGCCCGCATCTGGCTCATGATTTTGCCTTTTTCGCAAACTTGTTGGCCAGATCCTGGGTTTTTTCCGTGTTTGAATCACGTAGTAATGTTGTAGCACACTGAGGCAGTCAATTAAACCTGGTTTCGATCAATATTTTAGAGGATAACACCGGTTAGGTCTGGGTTAGGTCTGGGTTATGCCCGCATCTGGCTTATACTTTCGCCTTTTTCGCAAACATGTTGGCTAGATCCTGGGTTATTTTCGGTTTTGAATCACGTGGTAATGTGGTACGACACAGGAACAATCCATTAAACCTGGATTCGGACAGTATTTTAGAGGATAACACCGCTTAGGTCTGGGTTAGGTCTGGGTTATGCCCGCATCTGGCTCATGATTTTGCCTTCTTCGCATACTTGTTGGCCAGATCCTGGGTTTTTTTCGTGTTTGAATCACGTAGTAATGTGGTAACACACTGAAGCAGTCAATTAAACCTGGTTTCGATCAATATTTTAGGGGATAACACCGGTTAGGTCTGGGTTAGGTCTGGGTTATACCAGCATCTGGCTCATGATTTTGCCCTCTTCGCATTCTTGTTGGCCAGATCCTGGGTTTTTTTCGTGTTTGAATCATGTAGGAATGTGGTAACACACTGAAGCAGTCAATTATACCTGGTTTCGATCAATATTTCAGAGGATAACACCGGTTAGGTCTGGGTTAGGTCTGGGTTATGCCCGCATCTGGCTCATGATTTTGCCTTCTTCGCATACTTGCTGGCCAGATCCTGGGTTTTTTTCGTGTTTGAATCACGTAGTAATGTGGTAACACAATGAAGCAGTCAAATAACCCTGGTTTCGATCAATATTTTGGAGGATAACACCGGTTAGGTCTGGGTTAGGTCTGGGTTATGCCCGCATCTGGCTCATGATTTAGCCTTTTTCGCAAACTTGTTGGCCAGATCCTGGGTTTTTTCCGTGTTTGAATCACGTAGTAATGTTGTAGCACACTGAGGCAGTCAATTAAACCTGGTTTCGATCAATATTTTAGAGGATAACACCGATTTGGTCTGGGTTAAGTCTGAGATATGCGCGCATCTGGCTTATACTTTCGCCTTTTTCGCAAACTTGTTGGCCAGATCCCGGGTTTTTTCCGTGTTTGAATCACGTAGTAATGTGGTACCACACTGAGGCAGTCAATTAAACCTGGTTTCGATCAATATTTCAGAGGATAACACCGGTTAGGTCTGGGTTAGGTCAGGGTTATGCCCGCATCTGGCTCATGATTTTGCCTTCCTCGCATACTTGTTGGCCAGATCCTGGGTTTTTATCGTGTTTGAATCACGTAGTAATGTGGCACCACACTGAGGCAGTCAATTAACCCTGGTTTCGATCAATATTTTGGAGGATAACACCGGTTAGGTCTGGGTTATGCCCGCATCTGGCTCATGATTTTGCCTTTTTCGCAAACTTGTTGGCCAGATCCTGGGTTTTTTCCGTGTTTGAATCACGTAGTAATGTTGTAGCACACTGAGGCAGTCAATTAAACCTGGTTTCGATCAATATTTCAGAGGATATCACCGGTTAGGTCTGGGTTAGGTCAGGGTTATGCCCGCATCTGGCTCATGATTTTGCCTTCCTCGCATACTTGTTGGCCAGATCCTGGGTTTTTTCCGTGTTTGAATCACGCAGTAATGTGGTAACACACTGAAGCAGTCAATTAAACCTGGTTTCGATCAATATTTCAGAGGATAACACCGGTTAGGTCTGGGTTAGGTCTGGGTTATGCCCGCATCTGGCTCATGATTTTGCCTTCTTCGCATACTTGTTGGCCAGATCCTGGGTTTTTTTCGTGTTTGAATCACGTAGTAATGTGGTACCACACTGAGGCAGTCAATTAACCCTGGTTTCGATCAATATTTTGGAGGATAACACCGGTTAGGTCTGGGTTAGGTCTGGGTTATGCCCGCATCTGGCTCATGATTTTGCCTTTTTCGCAAACTTGTTGGCCAGATCCTGGGTTTTTTTCGTGTTTGAATCATGTAGGAATGTGGTAACACACTGAAGCAGTCAATTATACATGGTTTCGATCAATATTTCAGAGGATAACACCGGTTAGGTCTGGGTTAGGTCTGGGTTATGCCCGCATCTGGCTCATGATTTTGCCTTCTTCGCATACTTGCTGGCCAGATCCTGGGTTTTTTTCGTGTTTGAATCACGTAGTAATGTGGTAACACAATGAAGCAGTCAAATAACCCTGGTTTCGATCAATATTTTGGAGGATAACACCGGTTAGGTCTGGGTTAGGTCTGGGTTATGCCCGCATCTGGCTCATGATTTTGCCTTTTTCGCAAACTTGTTGGCCAGATCCTGGGTTTTTTCCGTGTTTGAATCACGTAGTAATGTTGTAGCACACTGAGGCAGTCAATTAAACCTGGTTTCGATCAATATTTTAGAGGATAACACCGGTTAGGTCTGGGTTAGGTCTGAGATATGCGCGCATCTGGCTTATACTTTCGCCTTTTTCGCAAACTTGTTGGCCAGATCCTGGGTTTTTTCCGTGTTTGAATCACGTAGTAATGTGGTACCACACTGAGGCAGTCAATTAAACCTGGTTTCGATCAATATTTCAGAGGATAACACCGGTTAGGTCTGGGTTAGGTCTGGGTTATGCCCGCATCTGGCTCATGATTTTGCCTTCTTCGCATACTTGCTGGCCAGATCCTGCGTTTTTTTCGTGTTTGAATCACGTAGTAATGTGGTAACACAATGAAGCAGTCAAATAACCCTGGTTTCGATCAATATTTTGGAGGATAACACCGGTTAGGTCTGGGTTAGGTCTGGGTTATGCCCGCATCTGGCTCATGATTTTGCTTTTTTCGCAAACTTGTTGGCCAGGTCCTGGGTTTTTTCCGTGTTTGAATCACGTAGTAATGTTGTAGCACACTGAGGCAGTCAATTAAACCTGGTTTCGATCAATATTTCAGAGGATAACACCGGTTAGGTCTGGGTTAGGTCTGGGTTATGCCCGCATCTGGCTCATGATTTTGCCTTCTTCGCATACTTGTTGGCCAGATCCTGGGTTTTTTTCGTGTTTGAATCACGTAGTAATGTGGTACCACACTGAGGCAGTCAATTAACCCTGGTTTCGATCAATATTTTGGAGGATAACACCGGTTAGGTCTGGGTTAGGTCTGGGAAATGCGCGCATCTGGCTCATGATTTTGCCTTTTTCGCAAACTTGATGGCCAGATCATGGGTTTTCTCCGTGCTTGAATCACGTAGTAATGTTGTACCACACTGAGGCAGTCAATTAAACCAGGATTCGGTCAGTATTTTAGAGGATAACACCGGTTAGGTCTGGGTTAGGTCTGGGTTATGCCCGCATCTGGCTCATGATTTTGCCTTCTTCGCATACTTGTTGGCCAGATCCTGGGTTTTTTTCGTGTTTGAATCACGTAGGAATGTGGTAACACACTGAAGCAGTCAATTAAACCTGGTTTCGATCAATATTTTAGTGGATAACACCGGTTAGGTCTGGGTTAGGTCTGGTATATGCGCGCATCTGGCTTATACTTTCGCCTTTTTCGCAAACTTGTTGGCAGATCATGGGTTTCTTCCGTGTTTGAATCACGTAGTAATGTTGTACCACACTGAGGCAGTCAATTAAACCTGGATTCGGACAGTATTTTAGAGGATAGCACCGGTTAGGTCTGGGTTAGGTCTGGTATATGCGCGCATCTGGCTTATACTTTCGCCTTTTTCGCAAACTTGTTGGCCAGATCATGGGTTTCTTCCGTGTTTGAATCACGTAGTAATGTTGTACCACACTGAGGCAGTCAATTAAACCTGGATTCGGACAGTATTTTAGAGGATAACACCGGTTAGGTCTGGGTTAGGTCTGGGTTATGCCCGCATCTGGCTCATGATTTTGCCTTCTTCGCATACTTGTTGGCCAGATCCTGGGTTTTTTTCGTGTTTGAATCACTTGGTAATGTGGTAACACACTGAAGCAGTCAATTAAACCTGGTTTCGATCAATATTTTAGAGGATAACACCGGTTCGGTCTGGGTTAGGTCTGGACAATGCGCGCATCTGGCTTATACTTTCGCCATTTTCGCAAACTTGTTGGCCAGATCCTGGGTTTTTTTCGTGTTTGAATCACGCAGTAATGTGGTACCACACAGAAACAGTCCATTAAACCTGGATTCGGACAGTATTTTAGAGGATAACACCGGTTAGGCCTGGGTTTCGTCTGGGTAATGTCCGCACCTGGCTCATGATTTTGCCTTCTTCGCATACTTGTTGGCCAGATCCTGGGTTTGTTTCGTGTTTGAATCACGCAGTAATGTGGTAACACACTGAAGGAGTCAATTAAACCTGGTTTCGATCAATATTTTAGAGGATAACACCGGTTAGGTCTGGGTTAGGTCTGGGTTATACCAGCATCTGGCTCATGATTTTGCCCTCTTCGCATTCTTGTTGGCCAGATCCTGGGTTTTTTTCGTGTTTGAATCACGTAGGAATGTGGTAACACACTGAAGCAGTCAATTAAACCTGGTTTCGATCAATATTTCAGAGGATAACACCGGTTAGGTCTGGGTTAGGTCTGGGTTATGCCCGCATCTGGCTCATGATTTTGCCTTCTTCGCATACTTGTTGGCCAGATTCTGGGTTTTTTTCGTGTTTGAATCACGTAGTAATGTGGTAACACAATGAAGCAGTCAAATAACCCTGGTTTCGATCAATATTTTGGAGGAGAACACCGGTTAGGTCTGGGTTAGGTCTGGGTTATGCCCGCATCTGGCTCATGATTTTGCCTTTTTCGCAAACTTGTTGGCCAGATCCTGGGTTTTTTCCGTGTTTGAATCACGTAGTAATGTTGTAGCACACTGAGGCAGTCAATTAAACCTGGTTTCGATCAATATTTTAGAGGATAACACCGATTTGGTCTGGGTTAGGTCTGGGTTATGCCCGCATCTGGCTTATACTTTCGCCTTTTTCGCAAACATGTTGGCCAGATCCCGGGTTTTTTCCGTGTTTGAATCACGTAGTAATGTGGTACCACACTGAGGCAGTCAATTAAACCTGGTTTCGATCAATATTTCAGAGGATAACACCGGTTAGGTCTGGGTTAGGTCAGGGTTATGCCCGCATCTGGCTCATGATTTTGCCTTCCTCGCATACTTGTTGGCCAGATCCTGGGTTTTTATCGTGTTTGAATCACGTAGTAATGTGGCACCACACTGAGGCAGTCAATTAACCCTGGTTTCGATCAATATTTTGGAGGATAACACCGGTTAGGTCTGGGTTATGCCCGCATCTGGCTCATGATTTTGCCTTTTTCGCAAACTTGTTGGCCAGATCCTGGGTTTTTTCCGTGTTTGAATCACGTAGTAATGTTGTAGCACACTGAGGCAGTCAATTAAACCTGGTTTCGATCAATATTTCAGAGGATATCACCGGTTAGGTCTGGGTTAGGTCAGGGTTATGCCCGCATCTGGCTCATGATTTTGCCTTCCTCGCATACTTGTTGGCCAGATCCTGGGTTTTTTCCGTGTTTGAATCACGCAGTAATGTGGTAACACACTGAAGCAGTCAATTAAACCTGGTTTCGATCAATATTTCAGAGGATAACACCGGTTAGGTCTGGGTTAGGTCTGGGTTATGCCCGCATCTGGCTCATGATTTTGCCTTCTTCGCATACTTGTTGGCCAGATCCTGGGTTTTTTTCGTGTTTGAATCACGTAGTAATGTGGTACCACACTGAGGCAGTCAATTAACCCTGGTTTCGATCAATATTTTGGAGGATAACACCGGTTAGGTCTGGGTTAGGTCTGGGTTATGCCCGCATCTGGCTCATGATTTTGCCTTTTTCGCAAACTTGTTGGCCAGATCCTGGGTTTTTTTCGTGTTTGAATCATGTAGGAATGTGGTAACACACTGAAGCAGTCAATTATACATGGTTTCGATCAATATTTCAGAGGATAACACCGGTTAGGTCTGGGTTAGGTCTGGGTTATGCCCGCATCTGGCTCATGATTTTGCCTTCTTCGCATACTTGCTGGCCAGATCCTGGGTTTTTTTCGTGTTTGAATCACGTAGTAATGTGGTAACACAATGAAGCAGTCAAATAACCCTGGTTTCGATCAATATTTTGGAGGATAACACCGGTTAGGTCTGGGTTAGGTCTGGGTTATGCCCGCATCTGGCTCATGATTTTGCCTTTTTCGCAAACTTGTTGGCCAGATCCTGGGTTTTTTCCGTGTTTGAATCACGTAGTAATGTTGTAGCACACTGAGGCAGTCAATTAAACCTGGTTTCGATCAATATTTTAGAGGATAACACCGGTTAGGTCTGGGTTAGGTCTGAGATATGCGCGCATCTGGCTTATACTTTCGCCTTTTTCGCAAACTTGTTGGCCAGATCCTGGGTTTTTTCCGTGTTTGAATCACGTAGTAATGTGGTACCACACTGAGGCAGTCAATTAAACCTGGTTTCGATCAATATTTCAGAGGATAACACCGGTTAGGTCTGGGTTAGGTCTGGGTTATGCCCGCATCTGGCTCATGATTTTGCCTTCTTCGCATACTTGCTGGCCAGATCCTGCGTTTTTTTCGTGTTTGAATCACGTAGTAATGTGGTAACACAATGAAGCAGTCAAATAACCCTGGTTTCGATCAATATTTTGGAGGATAACACCGGTTAGGTCTGGGTTAGGTCTGGGTTATGCCCGCATCTGGCTCATGATTTTGCTTTTTTCGCAAACTTGTTGGCCAGGTCCTGGGTTTTTTCCGTGTTTGAATCACGTAGTAATGTTGTAGCTCACTGAGGCAGTCAATTAAACCTGGTTTCGATCAATATTTCAGAGGATAACACCGGTTAGGTCTGGGTTAGGTCTGGGTTATGCCCGCATCTGGCTCATGATTTTGCCTTCTTCGCATACTTGTTGGCCAGATCCTGGGTTTTTTTCGTGTTTGAATCACGTAGTAATGTGGTACCACACTGAGGCAGTCAATTAACCCTGGTTTCGATCAATATTTTGGAGGATAACACCGGTTAGGTCTGGGTTAGGTCTGGGAAATGCGCGCATCTGGCTCATGATTTTGCCTTTTTCGCAAACTTGATGGCCAGATCATGGGTTTTCTCCGTGCTTGAATCACGTAGTAATGTTGTACCACACTGAGGCAGTCAATTAAACCAGGATTCGGTCAGTATTTTAGAGGATAACACCGGTTAGGTCTGGGTTAGGTCTGGGTTATGCCCGCATCTGGCTCATGATTTTGCCTTCTTCGCATACTTGTTGGCCAGATCCTGGGTTTTTTTCGTGTTTGAATCACGTAGGAATGTGGTAACACACTGAAGCAGTCAATTAAACCTGGTTTCGATCAATATTTTAGTGGATAACACCGGTTAGGTCTGGGTTAGGTCTGGTATATGCGCGCATCTGGCTTATACTTTCGCCTTTTTCGCAAACTTGTTGGCAGATCATGGGTTTCTTCCGTGTTTGAATCACGTAGTAATGTTGTACCACACTGAGGCAGTCAATTAAACCTGGATTCGGACAGTATTTTAGAGGATAGCACCGGTTAGGTCTGGGTTAGGTCTGGTATATGCGCGCATCTGGCTTATACTTTCGCCTTTTTCGCAAACTTGTTGGCCAGATCATGGGTTTCTTCCGTGTTTGAATCACGTAGTAATGTTGTACCACACTGAGGCAGTCAATTAAACCTGGATTCGGACAGTATTTTAGAGGATAACACCGGTTAGGTCTGGGTTAGGTCTGGGTTATGCCCGCATCTGGCTCATGATTTTGCCTTCTTCGCATACTTGTTGGCCAGATCCTGGGTTTTTTTCGTGTTTGAATCACTTGGTAATGTGGTAACACACTGAAGCAGTCAATTAAACCTGGTTTCGATCAATATTTTAGAGGATAACACCGGTTCGGTCTGGGTTAGGTCTGGACAATGCGCGCATCTGGCTTATACTTTCGCCATTTTCGCAAACTTGTTGGCCAGATCCTGGGTTTTTTTCGTGTTTGAATCACGCAGTAATGTGGTACCACACAGAAACAGTCCATTAAACCTGGATTCGGACAGTATTTTAGAGGATAACACCGGTTAGGCCTGGGTTTCGTCTGGGTAATGTCCGCACCTGGCTCATGATTTTGCCTTCTTCGCATACTTGTTGGCCAGATCCTGGGTTTGTTTCGTGTTTGAATCACGCAGTAATGTGGTAACACACTGAAGGAGTCAATTAAACCTGGTTTCGATCAATATTTTAGAGGATAACACCGGTTAGGTCTGGGTTAGGTCTGGGTTATACCAGCATCTGGCTCATGATTTTGCCCTCTTCGCATTCTTGTTGGCCAGATCCTGGGTTTTTTTCGTGTTTGAATCACGTAGGAATGTGGTAACACACTGAAGCAGTCAATTAAACCTGGTTTCGATCAATATTTCAGAGGATAACACCGGTTAGGTCTGGGTTAGGTCTGGGTTATGCCCGCATCTGGCTCATGATTTTGCCTTCTTCGCATACTTGTTGGCCAGATTCTGGGTTTTTTTCGTGTTTGAATCACGTAGTAATGTGGTAACACAATGAAGCAGTCAAATAACCCTGGTTTCGATCAATATTTTGGAGGAGAACACCGGTTAGGTCTGGGTTAGGTCTGGGTTATGCCCGCATCTGGCTCATGATTTTGCCTTTTTCGCAAACTTGTTGGCCAGATCCTGGGTTTTTTCCGTGTTTGAATCACGTAGTAATGTTGTAGCACACTGAGGCAGTCAATTAAACCTGGTTTCGATCAATATTTTAGAGGATAACACCGGTTAGGTCTGGGTTAGGTCTGGGTTATGCCCGCATCTGGCTTATACTTTCGCCTTTTTCGCAAACATGTTGGCTAGATCCTGGGTTATTTTCGGTTTTGAATCACGTGGTAATGTGGTACGACACAGGAACAATCCATTAAACCTGGATTCGGACAGTATTTTAGAGGATAACACCGCTTAGGTCTGGGTTAGGTCTGGGTTATGCCCGCATCTGGCTCATGATTTTGCCTTCTTCGCATACTTGTTGGCCAGATCCTGGGTTTTTTTCGTGTTTGAATCGCGTAGTAATGTGGTACCACACTGAGGCAGTCAATTAAACCTGGTTTCGATCAATATTTTAGGGGATAACACCGGTTAGGTCTGGGTTAGGTCTAGTATATGCGCGCATCTAGCTTATACTTTCGCCTTCTTCGCATACTTGTTGGCCAGATCCTGGGTTTTTTTCGTGTTTGAATCACGTAGTAATGTGGTAACACACTGAAGCAGTCAATTAAACCTGGTTTCGATCAATATTTTAGAGGATAACACCGGTTAGGTCTGGGTTAGGTCTGGGATATGCGCGCATCTGGCTTATACTTTCGCCTTTTTCGCAAACTTGTTGGCCAGATCCTGGGTTTTTTCCGTGTTTGAATCACGTAGTAATGTGGTACCACACTGAGGCAGTCAATTAAACCTGGTTTCGATCAATATTTCAGAGGATAACACCGTTTAGGTCTGGGTTAGGTCCGGGATATGCCCGCATCTGGCTCATGATTTTGCCTTCTTCGCATACTTGTTGGCCAGATTCTGGGTTTTTTTCGTGTTTGAATCACGTAGTAATGTGGTAACACAATGAAGCAGTCAAATAACCCTGGTTTCGATCAATATTTTGGAGGAGAACACCGGTTAGGTCTGGGTTAGGTCTGGGTTATGCCCGCATCTGGCTCATGATTTTGCCTTTTTCGCAAACTTGTTGGCCAGATCCTGGGTTTTTTCCGTGTTTGAATCACGTAGTAATGTTGTAGCACACTGAGGCAGTCAATTAAACCTGGTTTCGATCAATATTTTAGAGGATAACACCGGTTAGGTCTGGGTTAGGTCTGGGTTATGCCCGCATCTGGCTTATACTTTCGCCTTTTTCACAAACATGTTGGCTAGATCCTGGGTTATTTTCGGTTTTGAATCACGTGGTAATGTGGTACGACACAGGAACAATCCATTAAACCTGGATTCGGACAGTATTTTAGAGGATAACACCGCTTAGGTCTGGGTTAGGTCTGGGTTATGCCCGCATCTGGCTCATGATTTTGCCTTCTTCGCATACTTGTTGGCCAGATCCTGGGTTTTTTTCGTGTTTGAATCGCGTAGTAATGTGGTACCACACTGAGGCAGTCAATTAAACCTGGTTTCGATCAATATTTTAGGGGATAACACCGGTTAGGTCTGGGTTAGGTCTAGTATATGCGCGCATCTAGCTTATACTTTCGCCTTCTTCGCATACTTGTTGGCCAGATCCTTGGTTTTTTTCGTGTTTGAATCACGTAGTAATGTGGTAACACACTGAAGCAGTCAATTAAACCTGGTTTCGATCAATATTTTAGAGGATAACACCGGTTAGGTCTGGGTTAGGTCTGGGATATGCGCGCATCTGGCTTATACTTTCGCCTTTTTCGCAAACTTGTTGGCCAGATCCTGGGTTTTTTCCGTGTTTGAATCACGTAGTAATGTGGTACCACACTGAGGCAGTCAATTAAACCTGGTTTCGATCAATATTTCAGAGGATAACACCGTTTAGGTCTGGGTTAGGTCCGGGATATGCCCGCATCTGGCTCATGATTTTGCCTTCATCGTATACTTGTTGGCCAGATTCTGGGTTTTTTTCGTGTTTGAATCATGTAGGAATGTGGTAACACACTGAAGCAGTCAATTATACATGGTTTCGATCAATATTTCAGAGGATAACACCGGTTAGGTCTGGGTTAGGTCTGGGTTATGCCCGCATCTGGCTCATGATTTTGCCTTCTTCGCATACTTGCTGGCCAGATCCTGGGTTTTTTTCGTGTTTGAATCACGTAGTAATGTGGTAACACAATGAAGCAGTCAAATAACCCTGGTTTCGATCAATATTTTGGAGGATAACACCGGTTAGGTCTGGGTTAGGTCTGGGTTATGCCCGCATCTGGCTCATGATTTTGCCTTTTTCGCAAACTTGTTGGCCAGATCCTGGGTTTTTTCCGTGTTTGAATCACGTAGTAATGTTGTAGCACACTGAGGCAGTCAATTAAACCTGGTTTCGATCAATATTTTAGAGGATAACACCGGTTAGGTCTGGGTTAGGTCTGAGATATGCGCGCATCTGGCTTATACTTTCGCCTTTTTCGCAAACTTGTTGGCCAGATCCTGGGTTTTTTCCGTGTTTGAATCACGTAGTAATGTGGTACCACACTGAGGCAGTCAATTAAACCTGGTTTCGATCAATATTTCAGAGGATAACACCGGTTAGGTCTGGGTTAGGTCTGGGTTATGCCCGCATCTGGCTCATGATTTTGCCTTCTTCGCATACTTGCTGGCCAGATCCTGCGTTTTTTTCGTGTTTGAATCACGTAGTAATGTGGTAACACAATGAAGCAGTCAAATAACCCTGGTTTCGATCAATATTTTGGAGGATAACACCGGTTAGGTCTGGGTTAGGTCTGGGTTATGCCCGCATCTGGCTCATGATTTTGCTTTTTTCGCAAACTTGTTGGCCAGGTCCTGGGTTTTTTCCGTGTTTGAATCACGTAGTAATGTTGTAGCACACTGAGGCAGTCAATTAAACCTGGTTTCGATCAATATTTCAGAGGATAACACCGGTTAGGTCTGGGTTAGGTCTGGGTTATGCCCGCATCTGGCTCATGATTTTGCCTTCTTCGCATACTTGTTGGCCAGATCCTGGGTTTTTTTCGTGTTTGAATCACGTAGTAATGTGGTACCACACTGAGGCAGTCAATTAACCCTGGTTTCGATCAATATTTTGGAGGATAACACCGGTTAGGTCTGGGTTAGGTCTGGGAAATGCGCGCATCTGGCTCATGATTTTGCCTTTTTCGCAAACTTGATGGCCAGATCATGGGTTTTCTCCGTGCTTGAATCACGTAGTAATGTTGTACCACACTGAGGCAGTCAATTAAACCAGGATTCGGTCAGTATTTTAGAGGATAACACCGGTTAGGTCTGGGTTAGGTCTGGGTTATGCCCGCATCTGGCTCATGATTTTGCCTTCTTCGCATACTTGTTGGCCAGATCCTGGGTTTTTTTCGTGTTTGAATCACGTAGGAATGTGGTAACACACTGAAGCAGTCAATTAAACCTGGTTTCGATCAATATTTTAGTGGATAACACCGGTTAGGTCTGGGTTAGGTCTGGTATATGCGCGCATCTGGCTTATACTTTCGCCTTTTTCGCAAACTTGTTGGCAGATCATGGGTTTCTTCCGTGTTTGAATCACGTAGTAATGTTGTACCACACTGAGGCAGTCAATTAAACCTGGATTCGGACAGTATTTTAGAGGATAGCACCGGTTAGGTCTGGGTTAGGTCTGGTATATGCGCGCATCTGGCTTATACTTTCGCCTTTTTCGCAAACTTGTTGGCCAGATCATGGGTTTCTTCCGTGTTTGAATCACGTAGTAATGTTGTACCACACTGAGGCAGTCAATTAAACCTGGATTCGGACAGTATTTTAGAGGATAACACCGGTTAGGTCTGGGTTAGGTCTGGGTTATGCCCGCATCTGGCTCATGATTTTGCCTTCTTCGCATACTTGTTGGCCAGATCCTGGGTTTTTTTCGTGTTTGAATCACTTGGTAATGTGGTAACACACTGAAGCAGTCAATTAAACCTGGTTTCGATCAATATTTTAGAGGATAACACCGGTTCGGTCTGGGTTAGGTCTGGACAATGCGCGCATCTGGCTTATACTTTCGCCATTTTCGCAAACTTGTTGGCCAGATCCTGGGTTTTTTTCGTGTTTGAATCACGCAGTAATGTGGTACCACACAGAAACAGTCCATTAAACCTGGATTCGGACAGTATTTTAGAGGATAACACCGGTTAGGCCTGGGTTTCGTCTGGGTAATGTCCGCACCTGGCTCATGATTTTGCCTTCTTCGCATACTTGTTGGCCAGATCCTGGGTTTGTTTCGTGTTTGAATCACGCAGTAATGTGGTAACACACTGAAGGAGTCAATTAAACCTGGTTTCGATCAATATTTTAGAGGATAACACCGGTTAGGTCTGGGTTAGGTCTGGGTTATACCAGCATCTGGCTCATGATTTTGCCCTCTTCGCATTCTTGTTGGCCAGATCCTGGGTTTTTTTCGTGTTTGAATCACGTAGGAATGTGGTAACACACTGAAGCAGTCAATTAAACCTGGTTTCGATCAATATTTCAGAGGATAACACCGGTTAGGTCTGGGTTAGGTCTGGGTTATGCCCGCATCTGGCTCATGATTTTGCCTTCTTCGCATACTTGTTGGCCAGATTCTGGGTTTTTTTCGTGTTTGAATCACGTAGTAATGTGGTAACACAATGAAGCAGTCAAATAACCCTGGTTTCGATCAATATTTTGGAGGAGAACACCGGTTAGGTCTGGGTTAGGTCTGGGTTATGCCCGCATCTGGCTCATGATTTTGCCTTTTTCGCAAACTTGTTGGCCAGATCCTGGGTTTTTTCCGTGTTTGAATCACGTAGTAATGTTGTAGCACACTGAGGCAGTCAATTAAACCTGGTTTCGATCAATATTTTAGAGGATAACACCGGTTAGGTCTGGGTTAGGTCTGGGTTATGCCCGCATCTGGCTTATACTTTCGCCTTTTTCGCAAACATGTTGGCTAGATCCTGGGTTATTTTCGGTTTTGAATCACGTGGTAATGTGGTACGACACAGGAACAATCCATTAAACCTGGATTCGGACAGTATTTTAGAGGATAACACCGCTTAGGTCTGGGTTAGGTCTGGGTTATGCCCGCATCTGGCTCATGATTTTGCCTTCTTCGCATACTTGTTGGCCAGATCCTGGGTTTTTTTCGTGTTTGAATCGCGTAGTAATGTGGTACCACACTGAGGCAGTCAATTAAACCTGGTTTCGATCAATATTTTAGGGGATAACACCGGTTAGGTCTGGGTTAGGTCTAGTATATGCGCGCATCTAGCTTATACTTTCGCCTTCTTCGCATACTTGTTGGCCAGATCCTGGGTTTTTTTCGTGTTTGAATCACGTAGTAATGTGGTAACACACTGAAGCAGTCAATTAAACCTGGTTTCGATCAATATTTTAGAGGATAACACCGGTTAGGTCTGGGTTAGGTCTGGGATATGCGCGCATCTGGCTTATACTTTCGCCTTTTTCGCAAACTTGTTGGCCAGATCCTGGGTTTTTTCCGTGTTTGAATCACGTAGTAATGTGGTACCACACTGAGGCAGTCAATTAAACCTGGTTTCGATCAATATTTCAGAGGATAACACCGTTTAGGTCTGGGTTAGGTCCGGGATATGCCCGCATCTGGCTCATGATTTTGCCTTCTTCGCATACTTGTTGGCCAGATTCTGGGTTTTTTTCGTGTTTGAATCACGTAGTAATGTGGTAACACAATGAAGCAGTCAAATAACCCTGGTTTCGATCAATATTTTGGAGGAGAACACCGGTTAGGTCTGGGTTAGGTCTGGGTTATGCCCGCATCTGGCTCATGATTTTGCCTTTTTCGCAAACTTGTTGGCCAGATCCTGGGTTTTTTCCGTGTTTGAATCACGTAGTAATGTTGTAGCACACTGAGGCAGTCAATTAAACCTGGTTTCGATCAATATTTTAGAGGATAACACCGGTTAGGTCTGGGTTAGGTCTGGGTTATGCCCGCATCTGGCTTATACTTTCGCCTTTTTCACAAACATGTTGGCTAGATCCTGGGTTATTTTCGGTTTTGAATCACGTGGTAATGTGGTACGACACAGGAACAATCCATTAAACCTGGATTCGGACAGTATTTTAGAGGATAACACCGCTTAGGTCTGGGTTAGGTCTGGGTTATGCCCGCATCTGGCTCATGATTTTGCCTTCTTCGCATACTTGTTGGCCAGATCCTGGGTTTTTTTCGTGTTTGAATCGCGTAGTAATGTGGTACCACACTGAGGCAGTCAATTAAACCTGGTTTCGATCAATATTTTAGGGGATAACACCGGTTAGGTCTGGGTTAGGTCTAGTATATGCGCGCATCTAGCTTATACTTTCGCCTTCTTCGCATACTTGTTGGCCAGATCCTTGGTTTTTTTCGTGTTTGAATCACGTAGTAATGTGGTAACACACTGAAGCAGTCAATTAAACCTGGTTTCGATCAATATTTTAGAGGATAACACCGGTTAGGTCTGGGTTAGGTCTGGGATATGCGCGCATCTGGCTTATACTTTCGCCTTTTTCGCAAACTTGTTGGCCAGATCCTGGGTTTTTTCCGTGTTTGAATCACGTAGTAATGTGGTACCACACTGAGGCAGTCAATTAAACCTGGTTTCGATCAATATTTCAGAGGATAACACCGTTTAGGTCTGGGTTAGGTCCGGGATATGCCCGCATCTGGCTCATGATTTTGCCTTCATCGTATACTTGTTGGCCAGATTCTGGGTTTTTTTCGTGTTTGAATCACGTAGTAATGTGGTACCACACTGAGGCAGTCAATTAAACCTGGTTTCGATCAATATTTCAGAGGATAACACCGGTTAGGTCTGGGTTAGGTCAGGGTATTGCCGCATCTGGCTCATGATTTTGCCTTCCTCGCATACTTGTTGGCCAGATCCTGGGTTTTTATCGTGTTTGAATCACGTAGTAATGTGGCACCACACTGAGGCAGTCAATTAAACCTGGTTTCGATCAATATTTTGGAGGATAACACCGGTTAGGTCTGGGTTAGGTCTGGGATATGCGCGCATCTGGCTCATGATTTTGCCTTTTTCGCAAACTTCTTGGCCAGATCATGGGTTTTCTCCGTGTTTGAATCACGTAGTAATGTTGTACCACACTGAGGCAGTCAATTAAACCTGGATTCGGACAGTATTTTAGAGGATAACACCGGTTAGGTCTGGGTTAGGTCTGGGTTATGCCCGCATCTGGCTCATGATTTTGCCTTCTTCGCATACTTGTTGGCCAGATCCTGGGTTTTTTTCGTGTTTGAATCACGTAGTAATGTGGTACCACACTGAGCCAGTCAATTAACCCTGGTTTCGATCAATATTTTGGAGGATAACACCGGTTAGGTCTGGGTTAGGTCTGGGATATGCTCGCATCTGGCTCATGATTTTGCCTTTTTCGCAAACTTGATGGCCAGATCATGGGTTTTCTCCGTGTTTGAATCACGTAGTAATGTTGTACCACACTGAGGCAGTCAACTAAACCAGGATTCGGACAGTATTTTAGAGGATAACACCGGTTAGGTCTGGGTTAGGTCTGGGTTATGCCCGCATCTGGCTCATGATTTTGCCTTCTTCGCATACTTGTTGGCCAGATCCTGGGTTTTTTCCGTGTTTGAATCACGTAGTAATGTGGTACCACACTGAGGCAGTCAATTAAACCTGGTTTCGATCAATATTTCAGAGGATAACACCGGTTAGGTCTGGGTTAGGTCTGGGTTATGCCCGCATCTGGCTCATGATTTTGCCTTCTTCGCATACTTGCTGGCCAGATCCTGCGTTTTTTTCGTGTTTGAATCACGTAGTAATGTGGTAACACAATGAAGCAGTCAAATAACCCTGGTTTCGATCAATATTTCAGAGGATAACACCGGTTAGGTCTGGGTTAGGTCTGGGTTATGCCCGCATCTGGCTCATGATTTTGCCTTCTTCGCATACTTGTTGGCCAGATCCTGGGTTTTTTTCGTGTTTGAATCACGTAGTAATGTGGTACCACACTGAGGCAGTCAATTAACCCTGGTTTCGATCAATATTTTGGAGGATAACACCGGTTAGGTCTGGGTTAGGTCTGGGATATGCGCGCATCTGGCTCATGATTTTGCCTTTTTCGCAAACTTGATGGCCAGATCATGGGTTTTCTCCGTGCTTGAATCACGTAGTAATGTTGTACCACACTGAGGCAGTCAATTAAACCTGGATTCGGACAGTATTTTAGAGGATAGCACCGGTTAGGTCTGGGTTAGGTCTGGTATATGCGCGCATCTGGCTTATACTTTCGCCTTTTTCGCAAACTTGTTGGCCAGATCATGGGTTTCTTCCGTGTTTGAATCACGTAGGAATGTGGTAACACACTGAAGCAGTCAATTAAACCTGGTTTCGATCAATATTTTAGTGGATAACACCGGTTAGGTCTGTGTTAGGTCTGGTATATGCGCGCATCTGGCTTATACTTTCGCCTTTTTCGCAAACTTGTTGGCAGGTCATGGGTTTCTTCCGTGTTTGAATCACGTAGTAATGTTGTACCACACTGAGGCAGTCAATTAAACCTGGATTCGAACAGTATTTTAGAGGATAGCACCGGTTAGGTCTGGGTTAGGTCTGGTATATGCGCGCATCTGGCTTATACTTTCGCCTTTTTCGCAAACTTGTTGGCCAGATCATGGGTTTCTTCCGTGTTTGAATCACGTAGTAATGTTGTACCACACTGAGGCAGTCAATTAAACCTGGATTCGGACAGTATTTTAGAGGATAACACCGGTTAGGTCTGGGTTAGGTCTGGGTTATGCCCGCATCTGGCTCATGATTTTGCCTTCTTCGCATACTTGTTGGCCAGATCCTGGGTTTTTTTCGTGTTTGAATCACGTGGTAATGTGGTAACACACTGAAGCAGTCAATTAAACCTGGTTTCGATCAATATTTTAGAGGATAACACCGGTTCGGTCTGGGTTAGGTCTGGACAATGCGCGCATCTGGCTTATACTTTCGCCATTTTCGCAAACTTGTTGGCCAGATCCTGGGTTTTTTTCGTGTTTGAATCACGCAGTAATGTGGTACCACACAGAAACAGTCCATTAAACCTGGATTCGGACAGTATTTTAGAGGATAACACCGGTTAGGCCTGGGTTTCGTCTGGATAATGTCCGCACCTGGCTCATGATTTTGCCTTCTTCGCATACTTGTTGGCCAGATCCTGGGTTTGTTTCGTGTTTGAATCACGCAGTAATGTGGTAACACACTGAAGGAGTCAATTAAACCTGGTTTCGATCAATATTTTAGAGGATAACACCGGTTAGGTCTGGGTTAGGTCTGGGTTATACCAGCATCTGGCTCATGATTTTGCCCTCTTCGCATTCTTGTTGGCCAGATCCTGGGTTTTTTTCGTGTTTGAATCACGTAGGAATGTGGTAACACACTGAAGCAGTCAATTAAACCTGGTTTCGATCAATATTTCAGAGGATAACACCGGTTAGGTCTGGGTTAGGTCTGGGTTATGCCCGCATCTGGCTCATGATTTTGCCTTCTTCGCATACTTGTTGGCCAGATTCTGGGTTTTTTTCGTGTTTGAATCACGTAGTAATGTGGTAACACACTGAAGCAGTCAAATAACCCTGGTTTCGATCAATATTTTGGAGGAGAACACCGGTTAGGTCTGGGTTAGGTCTGGGTTATGCCCGCATCTGGCTCATGATTTTGCCTTTTTCGCAAACTTGTTGGCCAGATCCTGGGTTTTTTCCGTGTTTGAATCACGTAGTAATGTTGTAGCACACTGAGGCAGTCAATTAAACCTGGTTTCGATCAATATTTTAGAGGATAACACCGGTTAGGTCTGGGTTAGGTCTGGGTTATGCCCGCATCTGGCTTATACTTTCGCCCTTTTCGCAAACATGTTGGCTAGATCCTGGGTTATTTTCGGTTTTGAATCACGTGGTAATGTGGTACGACACAGGAACAATCCATTAAACCTGGATTCGGATAGTATTTTAGAGGATAACACCGCTTAGGTCTGGGTTAGGTCTGGGTTATGCCCGCATCTGGCTCATGATTTTGCCTTCTTCGCATACTTGTTGGCCAGATCCTGGGTTTTTTTCGTGTTTGAATCGCGTAGTAATGTGGTACCACACTGAGGCAGTCAATTAAACCTGGTTTCGATCAATATTTTAGGGGATAACACCGGTTAGGTCTGGGTTAGGTCTAGTATATGCGCGCATCTAGCTTATACTTTCGCCTTCTTCGCATACTTGTTGGCCAGATCCTGGGTTTTTTTCGTGTTTGAATCACGTAGTAATGTGGTAACACACTGAAGCAGTCAATTAAACCTGGTTTCGATCAATATTTTAGAGGATAACACCGGTTAGGTCTGGGTTAGGTCTGGGATATGCGCGCATCTGGCTTATACTTTCGCCTTTTTCGCAAACTTGTTGGCCAGATCCTGGGTTTTTTCCGTGTTTGAATCACGTAGTAATGTGGTACCACACTGAGGCAGTCAATTAAACCTGGTTTCGATCAATATTTCAGAGGATAACACCGTTTAGGTCTGGGTTAGGTCCGGGATATGCCCGCATCTGGCTCATGATTTTGCCTTCTTCGCATACTTGTTGGCCAGATTCTGGATTTTTTTCGTGTTTGAATCACGTAGTAATGTGGTACCACACTGAGGCAGTCAATTAAACCTGGTTTCGATCAATATTTCAGAGGATAACACCGGTTAGGTCTGGGTTAGGTCAGGGTTATGCCCGCATCTGGCTCATGATTTTGCCTTCCTCGCATACTTGTTGGCCAGATCCTGGGTTTTTATCGTGTTTGAATCACGTAGTAATGTGGCACCACACTGAGGCAGTCAATTAAACCTGGTTTCGATCAATATTTTGGAGGATAACACCGGTTAGGTCTGGGTTAGGTCTGGGATATGCGCGCATCTGGCTCATGATTTTGCCTTTTTCGCAAACTTCTTGGCCAGATCATGGGTTTTCTCCGTGTTTGAATCACGTAGTAATGTTGTACCACACTGAGGCAGTCAATTAAACCTGGATTCGGACAGTATTTTAGAGGATAACACCGGTTAGGTCTGGGTTAGGTCTGGGTTATGCCCGCATCTGGCTCATGATTTTGCCTTCTTCGCATACTTGTTGGCCAGATCCTGGGTTTTTTCCGTGTTTGAATCACGTAGTAATGTGGTACCACACTGAGGCAGTCAATTAAACCTGGTTTCGATCAATATTTCAGAGGATAACACCGGTTAGGTCTGGGTTAGGTCTGGGTTATGCCCGCATCTGGCTCATGATTTTGCCTTCTTCGCATACTTGCTGGCCAGATCCTGCGTTTTTTTCGTGTTTGAATCACGTAGTAATGTGGTAACACAATGAAGCAGTCAAATAACCCTGGTTTCGATCAATATTTCAGAGGATAACACCGGTTAGGTCTGGGTTAGGTCTGGGTTATGCCCGCATCTGGCTCATGATTTTGCCTTCTTCGCATACTTGTTGGCCAGATCCTGGGTTTTTTTCGTGTTTGAATCACGTAGTAATGTGGTACCACACTGAGGCAGTCAATTAACCCTGGTTTCGATCAATATTTTGGAGGATAACACCGGTTAGGTCTGGGTTAGGTCTGGGATATGCGCGCATCTGGCTCATGATTTTGCCTTTTTCGCAAACTTGATGGCCAGATCATGGGTTTTCTCCGTGCTTGAATCACGTAGTAATGTTGTACCACACTGAGGCAGTCAATTAAACCAGGATTCGGTCAGTATTTTAGAGGATAACACCGGTTAGGTCTGGGTTAGGTCTGGGTTATGCCCGCATCTGGCTCATGATTTTGCCTTCTTCGCATACTTGTTGGCCAGATCCTGGGTTTTTTTCGTGTTTGAATCACGTAGGAATGTGGTAACACACTGAAGCAGTCAATTAAACCTGGTTTCGATCAATATTTTAGTGGATAACACCGGTTAGGTCTGGGTTAGGTCTGGTATATGCGCGCATCTGGCTTATACTTTCGCCTTTTTCGCAAACTTGTTGGCAGATCTTGGGTTTCTTCCGTGTTTGAATCACGTAGTAATGTTGTACCACACTGAGGCAGTCAATTAAACCTGGATTCGGACAGTATTTTAGAGGATAGCACCGGTTAGGTCTGGGTTAGGTCTGGTATATGCGCGCATCTGGCTTATACTTTCGCCTTTTTCGCAAACTTGTTGGCCAGATCATGGGTTTCTTCCGTGTTTGAATCACGTAGTAATGTTGTACCACACTGAGGCAGTCAATTAAACCTGGATTCGGACAGTATTTTAGAGGATAACACCGGTTAGGTCTGGGTTAGGTCTGGGTTATGCCCGCATCTGGCTCATGATTTTGCCTTCTTCGCATACTTGTTGGCCAGATCCTGGGTTTTTTTCGTGTTTGAATCACGTGGTAATGTGGTAACACACTGAAGCAGTCAATTAAACCTGGTTTCGATCAATATTTTAGAGGATAACACCGGTTCGGTCTGGGTTAGGTCTGGACAATGCGCGCATCTGGCTTATACTTTCGCCATTTTCGCAAACTTGTTGGCCAGATCCTGGGTTTTTTTCGTGTTTGAATCACGCAGTAATGTGGTACCACACAGAAACAGTCCATTAAACCTGGATTCGGACAGTATTTTAGAGGATAACACCGGTTAGGCCTGGGTTTCGTCTGGGTAATGTCCGCACCTGGCTCATGATTTTGCCTTCTTCGCATACTTGTTGGCCAGATCCTGGGTTTGTTTCGTGTTTGAATCACGCAGTAATGTGGTAACACACTGAAGGAGTCAATTAAACCTGGTTTCGATCAATATTTTAGAGGATAACACCGGTTAGGTCTGGGTTAGGTCTGGGTTATACCAGCATCTGGCTCATGATTTTGCCCTCTTCGCATTCTTGTTGGCCAGATCCAGGGTTTTTTTCGTGTTTGAATCACGTAGGAATGTGGTAACACACTGAAGCAGTCAATTAAACCTGGTTTCGATCAATATCTCAGAGGATAACACCGGTTAGGTCTGGGTTAGGTCTGGGTTATGCCCGCATCTGGCTCATGATTTTGCCTTCTTCGCATACTTGTTGGCCAGATTCAGGGTTTTTTTCGTGTTTGAATCACGTAGTAATGTGGTAACACAATGAAGCAGTCAAATAACCCTGGTTTCGATCAATATTTTGGAGGAGAACACCGGTTAGGTCTGGGTTAGGTCTGGGTTATGCCCGCATCTGGCTCATGATTTTGCCTTTTTCGCAAACTTGTTGGCCAGATCCTGGGTTTTTTCCGTGTTTGAATCACGTAGTAATGTTGTAGCACACTGAGGCAGTCAATTAAACCTGGTTTCGATCAATATTTTAGAGGATAACACCGGTTAGGTCTGGGTTAGGTCTGGGTTATGCCCGCATCTGGCTTATACTTTCGCCTTTTTCGCAAACATGTTGGCTAGATCCTGGGTTTTTTTCGTGTTTGAATCACGTAGTAATGTGGTAACACACTGAAGCAGTCAATTAAACCTGGTTTCGATCAATATTTTAGGGGATAACACCGGTTAGGTCTGGGTTAGGTCTAGTATATGCGCGCATCTAGCTTATACTTTCGCCTTCTTCGCATACTTGTTGGCCAGATCCTGGGTTTTTTTCGTGTTTGGATCACGTCGTAATGTGGTAACACACTGAAGCAGTCAATTAAACCTGGTTTCGATCAATATTTTAGAGGATAACACCGGTTAGGTCTGGGTTAGGTCTGGGATATGCGCGCATCTGGCTTATACTTTCGCCTTTTTCGCAAACTTGTTGGCCAGATCCTGGGTTTTTTCCGTGTTTGAATCACGTAGTAATGTGGTACCACACTGAGGCAGTCAATTAAACCTGGTTTCGATCAATATTTTAGAGGATAACACCGTTTAGGTCTGGGTTAGGTCCGGGATATGCCCGCATCTGGCTCATGATTTTGCCTGCTTCGCATACTTGTTGGCCAGATTCTGGGTTTTTTTCGTGTTTGAATCACGTAGTAATGTGGTACCACACTGAGGCAGTCAATTAAACCTGGTTTCGATCAATATTTCAGAGGATAACACCGGTTAGGTCTGGGTTAGGTCAGGGTTATGCCCGCATCTGGCTCATGATTTTGCCTTCCTCGCATACTTGTTGGCCAGATCCTGGGTTTTTATCGTGTTTGAATCACGTAGTAATGTGGCACCACACTGAGGCAGTCAATTAAACCTGGTTTCGATCAATATTTTGGAGGATAACACCGGTTAGGTCTGGGTTAGGTCTGGGATATGCGCGCATCTGGCTCATGATTTTGCCTTTTTCGCAAACTTCTTGGCCAGATCATGGGTTTTCTCGGTGTTTGAATCACGTAGTAATGTTGTACCACACTGAGGCAGTCAATTAAACCTGGATTCGGACAGTATTTTAGAGGATAACACCGGTTAGGTCTGGGTTAGGTCTGGGTTATGCCCGCATCTGGCTCATGATTTTGCCTTCTTCGCATACTTGTTGGCCAGATCCTGGGTTTTTTTCGTGTTTGAATCACGTAGTAATGTGGTACCACACTGAGCCAGTCAATTAACCCTGGTTTCGATCAATATTTTGGAGGATAACACCGGTTAGGTCTGGGTTAGGTCTGGGATATGCTCGCATCTGGCTCATGATTTTGCCTTTTTCGCAAACTTGATGGCCAGATCATGGGTTTTCTCCGTGTTTGAATCACGTAGTAATGTTGTACCACACTGAGGCAGTCAATTAAACCAGGATTCGGACAGTATTTTAGAGGATAACACCGGTTAGGTCTGGGTTAGGTCTGGGTTATGCCCGCATCTGGCTCATGATTTTGCCTTCTTCGCATACTTGTTGGCCAGATCCTGGGTTTTTTTCGTGTTTGAATCACGTAGGAATGTGGTAACACACTGAAGCAGTCAATTAAACCTGGTTTCGATCAATATTTTAGTGGATAACACCGGTTAGGTCTGGGTTAGGTCTGGTATATGCGCGCATCTGGCTTATACTTTCGCCTTTTTCGCAAACTTGTTGGCAGATCATGGGTTTCTTCCGTGTTTGAATCACGTAGTAATGTTGTACCACACTGAGGCAGTCAATTAAACCTGGATTCGGACAGTATTTTAGAGGATAGCACCGGTTAGGTCTGGGTTAGGTCTGGGTTATGCCCGCATCTGGCTCATGATTTTGCCTTCTTCGCATACTTGTTGGCCAGATCCTGGGTTTTTTTCGTGTTTGTATCGCGTAGTAATGTGGTAACACACTGAAGCAGTCAATTAAACCTGGTTTCGATCAATATTTCAGAGGATAACACCGGTTAGGTCTGGGTTAGGTCTGGGTTATGCCCGCATCTGGCTCATGATTTTGCCTTCTTCGCATACTTGTTGGCCAGATCCTGGGTTTTTTTCGTGTTTGAATCACGTAGTAATGTGGTAACACACAGAAGCAGTCAATTAAACCTGGTTTCGATCAATATTTTAGAGGATAACACCGGTTAGGTCTGGGTTAGGTCTGGGATATGCGCGCATCTGGCTCATGATTTTGCCTTTTTCGCAAACTTGTTGGCCAGATCATGGGTTTTCTCCGTGTTTGAATCACGTAGTAATGTTGTACCACATTGTGGCAGTCAATTAACCCTGGTTTCGATCAATATTTTGGAGGATAACACCGGTTAGGTCTGGGTTAGGTCTGGAATATGCGCGCATCTGGCTCATGATTTTGCCTTTTTCGCAAACTTGTTGGCCAGATCATGGGTTTTCTCCGTGTTTGAATCACGTAGTAATGTTGTACCACACTGAGGCAGTCAATTAAACGAGGATTCGGACAGTATTTTAGAGGATAACACCGGTTAGGTCTGGGTTAGGTCTGGGTTATGCCCGCATCTGGCTCATGATTTTGCCTTTTTCGCAAACTTGTTGGCCAGATCATGGGTTTTCTCCGTGTTTGAATCACGTAGTAATGTGGTACCACACTGAGGCAGTCAATTAAACCAGGATTCGGACAGTATTTTAGAGGATAACACCGGTTAGGTCTGGGTTAGGTCTGGTATATGCGCGCATCTGGCTTATACTTTCGCCTTTTTCGCAGACTTGTTGGCAGATCATGGGTTTCTTCCGTGTTTGAATCACGTAGTAATGTTGTACTACACTGAGGCAGTCAATTAAACCTGGATTCGGACAGTATTTTACAGGATAACACCGGTTAGGTCTGGGTTAGGTCTGGGTTATACCAGCATCTGGCTCATGATTTTGCCCTCTTCGCATTCTTGTTGGCCAGATCCAGGGTTTTTTTCGTGTTTGAATCACGTAGGAATGTGGTAACACACTGAAGCAGTCAATTAAACCTGGTTTCGATCAATATCTCAGAGGATAACACCGGTTAGGTCTGGGTTAGGTCTGGGTTATGCCCGCATCTGGCTCATGATTTTGCCTTCTTCGCATACTTGTTGGCCAGATTCAGGGTTTTTTTCGTGTTTGAATCACGTAGTAATGTGGTAACACAATGAAGCAGTCAAATAACCCTGGTTTCGATCAATATTTTGGAGGAGAACACCGGTTAGGTCTGGGTTAGGTCTGGGTTATGCCCGCATCTGGCTCATGATTTTGCCTTTTTCGCAAACTTGTTGGCCAGATCCTGGGTTTTTTCCGTGTTTGAATCACGTAGTAATGTTGTAGCACACTGAGGCAGTCAATTAAACCTGGTTTCGATCAATATTTTAGAGGATAACACCGGTTAGGTCTGGGTTAGGTCTGGGTTATGCCCGCATCTGGCTTATACTTTCGCCTTTTTCGCAAACATGTTGGCTAGATCCTGGGTTTTTTTCGTGTTTGAATCACGTAGTAATGTGGTAACACACTGAAGCAGTCAATTAAACCTGGTTTCGATCAATATTTTAGAGGATAACACCGGTTAGGTCTGGGTTAGGTCTAGTATATGCGCGCATCTAGCTTATACTTTCGCCTTCTTCGCATACTTGTTGGCCAGATCCTGGGTTTTTTTCGTGTTTGAATCACGTCGTAATGTGGTAACACACTGAAGCAGTCAATTAAACCTGGTTTCGATCAATATTTTAGAGGATAACACCGGTTAGGTCTGGGTTAGGTCTGGGATATGCGCGCATCTGGCTTATACTTTCGCCTTTTTCGCAAACTTGTCGGCCAGATCCTGGGTTTTTTCCGTGTTTGAATCACGTAGTAATGTGGTACCACACTGAGGCAGTCAATTAAACCTGGTTTCGATCAATATTTCAGAGGATAACACCGTTTAGGTCTGGGTTAGGTCCGGGATATGCCCGCATCTGGCTCATGATTTTGCCTTCTTCGCATACTTGTTGGCCAGATTCTGGGTTTTTTTCGTGTTTGAATCACGTAGTAATGTGGTACCACACTGAGGCAGTCAATTAAACCTGGTTTCGATCAATATTTCAGAGGATAACACCGGTTAGGTCTGGGTTAGGTCAGGGTTATGCCCGCATCTGGCTCATGATTTTGCCTTCCTCGCATACTTGTTGGCCAGATCCTGGGTTTTTATCGTGTTTGAATCACGTAGTAATGTGGCACCACACTGAGGCAGTCAATTAAACCTGGTTTCGATCAATATTTTGGAGGATAACACCGGTTAGGTCTGGGTTAGGTCTGGGATATGCGCGCATCTGGCTCATGATTTTGCCTTTTTCGCAAACTTCTTGGCCAGATCATGGGTTTTCTCCGTGTTTGAATCACGTAGTAATGTTGTACCACACTGAGGCAGTCAATTAAACCTGGATTCGGACAGTATTTTAGAGGATAACACCGGTTAGGTCTGGGTTAGGTCTGGGTTATGCCCGCATCTGGCTCATGATTTTGCCTTCTTCGCATACTTGTTGGCCAGATCCTGGGTTTTTTTCGTGTTTGAATCACGTAGTAATGTGGTACCACACTGAGCCAGTCAATTAACCCTGGTTTCGATCAATATTTTGGAGGATAACACCGGTTAGGTCTGGGTTAGGTCTGGGATATGCTCGCATCTGGCTCATGATTTTGCCTTTTTCGCAAACTTGATGGCCAGATCATGGGTTTTCTCCGTGTTTGAATCACGTAGTAATGTTGTACCACACTGAGGCAGTCAATTAAACCAGGATTCGGACAGTATTTTAGAGGATAACACCGGTTAGGTCTGGGTTAGGTCTGGGTTATGCCCGCATCTGGCTCATGATTTTGCCTTCTTCGCATACTTGTTGGCCAGATCCTGGGTTTTTTTCGTGTTTGAATCACGTAGGAATGTGGTAACACACTGAAGCAGTCAATTAAACCTGGTTTCGATCAATATTTTAGTGGATAACACCGGTTAGGTCTGGGTTAGGTCTGGTATATGCGCGCATCTGGCTTATACTTTCGCCTTTTTCGCAAACTTGTTGGCAGATCATGGGTTTCTTCCGTGTTTGAATCACGTAGTAATGTTGTACCACACTGAGGCAGTCAATTAAACCTGGATTCGGACAGTATTTTACAGGATAGCACCGGTTAGGTCTGGGTTAGGTCTGGGTTATGCCCGCATCTGGCTCATGATTTTGCCTTCTTCGCATACTTGTTGGCCAGATCCTGGGTTTTTTTCGTGTTTGAATCACGTAGTAATGTGGTACCACACTGAGGCAGTCAATTAAACCTGGTTTCGATCAATATTTCAGAGGATAACACCGGTTAGGTCTGGGTTAGGTCAGGGTTATGCCCGCATCTGGCTCATGATTTTGCCTTCCTCGCATACTTGTTGGCCAGATCCTGGGTTTTTATCGTGTTTGAATCACGTAGTAATGTGGCACCACACTGAGGCAGTCAATTAAACCTGGTTTCGATCAATATTTTGGAGGATAACACCGGTTAGGTCTGGGTTAGGTCTGGGATATGCGCGCATCTGGCTCATGATTTTGCCTGTTTCGCAAACTTCTTGGCCAGATCATGGGTTTTCTCCGTGTTTGAATCACGTAGTAATGTTGTACCACACTGAGGCAGTCAATTAAACCTGGATTCGGACAGTATTTTAGAGGATAACACCGGTTAGGTCTGGGTTAGGTCTGGGTTATGCCCGCATCTGGCTCATGATTTTGCCTTCTTCGCATACTTGTTGGCCAGATCCTGGGTTTTTTTCGTGTTTGAATCACGTAGTAATGTGGTACCACACTGAGCCAGTCAATTAACCCTGGTTTCGATCAATATTTTGGAGGATAACACCGGTTAGGTCTGGGTTAGGTCTGGGATATGCTCGCATCTGGCTCATGATTTTGCCTTTTTCGCAAACTTGATGGCCAGATCATGGGTTTTCTCCGTGTTTGAATCACGTAGTAATGTTGTACCACACTGAGGCAGTCAATTAAACCAGGATTCGGACAGTATTTTAGAGGATAACACCGGTTAGGTCTGGGTTAGGTCTGGGTTATGCCCGCATCTGGCTCATGATTTTGCCTTCTTCGCATACTTGTTGGCCAGATCCTGGGTTTTTTTCGTGTTTGAATCACGTAGGAATGTGGTAACACACTGAAGCAGTCAATTAAACCTGGTTTCGATCAATATTTTAGTGGATAACACCGGTTAGGTCTGGGTTAGGTCTGGTATATGCGCGCATCTGGCTTATACTTTCGCCTTTTTCGCAAACTTGTTGGCAGATCATGGGTTTCTTCCGTGTTTGAATCACGTAGTAATGTTGTACCACACTGAGGCAGTCAATTAAACCTGGATTCGGACAGTATTTTAGAGGATAGCACCGGTTAGGTCTGGGTTAGGTCTGGGTTATGCCCGCATCTGGCTCATGATTTTGCCTTCTTCGCATACTTGTTGGCCAGATCCTGGGTTTTTTTCGTGTTTGTATCGCGTAGTAATGTGGTAACACACTGAAGCAGTCAATTAAACCTGGTTTCGATCAATATTTCAGAGGATAACACCGGTTAGGTCTGGGTTAGGTCTGGGTTATGCCCGCATCTGGCTCATGATTTTGCCTTCTTCGCATACTTGTTGGCCAGATCCTGGGTTTTTTTCGTGTTTGAATCACGTAGTAATGTGGTAACACACAGAAGCAGTCAATTAAACCTGGTTTCGATCAATATTTTAGAGGATAACACCGGTTAGGTCTGGGTTAGGTCTGGGATATGCGCGCATCTGGCTCATGATTTTGCCTTTTTCGCAAACTTGTTGGCCAGATCATGGGTTTTCTCCGTGTTTGAATCACGTAGTAATGTTGTACCACATTGTGGCAGTCAATTAACCCTGGTTTCGATCAATATTTTGGAGGATAACACCGGTTAGGTCTGGGTTAGGTCTGGAATATGCGCGCATCTGGCTCATGATTTTGCCTTTTTCGCAAACTTGTTGGCCAGATCATGGGTTTTCTCCGTGTTTGAATCACGTAGTAATGTTGTACCACACTGAGGCAGTCAATTAAACGAGGATTCGGACAGTATTTTAGAGGATAACACCGGTTAGGTCTGGGTTAGGTCTGGGTTATGCCCGCATCTGGCTCATGATTTTGCCTTCTTCGCATACTTGTTGGCCAGATCCTGGGTTTTTTTCGTGTTTGAATCACGTAGTAATGTGGTAACACACTGAAGCAGTCAATTAAACCTGGTGTCGATCAATATTTTAGAGGATAACACCGGTTAGGTCTGGGTTAGGTCTGGGTTATGCCCGCATCTGGCTCATGATTTTGCCTTTTTCGCAAACTTGTTGGCCAGATCATGGGTTTTCTCCGTGTTTGAATCACGTAGTAATGTTGTACCACACTGAGGCAGTCAATTAAACCAGGATTCGGACAGTATTTTAGAGGATAACACCGGTTAGGTCTGGGTTAGGTCTGGTATATGCGCGCATCTGGCTTATACTTTCGCCTTTTTCGCAAACTTGTTGGCAGATCATGGGTTTCTTCCGTGTTTGAATCACGTAGTAATGTTGTACTACACTGAGGCAGTCAATTAAACCTGGATTCGGACAGTATTTTACAGGATAACACCGGTTAGGTCTGGGTTAGGTCCGGGATATGCCCGCATCTGGCTCATGATTTTGCCTTCTTCGCACACTTGTTGGCCAGATCCTGGGTTTTTTCCGTGTTTCAATCACGAAGTAATGTTGTACCACACTGAGGCAGTCAATTAAACCTGGATTCAGACAGTATTTTAGAGGATAACACCGGCTAGGTCTGGGTTAGGTCTGGACAATGCGCGCATCTGGCTTATACTTTCGCCATTTTCGCAAACTTGTTGGCCAGATCCTGGGTTTTTTTCGTGTTTGAATCACGCAGTAATGTGGTACCACACAGAAACAGTCCATTAAACCTGGATTCGGACAGTATTTTAGAGGATAACACCGGTTAGGCCTGGGTTAGGTCCGGGATATGCCCGCATCTGGCTCATGATTTTGCCTTCTTCGCATACTTGTTGGCCAGATTCTGGGTTTTTTTCGTGTTTGAATCACGTAGTAATGTGGTACCACACTGAGGCAGTCAATTAAACCTGGTTTCGATCAATATTTCAGAGGATAACACCGGTTAGGTCTGGGTTAGGCCAGGGTTATGCCCGCATCTGGCTCATGATTTTGCCTTCCTCGCATACTTGTTGGCCAGATCCTGGGTTTTTATCGTGTTTGAATCACGTAGTAATGTGGCACCACACTGAGGCAGTCAATTAACCCTGGTTTCGATCAATATTTTGGAGGATAACACCGGTTAGGTCTGGGTTAGGTCTGGGTTATGCCCGCATCTGGCTCATGATTTTGCCTTTTTCGCAAACTTGTTGGCCAGATCATGGGTTTTCTCCGTGTTTGAATCACGTAGTAATGTTGTACCACACTGAGGCAGTCAATTAAACGAGGATTCGGACAGTATTTTAGAGGATAACACCGGTTAGGTCTGGGTTAGGTCTGGGTTATGCCCGCATCTGGCTCATGATTTTGCCTTCTTCGCATACTTGTTGGCCAGATCATGGGTTTTTTTCGTGTTTGAAACACGTAGTAATGTTGTACCACACTGAGGCAGTCAATTAAACCTGTTGTCGATCAATATTTTAGAGGATAACACCGGTTAGGTCTGGGTTAGGTCTGGGTTATGCCCGCATCTGGCTCATGATTTTGCCTTCTTCGCATACTTGTTGGCCAGATCCTGGGTTTTTTTCGTGTTTGAATCACGTAGGAATGTGGTAACACACAGAAGCAGTCAATTAAACCTGGTTTCGATCAATATTTTAGTGGATAACACCGGTTAGGTCTGGGTTAGGTCTGGTATATGCGCGCATCTGGCTTATACTTTCGCCTTTTTCTCAAACTTGTTGGCAGATCATGGGTTTCTTCCGTGTTTGAATCACGTAGTAATGTTGTACTACACTGAGGCAGTCAATTAAACCTGGATTCGGACAGTATTTTACAGGATAACACCGGTTAGGTCTGGGTTAGGTCCGGGATATGCCCGCATCTGGCTCATGATTTTGCCTTCTTCGCACACTTGTTGGCCAGATCCTGGGTTTTTTCCGTGTTTCAATCACGAAGTAATGTTGCACCACACTGAGGCAGTCAATTAAACCTGGATTCAGACAGTATTTTAGAGGATAACACCGGCTAGGTCTGGGTTAGGTCTGTTTATGCCCGCATCTGGCTCATGATTTTGCCTTCTTCGCATACTTGTTGGCCAGATCCTGGGTTTTTTTCGTGTTTGAATCACGCAGTAATGTGGTAACACACTGAAGGAGTCAATTAAACCTGGTTTCGATCAATATTTTAGAGGATAACACCGGTTACGTCTGGGTTAGGTCTGGGTTATACCAGCATCTGGCTCATGATTTTGCCCTCTTCGCATTCTTGTTGGCCAGATCCTGGGTTTTTTTCGTGTTTGAATCACGTAGGAATGTGGTAACACACTGAAGCAGTCAATTAAACCTGGTTTCGATCAATATTTCAGAGGATAACACCGGTTAGGTCTGGGTTAGGTTTGGGTTATGCCCGCATCTGGCTCATGATTTTGCCTTCTTCGCATACTTGTTGGCCAGATTCAGGGTTTTTTTCGTGTTTGAATCACGTAGTAATGTGGTAACACAATGAAGCAGTCAAATAACCCTGGTTTCGATCAATATTTTGGAGGAGAACACCGGTTAGGTCTGGGTTAGGTCTGGGTTATGCCCGCATCTGGCTCATGATTTTGCCTTTTTCGCAAACTTGTTGGCCAGATCCTGGGTTTTTTCCGTGTTTGAATCACGTAGTAATGTTGTAGCACACTGAGGCAGTCAATTAAACCTGGTTTCGATCAATATTTTGGAGGAGAACACCGGTTAGGTCTGGGTTAGGTCAGGGTTATGCCCGCATCTGGCTCATGATTTTGCCTTTTTCGCAAACTTGTTGGCCAGATCCTGGGTTTTTTCCGTGTTTGAATCACGTAGTAATGTTGTAGCACACTGAGGCAGTCAATTAAACCTGGTTTCGATCAATATTTTAGAGGATAACACCGGTTAGGTCTGGGTTAGGTCTGGGTTATGCCCGCATCTGGCTTATACTTTCGCCTTTTTCGCAAACATGTTGGCTAGATCCTGGGTTTTTTTCGTGTTTGAATCACGTAGTAATGTGGTACCACACTGAGGCAGTCAATTAAACCTGGTTGCGATCAATATTTCAGAGGATAACACCGTTTAGGTCTGGGTTAGGTTCGGGATATGCCCGCATCTGGCTCATGATTTTGCCTTCTTCGCATACTTGTTGGCCAGATTCTGGGTTTTTTTCGTGTTTGAATCACGTAGTAATGTGGTACCACACTGAGGCAGTCAATTAAACCTGGTTTCGATCAATATTTCAGAGGATAACACCGGTTAGGTCTGGGTTAGGTCAGGGTTATGCCCGCATCTGGCTCATGATTTTGCCTTCCTCGCATACTTGTTGGCCAGATCCTGGGTTTTTATCGTGTTTGAATCACGTAGTAATGTGGCACCACACTGAGGCAGTCAATTAAACCTGGTTTCGATCAATATTTTGGAGGATAACACCGGTTAGGTCTGGGTTAGGTCTGGGATATGCGCGCATCTGGCTCATGATTTTGCCTTTTTCGCAAACTTCTTGGCCAGATCATGGGTTTTCTCCGTGTTTGGATCACGTAGTAATGTTGTACCACACTGAGGCAGTCAATTAAACCTGGATTCGGACAGTATTTTAGAGGATAACACCGGTTAGGTCTGGGTTAGGTTTGGGTTATGCCCGCATCTGGCTCATGATTTTGCCATCTTCGCATACTTGTTGGCCAGATCCTGGGTTTTTTTCGTGTTTGAATCACGTAGTAATGTGGTACCACACTGAGCCAGTCAATTAACCCTGGTTTCGATCAATATTTTGGAGGATAACACCGGTTAGGTCTGGGTTAGGTCTGGGATATGCTCGCATCTGGCTCATGATTTTGCCTTTTTCGCAAACTTGATGGCCAGATCATGGGTTTTCTCCGTGTTTGAATCACGTAGTAATGTTGTACCACACTGAGGCAGTCAATTAAACCAGGATTCGGACAGTATTTTAGAGGATAACACCGGTTAGGTCTGGGTTAGGTCTGGGTTATGCCCGCATCTGGCTCATGATTTTGCCTTCTTCGCATACTTGTTGGCCAGATCCTGGGTTTTTTTCGTGTTTGAATCACGTAGGAATGTGGTAACACACTGAAGCAGTCAATTAAACCTGGTTTCGATCAATATTTTAGTGGATAACACCGGTTAGGTCTGGGTTAGGTCTGGTATATGCGCGCATCTGGCTTATACTTTCGCCTTTTTCGCAAACTTGTTGGCAGATCATGGGTTTCTTCCGTGTTTGAATCACGTAGTAATGTTGTACCACACTGAGGCAGTCAATTAAACCTGGATTCGGACAGTATTTTAGAGGATAGCACCGGTTAGGTCTGGGTTAGGTCTGGGTTATGCCCGCATCTGGCTCATGATTTTGCCTTCTTCGCATACTTGTTGGCCAGATCCTGGGTTTTTTTCGTGTTTGTATCGCGTAGTAATGTGGTAACACACTGAAGCAGTCAATTAAACCTGGTTTCGATCAATATTTCAGAGGATAACACCGGTTAGGTCTGGGTTAGGTCTGGGTTATGCCCGCATCTGGCTCATGATTTTGCCTTCTTCGCATACTTGTTGGCCAGATTCTGGGTTTTTTTCGTGTTTGAATCACGTAGTAATGTGGTAACACACAGAAGCAGTCAATTAAACCTGGTTTCGATCAATATTTTAGAGGATAACACCGGTTAGGTCTGGGTTAGGTCTGGGATATGCGCGCATCTGGCTCATGATTTTGCCTTTTTCGCAAACTTGATGGCCAGATCATGGGTTTTCTCCGTGTTTGAATCACGTAGTAATGTTGTACCACATTGAGGCAGTCAATTAACCCTGGTTTCGATCAATATTTTGGAGGATAACACCGGTTAGGTCTGGGTTAGGTCTGGGATATGCGCGCATCTGGCTCATGATTTTGCCTTTTTCGCAAACTTGTTGGCCAGATCATGGGTTTTCTCCGTGTTTGAATCACGTAGTAATGTTGTACCACACTGAGGCAGTCAATTAAACGAGGATTCGGACAGTATTTTAGAGGATAACACCGGTTAGGTCTGGGTTAGGTCTGGGTTATGCCCGCATCTGGCTCATGATTTTGCCTTCTTCGCATACTTGTTGGCCAGATCCTGGGTTTTTTTCGTGTTTGAATCACGTAGTAATGTGGTAACACACTGAAGCAGTCAATTAAACCTGGTGTCGATCAATATTTTAGAGGATAACACCGGTTAGGTCTGGGTTAGGTCTGGGTTATGCCCGCATCTGGCTCATGATTTTGCCTTTTTCGCAAACTTGTTGGCCAGATCATGGGTTTTCTCCGTGTTTGAATCACGTAGTAATGTTGTACCACACTGAGGCAGTCAATTAAACCAGGATTCGGACAGTATTTTAGAGGATAACACCGGTTAGGTCTGGGTTAGGTCTGGTATATGCGCGCATCTGGCTTATACTTTCGCCTTTTTCGCAAACTTGTTGGCAGATCATGGGTTTCTTCCGTGTTTGAATCACGTAGTAATGTTGTACTACACTGAGGCAGTCAATTAAACCTGGATTCGGACAGTATTTTACAGGATAACACCGGTTAGGTCTGGGTTAGGTCCGGGATATGCCCGCATCTGGCTCATGGTTTTGCCTTCTTCGCACACTTGTTGGCCAGATCCTGGGTTTTTTCCGTGTTTCAATCACGAAGTAATGTTTTACCACACTGAGGCAGTCAATTAAACCTGGATTCAGACAGTATTTTAGAGGATAACACCGGCTAGGTCTGGGTTAGGTCTGTTTATGCCCGCATCTGGCTCATGATTTTGCCTTCTTCGCATACTTGTTGGCCAGATCCTGGGTTTTTTTCGTGTTTGAATCACGCAGTAATGTGGTAACACACTGAAGGAGTCAATTAAACCTGGTTTCGATCAATATTTTAGAGGATAACACCGGTTACGTCTGGGTTAGGTCTGGGTTATGCCCGCATCTGGCTCATGATTTTGCATTCTTCGCATAATTGTTGGCCAGATCCTGGGTTTTTTTCGTGCTTGAATCACGTAGTTATATGGTAACACACTCAAGGAGTCAATTAAACCTCGTTTCGCTCAGTATTTTAGAGGATACCACCGGTTAAGTCTGGGTTAGGTCTGGGTTATGCCCGCATCTGGCTCATGATTTTGCCTTCTTCGCATACTTGTTGGCCAGATCCTGGGTTTTTTTCGTGTTTGAATCACGTAGTAATGTGGTACCACACTGAGGCAGTCAATTAAACCAGGTTTCGATCAATATTTCAGAGGATAACACCGTTTAGGTCTGGGTTAGGTCCGGGATATGCCCGCATCTGGCTCATGATTTTGCCTTCTTCGCATACTTGTTGGCCAGATTCTGGGTTTTTTTCGTGTTTGAATCACGTAGTAATGTGGTACCACACTGAGGCAGTCAATTAAACCTGGTTTCGATCAATATTTTAGAGGATACCACCGGTTAAGTCTGGGTTAGGTCAGGGTTATGCCCGCATCTGGCTCATGATTTTGCCTCCCTCGCATACTTGTTGGCCAGATCCTGGGTTTTTATCGTGTTTGAATCACGTAGTAATGTGGCACCACACTGAGGCAGTCAATTAAACCTGGTTTCGATCAATATTTTGGAGGATAACACCGGTTAGGTCTGGGTTAGGTCTGGGATATGCGCGCATCTGGCTCATGATTTTGCCTTTTTCGCAAACTTCTTGGCCAGATCATGGGTTTTCTCCGTGTTTGAATCACGTAGTAATGTTGTACCACACTGAGGCAGTCAATTAAACCTGGATTCGGACAGTATTTTAGAGGATAACACCGGTTAGGTCTGGGTTAGGTCTGGGTTATGCCCGCATCTGGCTCATGATTTTGCCTTCTTCGCATACTTGTTGGCCAGATCCTGGGTTTTTTTCGTGTTTGAATCACGTAGTAATGTGGTACCACACTGAGCCAGTCAATTAACCCTGGTTTCGATCAATATTTTGGAGGATAACACCGGTTAGGTCTGGGTTAGGTCTGGGATATGCTCGCATCTGGCTCATGATTTTGCCTTTTTCGCAAACTTGATGGCCAGATCATGGGTTTTCTCCGTGTTTGAATCACGTAGTAATGTTGTACCACACTGAGGCAGTCAATTAAACCAGGATTCGGACAGTATTTTAGAGGATAACACCGGTTAGGTCTGGGTTAGGTCTGGGTTATGCCCGCATCTGGCTCATGATTTTGCCTTCTTCGCATACTTGTTGGCCAGATCCTGGGTTTTTTTCGTGTTTGAATCACGTAGGAATGTGGTAACACACTGAAGCAGTCAATTAAACCTGGTTTCGATCAATATTTTAGTGGATAACACCGGTTAGGTCTGGGTTAGGTCTGGTATATGCGCGCATCTGGCTTATACTTTCGCCTTTTTCGCAAACTTGTTGGCAGATCATGGGTTTCTTCCGTGTTTGAATCACGTAGTAATGTTGTACCACACTGAGGCAGTCAATTAAACCTGGATTCGGACAGTATTTTACAGGATAGCACCGGTTAGGTCTGGGTTAGGTCTGGGTTATGCCCGCATCTGGCTCATGATTTTGCCTTCTTCGCATACTTGTTGGCCAGATCCTGGGTTTTTTTCGTGTTTGTATCGCGTAGTAATGTGGTAACACACTGAAGCAGTCAATTAAACCTGGTTTCGATCAATATTTCAGAGGATAACACCGGTTAGGTCTGGGTTAGGTCTGGGTTATGCCCGCATCTGGCTCATGATTTTGCCTTCTTCGCATACTTGTTGGCCAGATCCTGGGTTTTTTTCGTGTTTGAATCACGTAGTAATGTGGTAACACACAGAAGCAGTCAATTAAACCTGGTTTCGATCAATATTTTAGAGGATAACACCGGTTAGGTCTGGGTTAGGTCTGGGATATGCGCGCATCTGGCTCATGATTTTGCCTTTTTCGCAAACTTGTTGGCCAGATCATGGGTTTTCTCCGTGTTTGAATCACGTAGTAATGTTGTACCACATTGTGGCAGTCAATTAACCCTGGTTTCGATCAATATTTTGGAGGATAACACCGGTTAGGTCTGGGTTAGGTCTGGAATATGCGCGCATCTGGCTCATGATTTTGCCTTTTTCGCAAACTTGTTGGCCAGATCATGGGTTTTCTCCGTGTTTGAATCACGTAGTAATGTTGTACCACACTGAGGCAGTCAATTAAACGAGGATTCGGACAGTATTTTAGAGGATAACACCGGTTAGGTCTGGGTTAGGTCTGGGTTATGCCCGCATCTGGCTCATGATTTTGCCTTCTTCGCATACTTGTTGGCCAGATCCTGGGTTTTTTTCGTGTTTGAATCACGTAGTAATGTGGTAACACACTGAAGCAGTCAATTAAACCTGGTGTCGATCAATATTTTAGAGGATAACACCGGTTAGGTCTGGGTTAGGTCTGGGTTATGCCCGCATCTGGCTCATGATTTTGCCTTTTTCGCAAACTTGTTGGCCAGATCATGGGTTTTCTCCGTGTTTGAATCACGTAGTAATGTTGTACCACACTGAGGCAGTCAATTAAACCAGGATTCGGACAGTATTTTAGAGGATAACACCGGTTAGGTCTGGGTTAGGTCTGGTATATGCGCGCATCTGGCTTATACTTTCGCCTTTTTCGCAAACTTGTTGGCAGATCATGGGTTTCTTCCGTGTTTGAATCACGTAGTAATGTTGTACTACACTGAGGCAGTCAATTAAACCTGGATTCGGACAGTATTTTACAGGATAACACCGGTTAGGTCTGGGTTAGGTCCGGGATATGCCCGCATCTGGCTCATGATTTTGCCTTCTTCGCACACTTGTTGGCCAGATCCTGGGTTTTTTCCGTGTTTCAATCACGAAGTAATGTTGTACCACACTGAGGCAGTCAATTAAACCTGGATTCAGACAGTATTTTAGAGGATAACACCGGCTAGGTCTGGGTTAGGTCTGGACAATGCGCGCATCTGGCTTATACTTTCGCCATTTTCGCAAACTTGTTGGCCAGATCCTGGGTTTTTTTCGTGTTTGAATCACGCAGTAATGTGGTACCACACAGAAACAGTCCATTAAACCTGGATTCGGACAGTATTTTAGAGGATAACACCGGTTAGGCCTGGGTTAGGTCCGGGATATGCCCGCATCTGGCTCATGATTTTGCCTTCTTCGCATACTTGTTGGCCAGATTCTGGGTTTTTTTCGTGTTTGAATCACGTAGTAATGTGGTACCACACTGAGGCAGTCAATTAAACCTGGTTTCGATCAATATTTCAGAGGATAACACCGGTTAGGTCTGGGTTAGGCCAGGGTTATGCCCGCATCTGGCTCATGATTTTGCCTTCCTCGCATACTTGTTGGCCAGATCCTGGGTTTTTATCGTGTTTGAATCACGTAGTAATGTGGCACCACACTGAGGCAGTCAATTAACCCTGGTTTCGATCAATATTTTGGAGGATAACACCGGTTAGGTCTGGGTTAGGTCTGGGTTATGCCCGCATCTGGCTCATGATTTTGCCTTTTTCGCAAACTTGTTGGCCAGATCATGGGTTTTCTCCGTGTTTGAATCACGTAGTAATGTTGTACCACACTGAGGCAGTCAATTAAACGAGGATTCGGACAGTATTTTAGAGGATAACACCGGTTAGGTCTGGGTTAGGTCTGGGTTATGCCCGCATCTGGCTCATGATTTTGCCTTCTTCGCATACTTGTTGGCCAGATCATGGGTTTTTTTCGTGTTTGAAACACGTAGTAATGTTGTACCACACTGAGGCAGTCAATTAAACCTGTTGTCGATCAATATTTTAGAGGATAACACCGGTTAGGTCTGGGTTAGGTCTGGGTTATGCCCGCATCTGGCTCATGATTTTGCCTTCTTCGCATACTTGTTGGCCAGATCCTGGGTTTTTTTCGTGTTTGAATCACGTAGGAATGTGGTAACACACAGAAGCAGTCAATTAAACCTGGTTTCGATCAATATTTTAGTGGATAACACCGGTTAGGTCTGGGTTAGGTCTGGTATATGCGCGCATCTGGCTTATACTTTCGCCTTTTTCTCAAACTTGTTGGCAGATCATGGGCTTCTTCCGTGTTTGAATCACGTAGTAATGTTGTACTACACTGAGGCAGTCAATTAAACCTGGATTCGGACAGTATTTTACAGGATAACACCGGTTAGGTCTGGGTTAGGTCCGGGATATGCCCGCATCTGGCTCATGATTTTGCCTTCTTCGCACACTTGTTGGCCAGATCCTGGGTTTTTTCCGTGTTTCAATCACGAAGTAATGTTGCACCACACTGAGGCAGTCAATTAAACCTGGATTCAGACAGTATTTTAGAGGATAACACCGGCTAGGTCTGGGTTAGGTCTGTTTATGCCCGCATCTGGCTCATGATTTTGCCTTCTTCGCATACTTGTTGGCCAGATCCTGGGTTTTTTTCGTGTTTGAATCACGCAGTAATGTGGTAACACACTGAAGGAGTCAATTAAACCTGGTTTCGATCAATATTTTAGAGGATAACACCGGTTACGTCTGGGTTAGGTCTGGGTTATACCAGCATCTGGCTCATGATTTTGCCCTCTTCGCATTCTTGTTGGCCAGATCCTGGGTTTTTTTCGTGTTTGAATCACGTAGGAATGTGGTAACACACTGAAGCAGTCAATTAAACCTGGTTTCGATCAATATTTCAGAGGATAACACCGGTTAGGTCTGGGTTAGGTTTGGGTTATGCCCGCATCTGGCTCATGATTTTGCCTTCTTCGCATACTTGTTGGCCAGATTCAGGGTTTTTTTCGTGTTTGAATCACGTAGTAATGTGGTAACACAATGAAGCAGTCAAATAACCCTGGTTTCGATCAATATTTTGGAGGAGAACACCGGTTAGGTCTGGGTTAGGTCTGGGTTATGCCCGCATCTGGCTCATGATTTTGCCTTTTTCGCAAACTTGTTGGCCAGATCCTGGGTTTTTTCCGTGTTTGAATCACGTAGTAATGTTGTAGCACACTGAGGCAGTCAATTAAACCTGGTTTCGATCAATATTTTGGAGGAGAACACCGGTTAGGTCTGGGTTAGGTCAGGGTTATGCCCGCATCTGGCTCATGATTTTGCCTTTTTCGCAAACTTGTTGGCCAGATCCTGGGTTTTTTCCGTGTTTGAATCACGTAGTAATGTTGTAGCACACTGAGGCAGTCAATTAAACCTGGTTTCGATCAATATTTTAGAGGATAACACCGGTTAGGTCTGGGTTAGGTCTGGGTTATGCCCGCATCTGGCTTATACTTTCGCCTTTTTCGCAAACATGTTGGCTAGATCCTGGGTTTTTTTCGTGTTTGAATCACGTAGTAATGTGGTACCACACTGAGGCAGTCAATTAAACCTGGTTTCGATCAATATTTCAGAGGATAACACCGTTTAGGTCTGGGTTAGGTTCGGGATATGCCCGCATCTGGCTCATGATTTTGCCTTCTTCGCATACTTGTTGGCCAGATTCTGGGTTTTTTTCGTGTTTGAATCACGTAGTAATGTGGTACCACACTGAGGCAGTCAATTAAACCTGGTTTCGATCAATATTTCAGAGGATAACACCGGTTAGGTCTGGGTTAGGTCAGGGTTATGCCCGCATCTGGCTCATGATTTTGCCTTCCTCGCATACTTGTTGGCCAGATCCTGGGTTTTTATCGTGTTTGAATCACGTAGTAATGTGGCACCACACTGAGGCAGTCAATTAAACCTGGTTTCGATCAATATTTTGGAGGATAACACCGGTTAGGTCTGGGTTAGGTCTGGGATATGCGCGCATCTGGCTCATGATTTTGCCTTTTTCGCAAACTTCTTGGCCAGATCATGGGTTTTCTCCGTGTTTGGATCACGTAGTAATGTTGTACCACACTGAGGCAGTCAATTAAACCTGGATTCGGACAGTATTTTAGAGGATAACACCGGTTAGGTCTGGGTTAGGTTTGGGTTATGCCCGCATCTGGCTCATGATTTTGCCATCTTCGCATACTTGTTGGCCAGATCCTGGGTTTTTTTCGTGTTTGAATCACGTAGTAATGTGGTACCACACTGAGCCAGTCAATTAACCCTGGTTTCGATCAATATTTTGGAGGATAACACCGGTTAGGTCTGGGTTAGGTCTGGGATATGCTCGCATCTGGCTCATGATTTTGCCTTTTTCGCAAACTTGATGGCCAGATCATGGGTTTTCTCCGTGTTTGAATCACGTAGTAATGTTGTACCACACTGAGGCAGTCAATTAAACCAGGATTCGGACAGTATTTTAGAGGATAACACCGGTTAGGTCTGGGTTAGGTCTGGGTTATGCCCGCATCTGGCTCATGATTTTGCCTTCTTCGCATACTTGTTGGCCAGATCCTGGGTTTTTTTCGTGTTTGAATCACGTAGGAATGTGGTAACACACTGAAGCAGTCAATTAAACCTGGTTTCGATCAATATTTTAGTGGATAACACCGGTTAGGTCTGGGTTAGGTCTGGTATATGCGCGCATCTGGCTTATACTTTCGCCTTTTTCGCAAACTTGTTGGCAGATCATGGGTTTCTTCCGTGTTTGAATCACGTAGTAATGTTGTACCACACTGAGGCAGTCAATTAAACCTGGATTCGGACAGTATTTTAGAGGATAGCACCGGTTAGGTCTGGGTTAGGTCTGGGTTATGCCCGCATCTGGCTCATGATTTTGCCTTCTTCGCATACTTGTTGGCCAGATCCTGGGTTTTTTTCGTGTTTGTATCGCGTAGTAATGTGGTAACACACTGAAGCAGTCAATTAAACCTGGTTTCGATCAATATTTCAGAGGATAACACCGGTTAGGTCTGGGTTAGGTCTGGGTTATGCCCGCATCTGGCTCATGATTTTGCCTTCTTCGCATACTTGTTGGCCAGATTCTGGGTTTTTTTCGTGTTTGAATCACGTAGTAATGTGGTAACACACAGAAGCAGTCAATTAAACCTGGTTTCGATCAATATTTTAGAGGATAACACCGGTTAGGTCTGGGTTAGGTCTGGGATATGCGCGCATCTGGCTCATGATTTTGCCTTTTTCGCAAACTTGATGGCCAGATCATGGGTTTTCTCCGTGTTTGAATCACGTAGTAATGTTGTACCACATTGAGGCAGTCAATTAACCCTGGTTTCGATCAATATTTTGGAGGATAACACCGGTTAGGTCTGGGTTAGGTCTGGGTTATGCCCGCATCTGGCTCATGATTTTGCCTTCTTCGCATACTTGTTGGCCAGATCCTGGGTTTTTTTCGTGTTTGAATCACGTAGTAATGTGGTAACACACTGAAGCAGTCAATTAAACCTGGTGTCGATCAATATTTTAGAGGATAACACCGGTTAGGTCTGGGTTAGGTCTGGGTTATGCCCGCATCTGGCTCATGATTTTGCCTTTTTCGCAAACTTGTTGGCCAGATCATGGGTTTTCTCCGTGTTTGAATCACGTAGTAATGTTGTACCACACTGAGGCAGTCAATTAAACCAGGATTCGGACAGTATTTTAGAGGATAACACCGGTTAGGTCTGGGTTAGGTCTGGTATATGCGCGCATCTGGCTTATACTTTCGCCTTTTTCGCAAACTTGTTGGCAGATCATGGGTTTCTTCCGTGTTTGAATCACGTAGTAATGTTGTACTACACTGAGGCAGTCAATTAAACCTGGATTCGACCAGTATTTTACAGGATAACACCGGTTAGGTCTGGGTTAGGTCCGGGATATGCCCGCATCTGGCTCATGGTTTTGCCTTCTTCGCACACTTGTTGGCCAGATCCTGGGTTTTTTCCGTGTTTCAATCACGAAGTAATGTTTTACCACACTGAGGCAGTCAATTAAACCTGGATTCAGACAGTATTTTAGAGGATAACACCGGCTAGGTCTGGGTTAGGTCTGTTTATGCCCGCATCTGGCTCATGATTTTGCCTTCTTCGCATACTTGTTGGCCAGATCCTGGGTTTTTTTCGTGTTTGAATCACGCAGTAATGTGGTAACACACTGAAGGAGTCAATTAAACCTGGTTTCGATCAATATTTTAGAGGATAACACCGGTTACGTCTGGGTTAGGTCTGGGTTATGCCCGCATCTGGCTCATGATTTTGCATTCTTCGCATAATTGTTGGCCAGATCCTGGGTTTTTTTCGTGCTTGAATCACGTAGTTATATGGTAACACACTGAAGGAGTCAATTAAACCTCGTTTCGCTCAGTATTTTAGAGGATACCACCGGTTAAGTCTGGGTTAGGTCTGGGTTATGCCCGCATCTGGCTCATGATTTTGCCTTCTTCGCATACTTGTTGGCCAGATCCTGGGTTTTTTTCGTGTTTGAATCACGTAGTAATGTGGTACCACACTGAGGCAGTCAATTAAACCAGGTTTCGATCAATATTTCAGAGGATAACACCGTTTAGGTCTGGGTTAGGTCCGGGATATGCCCGCATCTGGCTCATGATTTTGCCTTCTTCGCATACTTGTTGGCCAGATTCTGGGTTTTTTTCGTGTTTGAATCACGTAGTAATGTGGTACCACACTGAGGCAGTCAATTAAACCTGGTTTCGATCAATATTTCAGAGGATAACACCGGTTAGGTCTGGGTTAGGCCAGGGTTATGCCCGCATCTGGCTCATGATTTTGCCTTCCTCGCATACTTGTTGGCCAGATCCTGGGTTTTTATCGTGTTTGAATCTCGTAGTAATGTGGCACCACACTGAGGCAGTCAATTAAACCTGGTTTCGATCAATATTTTGGAGGATAACACCGGTTAGGTCTGGGTTAGGTCTGGGATATGCGCGCATCTGGCTCATGATTTTGCCTTTTTCGCAAACTTCTTGGCCAGATCATGGGTTTTCTCCGTGTTTGAATCACGTAGTAATGTTGTACCACACTGAGGCAGTCAATTAAACCTGGATTCGGACAGTATTTTAGAGGATAACACCGGTTAGGTCTGGGTTAGGTCTGGGTTATGCCCGCATCTGGCTCATGATTTTGCCTTCTTCGCATACTTGTTGGCCAGATCCTGGGTTTTTTTCGTGCTTGAATCACGTAGTAATGTGGTACCACACTGAGGCAGTCAATTAACCCTGGTTTCGATCAATATTTTGGAGGATAACACCGGTTAGGTCTGGGTTAGGTCTGGGATATGCTCGCATCTGGCTCATGATTTTGCCTTTTTCGCAAACTTGATGGCCAGATCATGGGTTTTCTCCGTGTTTGAATCACGTAGTAATGTTGTACCACACTGAGGCAGTCAATTAAACCAGGATTCGGACAGTATTTTAGAGGATAACACCGGTTAGGTCTGGGTTAGGTCTGGGTTATGCCCGCATCTGGCTCATGATTTTGCCTTCTTCGCATACTTGTTGGCCAGATCCTGGGTTTTTTTCGTGTTTGAATCACGTAGGAATGTGGTAACACACTGAAGCAGTCAATTAAACCTGGTTTCGATCAATATTTTAGTGGATAACACCGGTTAGGTCTGGGTTAGGTCTGGTATATGCGCGCATCTGGCTTATACTTTCGCCTTTTTCGCAAACTTGTTGGCAGATCATGGGTTTCTTCCGCGTTTGAATCACGTAGTAATGTTGTACCACACTGAGGCAGTCAATTAAACCTGGATTCGGACAGTATTTTAGAGGATAGCACCGGTTAGGTCTGGGTTAGGTCTGGGTTATGCCCGCATCTGGCTCATGATTTTGCCTTCTTCGCATACTTGTTGGCCAGATCCTGTGTTTTTTTCGTGTTTGTATCGCGTAGTAATGTGGTAACACACTGAAGCAGTCAATTAAACCTGGTTTCGATCAATATTTCAGAGGATAACACCGGTTAGGTCTGGGTTAGGTCTGGGTTATGCCCGCATCTGGCTCATGATTTTGCCTTCTTCGCATACTTGTTGGCCAGATTCTGGGTTTTTTTCGTGTTTGAATCACGTAGTAATGTGGTAACACACAGAAGCAGTCAATTAAACCTGGTTTCGATCAATATTTTAGAGGATAACACCGGTTAGGTCTGGGTTAGGTCTGGGATATGCGCGCATCTGGCTCATGATTTTGCCTTTTTCGCAAACTTGTTGGCCAGATCATGGGTTTTCTCCGTGTTTGAATCACGTAGTAATGTTGTACCACATTGAGGCAGTCAATTAACCCTGGTTTCGATCAATATTTTGGAGGATAACACCGGTTAGGTCTGGGTTAGGTCTGGGATATGCGCGCATCTGGCTCATGATTTTGCCTTTTTCGCAAACTTGTTGGCCAGATCATGGGTTTTCTCCGTGTTTGAATCACGTAGTAATGTTGTACCACACTGAGGCAGTCAATTAAACGAGGATTCGGACAGTATTTTAGAGGATAACACCGGTTAGGTCTGGGTTAGGTCTGGGTTATGCCCGCATCTGGCTCATGATTTTGCCTTCTTCGCATACTTGTTGGCCAGATCCTGGGTTTTTTTCGTGTTTGAATCACGTAGTAATGTGGTAACACACTGAAGCAGTCAATTAAACCTGGTGTCGATCAATATTTTAGAGGATAACACCGGTTAGGTCTGGGTTAGGTCTGGGTTATGCCCGCATCTGGCTCATGATTTTGCCTTTTTCGCAAACTTGTTGGCCAGATCATGGGTTTTCTCCGTGTTTGAATCACGTAGTAATGTTGTACCACACTGAGGCAGTCAATTAAACCAGGATTCGGACAGTATTTTAGAGGATAACACCGGTTAGGTCTGGGTTAGGTCTGGTATATGCGCGCATCTGGCTTATACTTTCGCCTTTTTCGCAAACTTGTTGGCAGATCATGGGTTTCTTCCGTGTTTGAATCACGTAGTAATGTTGTACTACACTGAGGCAGTCAATTAAACCTGGATTCGGACAGTATTTTACAGGATAACACCGGTTAGGTCTGGGTTAGGTCCGGGATATGCCCGCATCTGGCTCATGGTTTTGCCTTCTTCGCACACTTGTTGGCCAGATCCTGGGTTTTTTCCGTGTTTCAATCACGAAGTAATGTTGTACCACACTGAGGCAGTCAATTAAACCTGGATTCAGACAGTATTTTAGAGGATAACACCGGCTAGGTCTGGGTTAGGTCTGTTTATGCCCGCATCTGGCTCACCATTTTGCCTTCTTCGCATACTTGTTGGCCAGATCCTGGGTTTTTTTCGTGTTTGAATCACGCAGTAATGTGGTAACACACTGAAGGAGTCAATTAAACCTGGTTTCGATCAATATTTTAGAGGATAACACCGGTTACGTCTGGGTTAGGTCTGGGTTATGCCCGCATCTGGCTCATGATTTTGCATTCTTCGCATAATTGTTGGCCAGATCCTGGGTTTTTTTCGTGCTTGAATCACGTAGTTATATGGTAACACACTGAAGGAGTCAATTAAACCTCGTTTCGCTCAGTATTTTAGAGGATACCACCGGTTAAGTCTGGGTTATGCCCGCATCTGGCTCATGATTTTGCCTTCTTCGCATACTTGTTGGCCAGATCCTGGGTTTTTTTCGTGTTTGAATCACGTAGTAATGTGGTACCACACTGAGGCAGTCAATTAAACCAGGTTTCGATCAATATTTCAGAGGATAACACCGTTTAGGTCTGGGTTAGGTCCGGGTTATGCCCGCATCTGGCTCATGATTTTGCCTTCTTCGCATACTTGTTGGCCAGATTCTGGGTTTTTTTCGTGTTTGAATCACGTAGTAATGTGGTACCACACTGAGGCAGTCAATTAAACCTGGTTTCGATCAATATTTCAGAGGATAACACCGGTTAGGTCTGGGTTAGGCCAGGGTTATGCCCGCATCTGTCTCATGATTTTGCCTTCCTCGCACACTTGTTGGCCAGATCCTGGGTTTTTATCGTGTTTGAATCACGTAGTAATGTGGCACCACACTGAGGCAGTCAATTAAACCTGGTTTCGATCAATATTTTGGAGGATAACACCGGTTAGGTCTGGGTTAGGTCTGGGATATGCGCGCATCTGGCTCATGATTTTGCCTTTTTCGCAAACTTCTTGGCCAGATCATGGGTTTTCTCCGTGTTTGAATCACGTAGTAATGTTGTACCACACTGAGGCAGTCAATTAAACCTGGATTCGGACAGTATTTTAGAGGATAACACCGGTTAGGTCTGGGTTAGGTCTGGGTTATGCCCGCATCTGGCTCATGATTTTGCCTTCTTCGCATACTTGTTGGCCAGATCCTGGGTTTTTTTCGTGTTTGAATCACGTAGTAATGTGGTACCACACTGAGGCAGTCAATTAACCCTGGTTTCGATCAATATTTTGGAGGATAACACCGGTTAGGTCTGGGTTAGGTCTGGGATATGCTCGCATCTGGCTCATGATTTTGCCTTTTTCGCAAACTTGATGGCCAGATCATGGGTTTTCTCCGTGTTTGAATCACGTAGTAATGTTGTACCACACTGAGGCAGTCAATTAAACCAGGATTCGGACAGTATTTTAGAGGATAACACCGGTTAGGTCTGGGTTAGGTCTGGGTTATGCCCGCATCTGGCTCATGATTTTGCCTTCTTCGCATACTTGTTGGCCAGATCCTGGGTTTTTTTCGTGTTTGAATCACGTAGGAATGTGGTAACACACTGAAGCAGTCAATTAAACCTGGTTTCGATCAATATTTTAGGGGATAACACCGGTTAGGTCTGGGTTAGGTCTGGTATATGCGCGCATCTGGCTTATACTTTCGCCTTTTTCTCAAACTTGTTGGCAGATCATGGGTTTCTTCCGTGTTTGAATCACGTAGTAATCTTGTACCACACTGAGGCAGTCAATTAAACCTGGATTCGGACAGTATTTTAGAGGATAGCACCGGTTAGGTCTGGGTTAGGTCTGGGTTATGCCCGCATCTGGCTCATGATTTTGCCTTCTTCGCATACTTGTTGGCCAGATCCTGGGTTTTTTTCGTGTTTGAATCACGTAGTAATGTGGTACCACACTGAGGCAGTCAATTAACCCTGGTTTCGATCAATATTTTGGAGGATAACACCGGTTAGGTCTGGGTTAGGTCTGGGATATGCTCGCATCTGGCTCATGATTTTGCCTTTTTCGCAAACTTGATGGCCAGATCATGGGTTTTCTCCGTGTTTGAATCACGTAGTAATGTTGTACCACACTGAGGCAGTCAATTAAACCAGGATTCGGACAGTATTTTAGAGGATAACACCGGTTAGGTCTGGGTTAGGTCTGGGTTATGCCCGCATCTGGCTCATGATTTTGCCTTCTTCGCATACTTGTTGGCCAGATCCTGGGTTTTTTTCGTGTTTGAATCACGTAGGAATGTGGTAACACACTGAAGCAGTCAATTAAACCTGGTTTCGATCAATATTTTAGTGGATAACACCGGTTAGGTCTGGGTTAGGTCTGGTATATGCGCGCATCTGGCTTATACTTTCGCCTTTTTCGCAAACTTGTTGGCAGATCATGGGTTTCTTCCGTGTTTGAATCACGTAGTAATGTTGTACCACACTGAGGCAGTCAATTAAACCTGGATTCGGACAGTATTTTAGAGGATAGCACCGGTTAGGTCTGGGTTAGGTCTGGGTTATGCCCGCATCTGGCTCATGATTTTGCCTTCTTCGCATACTTGTTGGCCAGATCCTGGGTTTTTTTCGTGTTTGTATCGCGTAGTAATGTGGTAACACACTGAAGCAGTCAATTAAACCTGGTTTCGATCAATATTTCAGAGGATAACACCGGTTAGGTCTGGGTTAGGTCTGGGTTATGCCCGCATCTGGCTCATGATTTTGCCTTCTTCGCATACTTGTTGGCCAGATTCTGGGTTTTTTTCGTGTTTGAATCACGTAGTAATGTGGTAACACACAGAAGCAGTCAATTTAACCTGGTTTCGATCAATATTTTAGAGGATAACACCGGTTAGGTCTGGGTTAGGTCTGGGATATGCGCGCATCTGGCTCATGATTTTGCCTTTTTCGCAAACTTGTTGGCCAGATCATGGGTTTTCTCCGTGTTTGAATCACGTAGTAATGTTGTACCACATTGAGGCAGTCAATTAACCCTGGTTTCGATCAATATTTTGGAGGATAACACCGGTTAGGTCTGGGTTAGGTCTGGGATATGCGCGCATCTGGCTCATGATTTTGCCTTTTTCGCAAACTTGTTGGCCAGATCATGGGTTTTCTCCGTGTTTGAATCACGTAGTAATGTTGTACCACACTGAGGCAGTCAATTAAACGAGGATTCGGACAGTATTTTAGAGGATAACACCGGTTAGGTCTGGGTTAGGTCTGGGATATGCGCGCATCTGGCTCATGATTTTGCCTTTTTCGCAAACTTGTTGGCCAGATCATGGGTTTTCTCCGTGTTTGAATCACGTAGTAATGTTGTACCACACTGAGGCAGTCAATTAAACGAGGATTCGGACAGTATTTTAGAGGATAACACCGGTTAGGTCTGGGTTAGGTCTGGGTTATGCCCGCATCTGGCTCATGATTTTGCCTTTTTCGCAAACTTGTTGGCAGATCATGGGTTTCTTCCGTGTTTGAATCACGTAGTAATGTTGTACTACACTGAGGCAGTCAATTAAACCTGGATTCGGACAGTATTTTACAGGATAACACCGGTTAGGTCTGGGTTAGGTCCGGGATATGCCCGCATCTGGCTCATGGTTTTGCCTTCTTCGCACACTTGTTGGCCAGATCATGGGTTTTTTCCGTGTTTCAATCACGAAGTAATGTTGTACTACACTGAGGCAGTCAATTAAACCTGGATTCGGACAGTATTTTACAGGATAACACCGGTTAGGTCTGGGTTAGGTCCGGGATATGCCCGCATCTGGCTCATGATTTTGCCTTCTTCGCACACTTGTTGGCCAGATCCTGGGTTTTTTCCGTGTTTCAATCACGAAGTAATGTTGTACCACACTGAGGCAGTCAATTAAACCTGGATTCAGACAGTATTTTAGAGGATAACACCGGCTAGGTCTGGGTTAGGTCTGTTTATGCCCGCATCTGGCTCATGATTTTGCCTTCTTCGCATACTTGTTGGCCAGATCCTGGGTTTTTTTCGTGTTTGAATCACGCAGTAATGTGGTAACACACTGAAGGAGTCAATTAAACCTGGTTTCGATCAATATTTTAGAGGATAACACCGGTTACGTCTGGGTTAGGTCTGGGTTATGCCCGCATCTGGCTCATGATTTTGCATTCTTCGCATACTTGTTGGCCAGATCCTGGGTTTTTTTCGTGCTTGAATCACGTAGTTATATGGTAACACACTGAAGGAGTCAATTAAACCTCGTTTCGCTCAGTATTTTAGAGGATACCACCGGTTAAGTCTGGGTTAGGTCTGGGTTATGCCCGCATCTGGCTCATGATTTTGCCTTCTTCGCATACTTGTTGGCCAGATCCTGGGTTTTTTTCGTGTTTGAATCACGTAGTAATGTGGTACCACACTGAGGCAGTCAATTAAACCAGGTTTCGATCAATATTTCAGAGGATAACACCGTTTAGGTCTGGGTTAGGTCCGGGATATGCCCGCATCTGGCTCATGATTTTGCCTTCTTCGCATACTTGTTGGCCAGATTCTGGGTTTTTTTCGCGTTTGAATCACGTAGTAATGTGGTACCACACTGAGGCAGTCAATTAAACCTGGTTTCGATCAATATTTCAGAGGATAACACCGGTTAGGTCTGGGTTAGGCCAGGGTTATGCCCGGATCTGGCTCATGATTTTGCCTTCCTCGCATACTTGTTGGCCAGATCCTGGGTTTTTATCGTGTTTGAATCACGTAGTAATGTGGCACCACACTGAGGCAGTCAATTAAACCTGGTTTCGATCAATATTTTGGAGGATAACACCGGTTAGGTCTGGGTTAGGTCTGGGATATGCGCGCATCTGGCTCATGATTTTGCCTTTTTCGCAAACTTCTTGGCCAGATCATGGGTTTTCTCCGTGTTTGAATCACGTAGTAATGTTGTACCACACTGAGGCAGTCAATTAAACCTGGATTCGGACAGTATTTTAGAGGATAACACCGGTTAGGTCTGGGTTAGGTCTGGGTTATGCCCGCATCTGGCTCATGATTTTGCCTTCTTCGCATACTTGTTGGCCAGATCCTGGGTTTTTTTCGTGTTTGAATCACGTAGTAATGTGGTACCACACTGAGGCAGTCAATTAACCCTGGTTTCGATCAATATTTTGGAGGATAACACCGGTTAGGTCTGGGTTAGGTCTGGGATATGCTCGCATCTGGCTCATGATTTTGCCTTTTTCGCAAACTTGATGGCCAGATCATGGGTTTTCTCCGTGTTTGAATCACGTAGTAATGTTGTACCACACTGAGGCAGTCAATTAAACCAGGATTCGGACAGTATTTTAGAGGATAACACCGGTTAGGTCTGGGTTAGGTCTGGGTTATGCCCGCATCTGGCTCATGATTTTGCCTTCTTCGCATACTTGTTGGCCAGATCCTGGGTTCTTTTCGTGTTTGAATCACGTAGGAATGTGGTAACACACTGAAGCAGTCAATTAAACCTGGTTTCGATCAATATTTTAGTGGATAACACCGGTTAGGTCTGGGTTAGGTCTGGTATATGCGCGCATCTGGCTTATACTTTCGCCTTTTTCTCAAACTTGTTGGCAGATCATGGGTTTCTTCCGTGTTTGAATCACGTAGTAATCTTGTACCACACTGAGGCAGTCAATTAAACCTGGATTCGGACAGTATTTTAGAGGATAGCACCGGTTAGGTCTGGGTTAGGTCTGGGTTATGCCCGCATCTGGCTCATGATTTTGCCTTCTTCGCATACTTGTTGGCCAGATCCTGGGTTTTTTTCGTGTTTGTATCGCGTAGGAATGTGGTAACACACTGAAGCAGTCAATTAAACCTGGTTTCGATCAATATTTCAGAGGATAACACCGGTTAGGTCTGGGTTAGGTCTGGATTATGCCCGCATCTGGCTCATGATTTTCCCTTCTTCGCATACTTGTTGGCCAGATCCTGAGTTTTTTTCGTGTTTGAATCACGTAGTAATGTGGTAACACACAGAAGCAGTCAATTAAACCTGGTTTCGATCAATATTTTAGAGGATAACACCGGTTAGGTCTGGGTTAGGTCTGGGATATGCGCGCATCTGGCTCATGATTTTGCCTTTTTCGCAAACTTGTTGGCCAGATCATGGGTTTTTTCCGTGTTTGAATCACGTAGTAATGTTGTACCACATTGAGGCAGTCAATTAACCCTGGTTTCGATCAATATTTTGGAGGATAACACCGGTTAGGTCTGGGTTAGGTCTGGGATATGCGCGCATCTGGCTCATGATTTTGCCTTTTTCGCAAACTTGTTGGCCAGATCATGGGTTTTCTCCGTGTTTGAATCACGTAGTAATGTTGTACCACACTGAGGCAGTCAATTAAACGAGGATTCGGACAGTATTTTAGAGGATAACACCGGTTAGGTCTGGGTTAGGTCTGGGTTATGCCCGCATCTGGCTCATGATTTTGCCTTCTTCGCATACTTGTTGGCCAGATCCTGGGTTTTTTTCGTGTTTGAATCACGTAGTAATGTGGTAACACACTGAAGCAGTCAATTAAACCTGGTGTCGATCAATATTTTAGAGGATAACACCGGTTAGGTCTGGGTTAGGTCTGGGTTATGCCCGCATCTGGCTCATGATTTTGCCTTTTTCGCAAACTTGTTGGCCAGATCATGGGTTTTCTCCGTGTTTGAATCACGTAGTAATGTTGTACCACACTGAGGCAGTCAATTAAACCAGGATTCGGACAGTATTTTAGAGGATAACACCGGTTAGGTCTGGGTTAGGTCTGGTATATGCGCGCATCTGGCTTATACTTTCGCATTTTTCGCAAACTTGTTGGCAGATCATGGGTTTCTTCCGTGTTTGAATCACGTAGTAATGTTGTACTACACTGAGGCAGTCAATTAAACCTGGATTCGGACAGTATTTTACAGGATAACACCGGTTAGGTCTGGGTTAGGTCCGGGATATGCACGCATCTGGCTCATGATTTTGCCTTCTTCGCACACTTGTTGGCCAGATCCTGGGGTTTTTCCGTGTTTCAATCACGTAGTAATGTTGTACCACACTGAGGCAGTCAATTAAACCTGGATTCAGACAGTATTTTAGAGGATAACACCGGCTAGGTCTCGGTTAGGTCTGTGTTATGCCCGCATCTGGCTCATGATTTTGCCTTCTTCGCATACTTGTTGGCCAGATCCTGGGTTTTTTTCGTGTTTGAATCACGCAGTAATGTGGTAACACACTGAAGAAGTCAATTAAACCTGGTTTCGATCAATATTTTAGAGGATAACACCGGTTACATCTGGGTTAGGTCTGGGTTATGCCCGCATCTGGCTCATGATTTTGCCTTCTTCGCATACTTGTTGGCCAGATCCTGGGGTTTTTTCGTGTTTGAATCACGTAGTAATGTGGTAACACACTGAAGCAGTCAATTAAACCTGGTTTCGATCAATATTTTAGAGGATAGCACCGGTTAGGACTGGGTTAGGTCTGGGTTATGCCCGCATCTGGCTCATGATTTTGCATTCTTCGCATACTTGTTGGCCAGATCCTGGGTTTTTTTCGTGCTTGAATCACGTAGTTATATGGTAACACACTGAAGGAGTCAATTAAACCTCGTTTCGCTCAATATTTTAGAGGATACCACCGGTTATGTCTGGGCTAGGTCTGGGTTATGCCCGCATCTGGCTCATGATTTTGCCTTCTTCGCATACTTGTTGGCCAGATCCTGGGTTTTTTTCGTGTTTGAATCACGTAGTAATGTGGTACCACACTGAGGCAGTCAATTAAACCTGGTTTCGGTCAATATTTCATAGGATAACACCGGTTAGGTCTGGGTTAGGTCCGGGATATGCACGCATCTGGCTCATGATTTTGCCTTCTTCGCATACTTGTTGGCCAGATCCTGGGTTTTTTTCGTGTTTGAATCACGTACTAATGTGGTAACACACCGAAGGAGTCAATTAAACCTGGTTTCGATCAATATTTTAGAGGATAACACCGGTTAGGTCTGGGTTAGGTCTGGGTTATGCCCGCATCTGGCTCATGATTTTGCCTTCTTCGCACACTTGTTGGCCAGATCCTGGGTTTTTTCCGTGTTTCAATCAGGTAGTAATGTTGTACCACACTGAGGCAGTCAATTAAACCTGGATTCAGACAGTATTTTAGAGGATAACACCGGCTAGGTCTGGGTTAGGTCTGTGTTATGCCCGCATCTGGTTCATGATTTTGCCTTCTTCGCATACTTGTTGGCCAGATCCTGGGGTTTTATCGTGTTTGAATCACGTAGTAATGTGGTAACACACTGAAGCAGTCAATTAAACCTGGTTTCGATCAATATTTTTGAGGACAGCACCGGTTAGGACTGGGTTAGGTCTGGGTTATGCCCGCATCTGGCTCATGACTTTGCCTTCTTCGCATACTTGTTGGCCAGATCCTGGGTTTTTTTGTGTTTGAATCACGTAGTAATGTGGTAACACACTGAAACAAACAACTAAACCTGGTTTCGATCAATATTTTAGAGGATAACACCGGTTAGGTCTGGGTTAGGTCTGGGTTATGCCCGCATCTGTCTCATGATTTTGCCTTGTTCGCATACTTGTTGTCCAGATCCTGTGTTTTTTCGGGTTTGAACCACATAGTAACGTGGTACCAAACAGTTACAGTCAATTAAGCCTGGATTCGGTCAGTATTTTAGAGGATAACACCGATTAGGTCTGGGTGTGGTCTGGGTTATGCCCGCATGTGGCTCATGATTTTGCCTTTTCCGCATACTTGTTGGCCAGATCCTTGGTTTTCTCTGGTTTGGATCTCGTAGTAATGTGGTACCACCCCGAGACAGCCAATTAAACCTGGATTCGGTCAGTATTTTATTCGGTAACACCGGTAAGGTCTGGGTTAGGTCTGGGTTATGCCCGCATCTGGCTCATGAGTTTGCCTTTTCCGCATACTTGTAGGCCAGATCCTGTGTTTTCTCGGGTTTGAACCACATAGTAACGTGGTACCAAACAGTTACAGTCAATTAAGCCTGGATTCGGTTAGTATTTTTGAGGATAACACCGATTAGCTCTGGGTCAGGTCTGGGTTATGCCCGCATGTGGCTCATGATTTTGCCTTTTCCGCATACTTGTTGGCCAGATCCTTGGTTTTCTCTGGTTTGAATCACGTAGTAATGTGGTACCACACTGAGACAGCCAATTAAACCTGGATTCGGTCAGTATTTTAGTCGGTAACACCGGTAAGGTCTGGGTTAGGTCTGGGTTATGCCCGCATCTGACTCATCTTTTTACCTTCTTCGCATACTTGTTGGACAGATCCTGGGTTTTTTCGGGTCTGAATCACGTAGTAATGTGGTACCACACTGAAACAGTCCATAAAACCTGGTTTTCGATCAATATTTTAGAGGATAACACCGGTTAGGTGTGGGTTAGGTCTGGGTTATGCCCGCATCTGGCTCATGATTTTGCCTTCTTCGCATACTTGTTGGCCAGATTCTGGGTTTTTTCGGATTTGAATCACGTAGTAATGTGGTACCACACAGTAGCAGTCAATAAACCTGGATTCGGTCAGTATTTTAGTCGGTAACACCGGTTAGGTCTGGGTTAGGTCTGAGTTATGCCCGCATCTGCCTCATGATTTGGCCTTTTCCGCATTCTTGTTTGCCAGATCCTTGGTTTTATCTTGTTTGAATCAGGTAGTAATGTGGTTCCACACTGAAACAGACAATTAAACTTGTTTTCGATCAATATTTTGGAGGATAAAACCGGTTAGGTCTGGGTTAGCTCCGGGTTATGCCCGCATCTGGCTCATGATTTTGCCTTCTTCGCATACTTGTTGGCCAGATCCTGGGTTTTTTCGGGTTTGAATCACGTAGTAATGTGGTACCACACTGAGACAGCCAATTAAACCTGGATTCGGTCAGTATTTTAGTCGGTAACACCGGTAAGGTCTGGGTTAGGTCTGGGTTATGCCCGCATCTGGCTCATGATTTTGCCTTTTCCGCATACTTGTACGCCAGATCCTTGGATTTCTCTGGTTTGAATCACGTAGTAATGTGGTACCACACTGAAACAGACAATTAAACCTGGTTTCGATCAATATCTTAGAGGATAACAACGGTAAGGTCTGGGTTAGGTCTGGGTTATGCCCGCATCTGGCTTATGATCTTGCCTACTTCGCATACATGTTGTACAGGTCCTGGGCTTTTTCGGGTTTGAATCACGTAGTAATGCGGTGCCACACAGTGACAGTCAATTAAACCTGGATTCGGACAGTATTTTAGTCGGTAACACCGGTAAGGTCTGGGTTAGGTCTGGGTTATGCCCGCATCTGGCTCATGATTTTGCCTTCTGCGCATACTTGTTGGCCAGATCCTTGGTTTTCTCTGGTTTGAATCACGTAGTAATGTGGTACCACATTGAAACAGTCTATTAAACCTGGTTTCGATCAATATTTTAGAGGATAAACTCGTTTCGGTCTAGGTTAGGTATGGGTTATGTCCACATCTGGCTCATGATTTTGCATTTCCGCATTCTTGCTGACCAGCACCTTGGTTTTATCTTGTTTGAATCAGGTAGTAATGTGGTACCACACTGAAACAGACAATTAAACTTGTTTTCGATCAATATTTTGGAGGATAAAACCGGTTAGGTCTGGGTTAGGTCCGGGTTATGCCCGCATCTGGCTCATGATTTTGCCTTCTTCGCATACTTGTTGGCCAGATCCTGGGTTTTTTCGGGTTTGAATCACGTAGTAATGTGGAACCACACTGAAGCAGTCAATTAAACCTGGTTTCGATCAATATTTTAGAGGATGACACCCGTTAGGTCTGGGTTAGGTCTGGGTTATGCCCGCATCTGCCTCATGATTTTGCCTTCTTCGCAAACTTGTTGGCCAGATCCTTGGTTTTTTCGGGTTTGAATCACATAGGAATGTGGTACCACCAAATAACAGTGAATTAAACCTGGATTTGGTCAGTATTTTAGTCGGTAGCAACGGTTAGGCCTGCGTTAGGTTTGGGTTATGCCCTCATCTAACTCATGATTTTACCTTCTTCGCATACTTCTTGGACAGATCCTGGGGTTTTTCGGGTTTGATTCACGTAGTAATGTGGTACCACACTGAAACAGTCCATTAAACCTGGTTTTCGATCAATATTTTAGAGGATAACACCGGCTAGGTCTGGGTTAGGTCTGGGTTATGACCGCATCTGGCTCATGATTTTGCATTCTTCGCATACTTGTAGGCCAGATCCTGGGTTTTTTCGGGTTTGAATCACGTAGTAATGTGGTACCACACTGAAACAGACAATTAAACCTGGTATCGATCAATATTTTAGAGGATAACACCGGGTATGTCTGGGTTAGGTCTGGGTTATGCCCGCATGTGGCTCATGATTTTGCCTTTTCCGCATTCCTGTTGACCAGAACCTTGGTTTTATCTTGTTTGAATCAGGTAGTAATGTGGTACCACACTGAAACAGACAATTAAACTTGTTTTCGATCAATATTTTAGAGCATAAAACCGGTTAGCTCTGGGTTAGGTCCGGGTTATGCCAGCATCAGGCTCATGATTTTGCCTTCTTCGCATACTTGTTGGCCAGATCCTGGGTTTTCTCTGGTTTGAATCACGTAGTAATGTGGTACCACACTGAAACAGACAATTAAACCTGGTTACGATCAATATTTTAGAGGATAACACCGGTTAGGTCGGGGTAAGGTCTGGGTTATGCCCGCATCTGGCTCATGATTTTACCTTCTTCGCAAATTTGTTGGCCAGATCCTGGATTTTTTCGGGTTTGAATCACGTAGTATTGTGGTACCACACTGAAACAAACAACTAAACCTGGTTTCGATCAATATTTTAGAGGATAACACCGGTTAGGTCTGGGTTAGGTCTGGGTTATGCCCGCATCTGTCTCATGATTTTGCCTTGTTCGCATACTTGTTGTCCAGATCCTGTGTTTTTTCGGGTTTGAACCACATAGTAACGTGGTACCAAACAGTTACAGTCAATTAAGCCTGGATTCGGTCAGTATTTTAGAGGATAATACCGATTAGGTCTGGGTGTGGTCTGGGTTATGCCCGCATGTGGCTCATGATTTTGCCTTTTCCGCATACTTGTTGGCCAGATCCTTGGTTTTCTCTGGTTTGGATCTCGTAGTAATGTGGTACCACACCGAGACAGCCAATTAAACCTGGATTCGGTCAGTATTTTATTCGGTAACACCGGTAAGGTCTGGGTTAGGTCTGGGTTATGCCCGCATCTGGCTCATGAGTTTGCCTTTTCCGCATACTTGTAGGCCAGATCCTGTGTTTTCTCGGGTTTGAACCACATAGTAACGTGGTACCAAACAGTTACAGTCAATTAAGCCTGGATTCGGTTAGTATTTTAGAGGATAACACCGATTAGCTCTGGGTCAGGTCTGGGTTATGCCCGCATGTGGCTCATGATTTTGCCTTTTCCGCATACTTGTTGGCCAGATCCTTGGTTTTCTCTGGTTTGAATCACGTTGTAATGTGGTACCACACTGAGACAGCCAATTAAACCTGGATTCGGTCAGTATTTTAGTCGGTAACACCGGTAAGGTCTGGGTTAGGTCTGGGGTATGCCCGCATCTGGCTCATGATTTTGCCTTTTCCGCATACTTGTACGCCAGATCCTTGGATTTCTCTGGTTTGAATCACGTAGTAATGTGGTACCACACTGAAACAGACAATTAAACCTGGTTTCGATCAATATTTTAGAGGATAACAACGGTAAGGTCTGGGTTAGGTCTGGGTTATGCCCGCATCTGGCTTATGATCTTGCCTACTTCGCATACATGTTGTACAGGTCCTGGGCTTTTTCGGGTTTGAATCACGTAGTAATGCGGTGCCACACAGTGACAGTCAATTAAACCTGGATTCGGACAGTATTTTAGTCGGTAACACCGGTAAGGTCTGGGTTAGGTCTGGGTTATGCCCGCATCTGGCTCATGATTTTGCCTTCTGCGCATACTTGTTGGCCAGATCCTTGGTTTTCTCTGGTTTGAATCACGTAGTAATGTGGTACCACATTGAAACAGTCTATTAAACCTGGTTTCGATCAATATTTTAGAGGATAAACCCGTTTCGGTCTAGGTTAGGTATGGGTTATGTCCACATCTGGCTCATGATTTTGCATTTCCGCATTCTTGCTGACCAGCACCTTGGTTTTATCTTGTTTGAGTCAGGTAGTAATGTGGTACCACACTGAAACAGACAATTAAACTTGTTTTCGATCAATATTTTGGAGGATAAAACCGGTTAGGTCTGGGTTAGGTCCGGGTTATGCCCGCATCTGGCTCATGATTTTGCCTTCTTCGCATACTTGTACGCCAGATCCTTGGATTTCTCTGGTTTGAATCACGTAGTAATGTGGTTCCACACTGAAACAGACAATTAAACTTGTTTTCGATCAATATTTTGGAGGATAAAACCGGTTAGGTCTGGGTTAGCTCCGGGTTATGCCCGCATCTGGCTCATGATTTTGCCTTCTTCGCATACTTGTTGGCCAGATCCTGGGTTTTTTCGGGTTTGAATCACGTAGTAATGTGGTACCACACTGAGACAGCCAATTAAACCTGGATTCGGTCAGTATTTTAGTCGGTAACACCGGTAAGGTCTGGGTTAGGTCTGGGTTATGCCCGCATCTGGCTCATGATTTTGCCTTTTCCGCATACTTGTACGCCAGATCCTTGGATTTCTCTGGTTTGAATCACGTAGTAATGTGGTACCACACTGAAACAGACAATTAAACCTGGTTTCGATCAATATTTTAGAGGATAACAACGGTAAGGTCTGGGTTAGGTCTGGGTTATGCCCGCATCTGGCTTATGATCTTGCCTACTTCGCATACATGTTGTACAGGTCCTGGGCTTTTTCGGGTTTGAATCACGTAGTAATGCAGTGCCACACAGTGACAGTCAATTAAACCTGGATTCGGTCAGTATTTTAGTCGGTAACACCGGTTAGGTCTGGGTTAGCTCCGGGTTATGCCCGCATCTGGCTCATGATTTTGACTTCTTCGCATACTTGTAGGCCTGATCCTTGGTTTTCTCTGGTTTGAATCACGTAGTAATGTGTTACCACAGTGAAACAGACAATTAAACCTGGTTTCGATCAATATTTTAGAGGATAACACCGGTTAGGTCTAGGATAGGCCCGGGTTACGGCCGCATCTCGCTCATGATTTTGCCTTTTTCATATACTTGTTGGTCAGATCTTTAGTTTTTTCGGGTTTGAATCATATAGTAATGTGGTACCACACTGAGACAGTCAATTAAATCTGGATTCGGTCGGTATTTTAGTCGGTAACACCGGTTAGGTCTGGGTTAGGTCTGGGTTACGCCCGCATCTGGCTCATGATTTTGCCTTTTCCGCATACTTGTTGGCCAAATCCTTGGTTTTCTCTGGTTTGAATCACGTAATAATGTGGTACCACAGTGAAACAGACAATTAAACCTGGTTTCGATCAATATTTTAGAGGATAACACCGGTTAGGTCTAGGATAGGCCCGGGTTACGGCCGCATCTCGCTCATGATTTTGCCTTTTTCATATACTTGTTGGTCAGATCTTGTGTTTTTTCGGGTTTGAATCATATAGTAATGTGGTACCACATTGAAACAGTCGATTAAACCTGGTTTCGGTCAGTATTTTAGTCGGTAACACCGGTTAGGTCTGGGTTAGGTCTGGGTTATGCTCGCATCTGGCTCATGATTTTGCCTTTTCCGCATACTTTTTGGCCAGATCCTTGGTTTTCTCTGGTTTGAATCACGTAGTAATGTGACACCACACTGAAGCAGTCAATTAAACCTGGTTTCGATCAATATTTTAGAGGATGACACCCGTTAGGTCTGGGTTTGGTCTGGGTTATGCCCGCATCTGCCTCATGATTTTGCCTTCTTCGCATACTTGTTGGCCAGATCCTTGGTTTTTTCGGGTTTGAATCACATAGGAATGTGGTACCACGAAATAACAGTGAATTAAACCTGGATTCGGTCAGTATTTTAGTCGGTAACAACGGTTAGGCCTGCGTTAGGTCTGGGTTATGCCCTCATCTAACTCATGATTTTACCTTCTTCGCATACTTGTTGCACAGATCCTGGGTTTTTTCGGGTTTGAATCACGTAGTAATGTGGTACCACACTGAGACAGCCAATTAAACCTGGATTCGGTCAGTATTTTAGTCGGTAAAACCGGTTAGGTCTGCGTTAGGTCTGGGTTATGCCCGCATCTGGCTCATGATTTTGCCTTTTCCGCATACTTGTTGGCCAAATCCTTGGTTTTCTCTGGTTTGAATCACGTAATAATGTGGTACCACAGTGAAACAGACAATTAAACCTGGTTTCGATCAATATTTTAGAGGATAACACCGGTTAGGTCTAGGATAGGCCCGGGTTACGGCCGCATCTCGCTCATGATTTTGCCTTTTTCATATACTTGTTGGTCAGATCTTGTGTTTTTTCGGGTTTGAATCATATAGTAATGTGGTACCACATTGAAACAGTCGATTAAACCTGGATTCGGTCAGTATTTTAGTCGGTAACACCGGTTAGGTCTGGGTTAGGTCTGGGTTATGCTCGCATCTGGCTCATGATTTTGCCTTTTCCGCATACTTGTTGGCCAGATCCTGGGTTTTCTCTGGTTTGAATCACGTAGTAATGTGACACCACACGGAAACAGTCCATTAAACATGGTTTCGATCAATATTTTAGAGAATAACACCGGTTAGGTCTGGGTTAGGTCCGGGTTATGCCCGCATCTGGCTCATGATTTTGCCTTTTCCGCATACTTGTAGGCCATATCCTTGGTTTTCTCTGGTTTGAATCACGTAGTAATGTGGTACCACACTGAAACAGCCAATTAAACCTGGATTCGGTCAGTATTTTAGTCGGTAAAACCGGTTAGGTCTGCGTTAGGTCTGGGTTATGCCCGCATCTGGCTCATGATTTTGACTTCTTCGCATACTTGTTGGCCAGATCCTTGGTTTTCTCTGGTTTGAATCACGGAGTAATGGGGTACCACACTGAAACAGTCAATTAAACCTGGTTTCGATCCACATTTTAGGGGATAACAACGGTTAGGTCTGGGTTATGCCCGCATCTGGCGCATGATTTTGCCTTCTTCGCATACTTGTTGGCCAGATTCTGGGTTTTTTCGGATTTGAATCACGTAGTAATGTGGGACCACACAGTAGCAGTCGATAAACCTGGATTCTGTCAGTATTTTAGTCGGTAACACCGGTTAGGTCTGGGTTAGGTCTGAGTTATGCCCGCATCTGCCTCATGATTTGGCCTTTTCCGCATTCTTGTTTGCCAGATCCTGGGTTTTATCTTGTTTGAATCAGGTAGTAATGTGGAACCACACTGAAGCAGTCAATTAAACCTAGTTTCGATCAATATTTTAGAGGATGACACCCGTTAGGTCTGGGTTAGGTCTGGGTTATGCCCGCATCTGGCTCATGATTTTACCTTTTCCGCATACTTGTACGCCAGATCCGTGGATTTCTCTGGTTTGAATCACGTAGTAATGTGGTACCACACTGAAACAGACAATTAAACCTGGTTTCGATCAATATTTTAGAGGATAACAACGGTAAGGTCTGGGTTAGGTCTGGGTTATGCCCGCATCTGGCTCATGATCTTGCCTACTTCGCATACTTGTTGACCAGATCCTTGGTTTTCTCTGGTTTGAATCACGTAGTAATGTGGTACCACATTGAAACAGTCTATTAAACCTGGTTTCGATCAATATTTTAGAGGATAAAACCGTTTAGGTCTGGGTTAGGTATGGGTTATGTCCACATCTGGCTCATGATATTGCATTTCCGCATTCTTGCTGACCAGCACTTTGGTTTTATCTTGTTTGAATCAGGTAGTAATGTGGAACCACACTGAAGCAGTCAATTAAACCTGGTTTCGATCAATATTTTAGAGGATGACACCCGTTAGGTCTGGGTTAGGTCTGGGTTATGCCCGCATCTGCCTCATGATTTTGCCTTCTTCGCATACTTGTTGGCCAGATCCTTGGTTTTTTCGGGTTTGAATCACATGGGAATGTGGTACCACGAAATAACAGTGAATTAAACCTGGATTCGGTCAGTATTTTAGTCGGTAACAACGGTTAGGCCTGCGTTAGGTCTGGGTTATGCCCTCATCTAACTCATGATTTTACCTTCTTCGCATACTTGTTGGACAGATCCTGGGGTTTTTCGGGTTTGATTCACGTAGTAATGTGGTACCACACTGAAACAGTTCATTAAACCTGGTTTTCGATCAATATTTTAGAGGATAACACCGGTTAGGTCTGGGTTAGGTCTGGGTTATGACCGCATCTGGCTCATGATTTTGCATTCTTCGCTTACTTGTAGGCCAGATCCTGGGTTTTTTCTGGACTGAATCACGTAGTAATGTGGTACCACACTGAAACAGTCCATTAAACCTGGTTTTCGATCAATATTTTAGAGGATAACACCGGTTTAGGTCTGGGTTAGGTATGGGTTATGTCCACATATGACTCATGATTTTGCCTTTTCCGCATTCCTGTTGACCAGAACCTTGGTTTTATCTTGTTTGAAGCAGGTAGTAATGTGGTACCACACTGAAACAGACAATTAAACATGTTTTCGATCAATATTTTAGAGGATAAAACCGGTTAGGTCTGGGTTAGGTCCGGGTTATGCCCGCATCTGGCTCATGATTTTGACTTGTTCGCATACTTGTTGTCCAGATCCTGTGTTTTTCGGGTTTGAACCACATGGTAACGTGGTACCAAACAGTTGATGCCAATTAAGCCTGGATTCAGTCAGTATTTTAGAGGATAACACCGATTAGGTCTGGGTCAGGTCTGGGTTATGCCCGCATGTGGCTCATGATTTTGCCTTTTCCGCATACTTGTTGGCCAGATCCTTGGTTTTCCCTGGTTTGAATCACGTAGTAATGTGGTATAACACTGAGACAGCCAATTAAACCTTGTTTTCGATCAATATTTTAGAGGATAACACCGGTTAGGTCTGGGTTAGGTCTGGGTTATGCCCGCATCTCGCTCATGATTTTGCCTTCTTGGCATACTTGTAGACCAGATCCTTGGTTTTCTCTGGCTTGAATCACGTAGTAATGTGGTACCACACTGAAACAGGCAATTAAACCTGGATTCGGTCAGTATTTTAGTCGGTAAGACCGGTAATGTCTGGGTTAGGTCTGGGTTATGCCCGCATCTGGCTCATGGTTTTGCCTTGTCCGCATTCTTGTTGGCCAGATCCTGGGTTTTTCGGTTTCGAATCACGTAGTAATGTGGCACCACACGGAAACAGTCCATTAAACTTGGTTTCGATCAATATTTTAGAGAATAACACCGGTTAGGTCTGGGTTAGGTCCGGGTTATGCCCGCATCTGGCTCATGATTTTGCCTTTTCCGCATACTTGTAGGCCATATCCTTGGTTTTCTCTGGTTTGAATCACGTAATAATGTGGTACCACACTGAAACAGCCAATTAAACCTGGATTCGGTCAGTATTTTAGTCGGTAAAACCGGTTAGGTCTCCGTTAGGTCTGGGTTATGCCCGCATCTCGCTCATGATATCGCTTTTTTCATGTACTTGTAGGCCAGATCTTTAGTTTTTTCGGGTTTGAATCATATAGTAATGTGGTACCACACTGAAACAGCCAATTAAACCTGGATTCGGTCAGTATTTTAGTCGGTAACACCGGTAAGGTCTGGGTTATGTCGGGGTTATGCCCGCATCTGGCTCATGATTTTGCCTTTTCCGCATACTTGTTGGCCAGATCCTTGGTTTTCCCTGGTTTGAATCACGTAGTAATGTGGTATAACACTGAGACAGCCAATTAAACCTTGTTTTCGACCAATATTTTAGAGGATAACACCGGTTAGGTCTGGGTTAGGTCTGGGTTATGCCCGCATCTGGCTCATGATTTTGCCTTTTCCGCATTCTTGTTGGCCAGATCCTTGGCTTTCTCTGGTCTGAATCACGTAGTAATGTGGTACCACACTGAAACGTTCAATTAAACCTGGTTTCGATCAATATTTCAGATGATAAAACCGGTTAGATCTGGGATAGGTCCGGGTTATGGCCGCATCTGGCTCATGATTTTGCCTTGTTCGCATACATGTTGTCCAGATCCTGTGTTTTTCGGGTTTGAACCACATGGTAACGTGGTACCAAACAGTTGCTGTCAATTAAGCCTGGATTCGGTCAGTATTTTAGAGGATAACACCGATTAGGTCTGGGTCAGGTCTGGGTTATGCCCGCATGTGGCTCATGATTTTGGCTCTTCCGCATACTTGTTGGCCAGATCCTTGGTTTTCTCTGGTTTGAATCACGTAGTAATGTGGTACCACACTGAGACAGCCAATTAAACCTGGATTCGGTCAGTATTTTAGTCGGTGACACCGGTTAGGCCTGGGTTAGGTCTGGGTTATGCCCCCATGTGACTCATGATTTTACCTTCTTCGCATACGTGTTGGACAGATCCTGGGTTTTATCGGGTTTGAATCACGTAGTAACGTGGTACCACACTGAAACAGTGCATTAAACCTTGTTTTCGATCAATATTTTAGAGGATGACACGGGTTAGGTCTGGGTTAGATCTGGGTTATGCCCGCATCTGGCTCATGATTTTGCCTTCTGCGAATACTTGTTGGCCAGATCCTGGGTTTTTTCGGGTTTGAATCACGTAGTAATGTGGTACCACATTGAAACAGTCAATTAAACCTGGTTTCGATCAATATTTTAGAGGATAAAACCGGTTAGGTCTGGGTTAGGTATGGGTTATGTCCACATCTGGCTCATGATTTTGCCTTTTCCGCATTCCTGTTGACCAGAACCTTGGTTTTATCTTGTTTGAATCAGGTAGTAATGTGGTACCACACTGAAACAGTCAATTAAACCTGGTTTCGGTCAGTATTTTAGTCTTTAACACCGGTTAGGTCTGGGTTAGGTCCGGGTTATGCCCGCATCTGTCTCATGATTTTGCCTTGTTCGCATACTTGTTGTCCAGATCCTGTGTTTTTTCGAGTTTGAACCACATAGTAACGTGGTACCAAACAGTTACAGTCAATTAAGCCTGGATTCGGTCAGTATTTTAGAGGATAACACCGATTAGGTCTGGGTCAGGTCTGGTTTATGCCCGCATGTGGCTCATGATTTTGCCTTTTCCGCATACTTGTTGGCCAGATCCTTGGTTTTCTCTGGTTTGAATCACGTAGTAATGTGGTACCACATTGAAACAGTCAATTAAGCCTGGATTCGGTCAGTATTTTAGAGGATAACACCGATTAGGTCTGGGTCAGGTCTGGGTTATGCCCGCATGTGGCTCATGATTTTGCCTTTTCCGCATACTTGTTGGCCAGATCCTTGGTTTTCTCTGGTTTGAATCACGTAGTAATGTGGTACCACACTGAGACAGCCAATTAAACCTGGATTCGGTCAGTATTTTAGTCGGTGACACCGGTTAGGCCTGGGTTAGGTCTGGGTTATGCCCCCATGTGACTCATGATTTTGCCTTTTCCGCATACTTGTTGGCCAGATCCTTTGTTTTCTCTGGTTTTAATCACGTAGTAATGTGGTACCACACTGAGACAGCCAATTAAACCTGGATTCGGTCAGTATTTTAGTCGGTAACACCGGTTAGGCCTGGGTTAGTTCTGGGTTATGCCCCCATGTGACTCATGATTTTACCTTCTTCGCATACTTGTTGGACAGATCCTGGGTTTTTTCGGGTTTGAATCACGTAGTAATGTGGTACCACACTGAAACAGTCCATTAAACCTTGTTTTCGGTCAATATTTTAGAGGATAACACCGCTTAGGTCTGGGTTAGGTCTTGGTTGTGCCCGCATCTGGGTCATGATTTTGCCTTCTGCGCATACTTGTTGGCCATATCCTGGGTTTTTTCGGGTTTGAATCACGTAGTAATGTGGTACCACGAAGTAACAGTGAATTAAACCTGGCTTCGGTCAGTATTTTAGTCGGTAACTCCGGTTAGGCCTGTGTTAGGTCTCGGTTATGCCCCCATCTGACTCATGATTTTACCTTCTTCGCGTACTTGTTGGACAGATCCTCGGTTGTTTCGGGTGTGAATCACGCAGTAATGTGGTACCACATTGAATCAGTCAATTAAACCTGGTTTCGATCAATATTTTAGAGGATAACACCGGTTAGGTCTGGGTTAGGTATTGGTTATGCCCGCATCTGGCTCATGATTTTGCCTTTTCCGCATTCTTGTTGGCCAGATCTTTGGTTTTCTTTGGTTTGAATCACGTAGTAATGTGGTACCACTCTGAAACATTCAATTAAACCTGGTTTCGGTCAGTATTTTAGTCGGTAACACCAGTTAGGTCTGGATTAGGTCCGGGTTATGCCCGCATCTGGCTCATGATTTTGCCTTCTTCGCATACTTGTTGGCCAGATCCTTGGTTTTCTCTGGTTTGAATCACGTAGTAATGTGGTAACACATTGAAACAGTCAATTAAACCTGGTTTCGATCAATATTTTGGAGGATAAAACCGGTTAGGTCTGGGTTATGACCGCATCTGGCTCATGATTTTGCATTCTTCGCTTACTTGTAGGCCAGATCCTGGGTTTTTTCTGGACTGAATCACGTAGTAATGTGGTACCACACTGAAACAGTCCATTAAACCTGGTTTTCGATCAATATTTTAGAGGATAACACCGGTTTAGGTCTGGGTTAGGTATGGGTTATGTCCACATATGACTCATGATTTTGCCTTTTCCGCATTCCTGTTGACCAGAACCTTGGTTTTATCTTGTTTGAAGCAGGTAGTAATGTGGTACCACACTGAAACAGACAATTAAACATGTTTTCGATCAATATTTTAGAGGATAAAACCGGTTAGGTCTGGGTTAGGTCCGGGTTATGCCCGCATCTGGCTCATGATTTTGACTTGTTCGCATACTTGTTGTCCAGATCCTGTGTTTTTCGGGTTTGAACCACATGGTAACGTGGTACCAAACAGTTGATGCCAATTAAGCCTGGATTCAGTCAGTATTTTAGAGGATAACACCGATTAGGTCTGGGTCAGGTCTGGGTTATGCCCGCATGTGGCTCATGATTTTGCCTTTTCCGCATACTTGTTGGCCAGATCCTTGGTTTTCCCTGGTTTGAATCACGTAGTAATGTGGTATAACACTGAGACAGCCAATTAAACCTTGTTTTCGATCAATATTTTAGAGGATAACACCGGTTAGGTCTGGGTTAGGTCTGGGTTATGCCCGCATCTCGCTCATGATTTTGCCTTCTTGGCATACTTGTAGACCAGATCCTTGGTTTTCTCTGGCTTGAATCACGTAGTAATGTGGTACCACACTGAAACAGGCAATTAAACCTGGATTCGGTCAGTATTTTAGTCGGTAAGACCGGTAATGTCTGGGTTAGGTCTGGGTTATGCCCGCATCTGGCTCATGGTTTTGCCTTGTCCGCATTCTTGTTGGCCAGATCCTGGGTTTTTCGGTTTCGAATCACGTAGTAATGTGGCACCACACGGAAACAGTCCATTAAACTTGGTTTCGATCAATATTTTAGAGAATAACACCGGTTAGGTCTGGGTTAGGTCCGGGTTATGCCCGCATCTGGCTCATGATTTTGCCTTTTCCGCATACTTGTAGGCCATATCCTTGGTTTTCTCTGGTTTGAATCACGTAATAATGTGGTACCACACTGAAACAGCCAATTAAACCTGGATTCGGTCAGTATTTTAGTCGGTAAAACCGGTTAGGTCTCCGTTAGGTCTGGGTTATGCCCGCATCTCGCTCATGATATCGCTTTTTTCATGTACTTGTAGGCCAGATCTTTAGTTTTTTCGGGTTTGAATCATATAGTAATGTGGTACCACACTGAAACAGCCAATTAAACCTGGATTCGGTCAGTATTTTAGTCGGTAACACCGGTAAGGTCTGGGTTATGTCGGGGTTATGCCCGCATCTGGCTCATGATTTTGCCTTTTCCGCATACTTGTTGGCCAGATCCTTGGTTTTCCCTGGTTTGAATCACGTAGTAATGTGGTATAACACTGAGACAGCCAATTAAACCTTGTTTTCGACCAATATTTTAGAGGATAACACCGGTTAGGTCTGGGTTAGGTCTGGGTTATGCCCGCATCTGGCTCATGATTTTGCCTTTTCCGCATTCTTGTTGGCCAGATCCTTGGCTTTCTCTGGTCTGAATCACGTAGTAATGTGGTACCACACTGAAACGTTCAATTAAACCTGGTTTCGATCAATATTTCAGATGATAAAACCGGTTAGATCTGGGATAGGTCCGGGTTATGGCCGCATCTGGCTCATGATTTTGCCTTGTTCGCATACATGTTGTCCAGATCCTGTGTTTTTCGGGTTTGAACCACATGGTAACGTGGTACCAAACAGTTGCTGTCAATTAAGCCTGGATTCGGTCAGTATTTTAGAGGATAACACCGATTAGGTCTGGGTCAGGTCTGGGTTATGCCCGCATGTGGCTCATGATTTTGGCTCTTCCGCATACTTGTTGGCCAGATCCTTGGTTTTCTCTGGTTTGAATCACGTAGTAATGTGGTACCACACTGAGACAGCCAATTAAACCTGGATTCGGTCAGTATTTTAGTCGGTGACACCGGTTAGGCCTGGGTTAGGTCTGGGTTATGCCCCCATGTGACTCATGATTTTACCTTCTTCGCATACGTGTTGGACAGATCCTGGGTTTTATCGGGTTTGAATCACGTAGTAACGTGGTACCACACTGAAACAGTGCATTAAACCTTGTTTTCGATCAATATTTTAGAGGATGACACGGGTTAGGTCTGGGTTAGATCTGGGTTATGCCCGCATCTGGCTCATGATTTTGCCTTCTGCGAATACTTGTTGGCCAGATCCTGGGTTTTTTCGGGTTTGAATCACGTAGTAATGTGGTACCACATTGAAACAGTCAATTAAACCTGGTTTCGATCAATATTTTAGAGGATAAAACCGGTTAGGTCTGGGTTAGGTATGGGTTATGTCCACATCTGGCTCATGATTTTGCCTTTTCCGCATTCCTGTTGACCAGAACCTTGGTTTTATCTTGTTTGAATCAGGTAGTAATGTGGTACCACACTGAAACAGTCAATTAAACCTGGTTTCGGTCAGTATTTTAGTCTTTAACACCGGTTAGGTCTGGGTTAGGTCCGGGTTATGCCCGCATCTGTCTCATGATTTTGCCTTGTTCGCATACTTGTTGTCCAGATCCTGTGTTTTTTCGAGTTTGAACCACATAGTAACGTGGTACCAAACAGTTACAGTCAATTAAGCCTGGATTCGGTCAGTATTTTAGAGGATAACACCGATTAGGTCTGGGTCAGGTCTGGTTTATGCCCGCATGTGGCTCATGATTTTGCCTTTTCCGCATACTTGTTGGCCAGATCCTTGGTTTTCTCTGGTTTGAATCACGTAGTAATGTGGTACCACATTGAAACAGTCAATTAAGCCTGGATTCGGTCAGTATTTTAGAGGATAACACCGATTAGGTCTGGGTCAGGTCTGGGTTATGCCCGCATGTGGCTCATGATTTTGCCTTTTCCGCATACTTGTTGGCCAGATCCTTGGTTTTCTCTGGTTTGAATCACGTAGTAATGTGGTACCACACTGAGACAGCCAATTAAACCTGGATTCGGTCAGTATTTTAGTCGGTGACACCGGTTAGGCCTGGGTTAGGTCTGGGTTATGCCCCCATGTGACTCATGATTTTGCCTTTTCCGCATACTTGTTGGCCAGATCCTTTGTTTTCTCTGGTTTTAATCACGTAGTAATGTGGTACCACACTGAGACAGCCAATTAAACCTGGATTCGGTCAGTATTTTAGTCGGTAACACCGGTTAGGCCTGGGTTAGTTCTGGGTTATGCCCCCATGTGACTCATGATTTTACCTTCTTCGCATACTTGTTGGACAGATCCTGGGTTTTTTCGGGTTTGAATCACGTAGTAATGTGGTACCACACTGAAACAGTCCATTAAACCTTGTTTTCGGTCAATATTTTAGAGGATAACACCGCTTAGGTCTGGGTTAGGTCTTGGTTGTGCCCGCATCTGGGTCATGATTTTGCCTTCTGCGCATACTTGTTGGCCATATCCTGGGTTTTTTCGGGTTTGAATCACGTAGTAATGTGGTACCACAAAGTAACAGTGAATTAAACCTGGCTTCGGTCAGTATTTTAGTCGGTAACTCCGGTTAGGCCTGTGTTAGGTCTCGGTTATGCCCCCATCTGACTCATGATTTTACCTTCTTCGCGTACTTGTTGGACAGATCCTCGGTTGTTTCGGGTGTGAATCACGCAGTAATGTGGTACCACATTGAATCAGTCAATTAAACCTGGTTTCGATCAATATTTTAGAGGATAACACCGGTTAGGTCTGGGTTAGGTATTGGTTATGCCCGCATCTGGCTCATGATTTTGCCTTTTCCGCATTCTTGTTGGCCAGATCTTTGGTTTTCTTTGGTTTGAATCACGTAGTAATGTGGTACCACTCTGAAACATTCAATTAAACCTGGTTTCGGTCAGTATTTTAGTCGGTAACACCAGTTAGGTCTGGATTAGGTCCGGGTTATGCCCGCATCTGGCTCATGATTTTGCCTTCTTCGCATACTTGTTGGCCAGATCCTTGGTTTTCTCTGGTTTGAATCACGTAGTAATGTGGTAACACATTGAAACAGTCAATTAAACCTGGTTTCGATCAATATTTTGGAGGATAAAACCGGTTAGGTCTGGGTTAGGTCTGGGTTATGCCCGCATCTAGCTCATGATTTTGCCTTTTCCGCATTCTTGTTGGCCAGATCCTTGGTTTTCTCTGGTTTGAATCACGTAGGAATGTGGTACCACACTGAAACAGACAATTAAACCTGGTTTCGATCAAAATCTTAGAGGATAACACCGGTTAGGTCTGGGTTAGGTCTGGGTTATGTCCACATATGGCTCATGATTTTGCCTTTTCCGCATTCCTGTTGACCAGAACCTTGGTTTTATCTTGTTTGAAGCAGGTAGTAATGTGGTACCACACTGAAACAGACAATTAAACATGTTTTCGATCAATATTTTAGAGGATAAAACCGGTTAGGTCTGGGTTAGGTCCGGGTTATGCCCGCATCTAGCTCATGATTTTGCCTTGTTCGCATACTTGTTGTCCAGATCCTGTGTTTTTCGGGTTTGAACCACATGGTAACGTGGTACCAAACAGTTGATGCCAATTAAGCCTGGATTCAGTCAGTATTTTAGAGGATAACACCGATTAGGTCTGGGTCAGGTCTGGGTTATGCCCGCATGTGGCTCATGATTTTGCCTTTTCCGCATACTTGTTGGCCAGATCCTTGGTTTTCCCTGGTTTGAATCACGTAGTAATGTGGTATAACACTGAGACAGCCAATTAAACCTTGTTTTCGATCAATATTTTAGAGGATAACACCGGTTAGGTCTGGGTTAGGTCTGGGTTATGCCCGCATCTCGCTCATGATTTTGCCTTTTTGGCATACTTGTAGACCAGATCCTTGGTTTTCTCTGGCTTGAATCACGTAGTAATGTGGTACCACACTGAAACAGGCAATTAAACCTGGATTCGGTCAGTATTTTAGTCGGTAAGACCGGTAATGTCTGGGTTAGGTCTGGGTTATGCCCGCATCTGGCTCATGGTTTTGCCTTGTCCGCATTCTTGTTGGCCAGATCCTGGGATTTTCGGTTTCGAATCACGTAGTAATGTGGCACCACACGGAAACAGTTCATTAAACTTGGTTTCGATCAATATTTTAGAGAATAACACCGGTTAGGTCTGGGTTAGGTCCGGGTTATGCCCGCATCTGGCTCATGATTTTGCCTTTTCCGCATACTTGTAGGCCATATCCTTGGTTTTCTCTGGTTTGAATCACGTAATAATGTGGTACCACACTGAAACAGCCAATTAAACCTGGATTCGGTCAGTATTTTAGTCGGTAAAACCGGTTAGGTCTCCGTTAGGTCTGGGTTATGCCCGCATCTCGCTCATGATATCGCTTTTTTCATGTACTTGTAGGCCAGATCTTTAGTTTTTTCGGGTTTGAATCATATAGTAATGTGGTACCACACTGAAACAGCCAATTAAACCTGGATTCGGTTAGTATTTTAGTCGGTAACACCGGTAAGGTCTGGGTTATGTCGGGGTTATGCCCGCATCTGGCTCATGATTTTGCCTTTTCCGCATACTTGTTGGCCAGATCCTTGGTTTTCCCTGGTTTGAATCACGTAGTAATGTGGTATAACACTGAGACAGCCAATTAAACCTTGTTTTCGATCAATATTTTAGAGGATAACACCGGTTAGGTCTGGGTTAGGTCTGGGTTATGCCCGCATCTGGCTCATGATTTTGCCTTTTCCGCATTCTTGTTGGCCAGATCCTTGGCTTTCTCTGGTCTGAATCACGTAGTAATGTGGTACCACACTGAAACGTTCAATTAAACCTGGTTTCGATCAATATTTCAGATGATAAAACCGGTTAGATCTGGGATAGGTCCGGGTTATGGCCGCATCTGGCTCATGATTTTGCCTTGTTCGCATACATGTTGTCCAGATCCTGTGTTTTTCGGGTTTGAACCACATGGTAACGTGGTACCAAACAGTTGCTGTCAATTAAGCCTGGATTCGGTCAGTATTTTAGAGGATAACACCGATTAGGTCTGGGTCAGGTCTGGGTTATGCCCGCATGTGGCTCATGATTTTGGCTCTTCCGCATACTTGTTGGCCAGATCCTTGGTTTTCTCTGGTTTGAATCACGTAGTAATGTGGTACCACACTGAGACAGCCAATTAAACCTGGATTCGGTCAGTATTTTAGTCGGTGACACCGGTTAGGCCTGGGTTAGGTCTGGGTTATGCCCCCATGTGACTCATGATTTTACCTTCTTCGCATACGTGTTGGACAGATCCTGGGTTTTATCGGGTTTGAATCACGTAGTAACGTGGTACCACACTGAAACAGTGCATTAAACCTTGTTTTCGATCAATATTTTAGAGGATGACACGGGTTAGGTCTGGGTTAGATCTGGGTTATGCCCGCATCTGGCTCATGATTTTGCCTTCTGCGAATACTTGTTGGCCAGATCCTGGGTTTTTTCGGGTTTGAATCACGTAGTAATGTGGTGCCACATTGAAACAGTCAATTAAACCTGGTTTCGATCAATATTTTAGAGGATAAAACCGGTTAGGTCTGGGTTAGGTATGGGTTATGTCCACATCTGGCTCATGATTTTGCCTTTTCCGCATTCCTGTTGACCAGAACCTTGGTTTTATCTTGTTTGAATCAGATAGTAATGTGGTACCACACTGAAACAGTCAATTAAACCTGGTTTCGGTCAGTATTTTAGTCTTTAACACCGGTTAGGTCTGGGTTAGGTCCGGGTTATGCCCGCATCTGTCTCATGATTTTGCCTTGTTCGCATACTTGTTGTCCATATCCTGTGTTTTTTCGAGTTTGAACCACATAGTAACGTGGTACCAAACAGTTACAGTCAATTAAGCCTGGATTCGGTCAGTATTTTAGAGGATAACACCGATTAGGTCTGGGTCAGGTCTGGTTTATGCCCGCATGTGGCTCATGATTTTGCCTTTTCCGCATACTTGTTGGCCAGATCCTTGGTTTTCTCTGGTTTGAATCACGTAGTAATGTGGTACCACATTGAAACAGTCAATTAAGCCTGGATTCGGTCAGTATTTTAGAGGATAACACCGATTAGGTCTGGGTCAGGTCTGGGTTATGCCCGCATGTGGCTCATGATTTTGCCTTTTCCGCATACTTGTTGGCCAGATCCTTGGTTTTCTCTGGTTTGAATCACGTAGTAATGTGGTACCACACTGAGACAGCCAATTAAACCTTGTTTTCGATCAATATTTTAGAGGATAACACCGGTTAGGTCTGGGTTAGGTCTGGGTTATGCCCGCATCTCGCTCATGATTTTGCCTTCTTGGCATACTTGTAGACCAGATACTTGGTTTTCTCTGGCTTGAATCACGTAGTAATGTGGTACCACACTGAAACAGGCAATTAAACCTGGATTCGGTCAGTATTTTAGTCGGTAAGACCGGTAATGTCTGGGTTAGGTCTGGGTTATGCCCGCATCTGGCTCATGGTTTTGCCTTGTCCGCATTCTTGTTGGCCAGATCCTGGGTTTTTCGGTTTCGAATCACGTAGTAATGTGGCACCACACGGAAACAGTCCATTAAACTTGGTTTCGATCAATATTTTAGAGAATAACACCGGTTAGGTCTGGGTTAGGTCCGGGTTATGCCCGCATATGGCTCATGATTTTGCCTTTTCCGCATAGTTGTAGGCCATATCCTTGGTTTTCTCTGGTTTGAATCACGTAATAATGTGGTACCACACTGAAACAGCCAATTAAACCTGGATTCGGTCAGTATTTTAGTCGGTAAAACCGGTTAGGTCTCCGTTAGGTCTGGGTTATGCCCGCATCTCGCTCATGATATCGCTTTTTTCATGTACTTGTAGGCCAGATCTTTAGTTTTTTCGGGTTTGAATCATATAGTAATGTGGTACCACACTGAAACAGCCAATTAAACCTGGATTCGGTCAGTATTTTAGTCGGTAACACCGGTAAGGTCTGGGTTATGTCGGGGTTATGCCCGCATCTGGCTCATGATTTTGCCTTTTCCGCATACTTGTTGGCCAGATCCTTGGTTTTCCCTGGTTTGAATCACGTAGTAATGTGGTATAACACTGAGACAGCCAATTAAACCTTGTTTTCGACCAATATTTTAGAGGATAACACCGGTTAGGTCTGGGTTAGGTCTGGGTTATGCCCGCATCTGGCTCATGATTTTGCCTTTTCCGCATTCTTGTTGGCCAGATCCGTGGCTTTCTCTGGTCTGAATCACGTAGTAATGTGGTACCACACTGAAACGTTCAATTAAACCTGGTTTCGATCAATATTTCAGATGATAAAACCGGTTAGATCTGGGATAGGTCCGGGTTATGGCCGCATCTGGCTCATGATTTTGCCTTGTTCGCATACATGTTGTCCAGATCCTGTGTTTTTCGGGTTTGAACCACATGGTAACGTGGTACCAAACAGTTGCTGTCAATTAAGCCTGGATTCGGTCAGTATTTTAGAGGATAACACCGATTAGGTCTGGGTCAGGTCTGGGTTATGCCCGCATGTGGCTCATGATTTTGGCTCTTCCGCATACATGTTGGCCAGATCCTTGGTTTTCTCTGGTTTGAATCACGTAGTAATGTGGTACCACACTGAGACAGCCAATTAAACCTGGATTCGGTCAGTATTTTAGTCGGTGACACCGGTTAGGCCTGGGTTAGGTCTGGGTTATGCCCCCATGTGACTCATGATTTTACCTTCTTCGCATACGTGTTGGACAGATCCTGGGTTTTATCGGGTTTGAATCACGTAGTAACGTGGTACCACACTGAAACAGTGCATTAAACCTTGTTTTCGATCAATATTTTAGAGGATGACACGGGTTAGGTCTGGGTTAGATCTGGGTTATGCCCGCATCTGGCTCATGATTTTGCCTTCTGCGAATACTTGTTGGCCAGATCCTGGGTTTTTTCGGGTTTGAATCACGTAGTAATGTGGTACCACATTGAAACAGTCAATTAAACCTGGTTTCGATCAATATTTTAGAGGATAAAACCGGTTAGGTCTGGGTTAGGTATGGGTTATGTCCACATCTGGCTCATGATTTTGCCTTTTCCGCATTCCTGTTGACCAGAACCTTGGTTTTATCTTGTTTGAATCAGGTAGTAATGTGGTACCACACTGAAACAGTCAATTAAACCTGGTTTCGGTCAGTATTTTAGTCTTTAACACCGGTTAGGTCTGGGTTAGGTCCGGGTTATGCCCGCATCTGTCTCATGATTTTGCCTTGTTCGCATACTTGTTGTCCAGATCCTGTGTTTTTTCGAGTTTGAACCACATAGTAACGTGGTACCAAACAGTTACAGTCAATTAAGCCTGGATTCGGTCAGTATTTTAGAGGATAACACCGATTAGGTCTGGGTCTGCTCTGGTTTATGCCCGCATGTGGCTCATGATTTTGCCTTTTCCGCATACTTGTTGGCCAGATCCTTGGTTTTCTCTGGTTTGAATCACGTAGTAATGTGGTACCACATTGAAACAGTCAATTAAGCCTGGATTCGGTCAGTATTTTAGAGGATAACACCGATTAGGTCTGGGTCAGGTCTGGGTTATGCCCGCATGTGGCTCATGATTTTGCCTTTTCCGCATACTTGTTGGCCAGATCCTTGGTTTTCTCTGGTTTGAATCACGTAGTAATGTGGTACCACACTGGGACAGCCAATTAAACCTGGATTCGGTCAGTATTTTAGTCGGTGACACCGGTTAGGCCTGGGTTAGGTCTGGGTTATGCCCCCATGTGACTCATGATTTTGCCTTTTCCGCATACTTGTTGGCCAGATCCTTTGTTTTCTCTGGTTTTAATCACGTAGTAATGTGGTACCACACTGAGACAGCCAATTAAACCTGGATTCGGTCAGTATTTTAGTCGCTAACACCGGTTAGGCCTGGGTTAGTTCTGGGTTATGCCACCATGTGACTCATGATTTTACCTTCTTCGCATACTTGTTGGACAGATCCTGGGTTTTTTCGGGTTTGAATCACGTAGTAATGTGGTACCACACTGAAACAGTCCATTAAACCTTGTTTTCGATCAATATTTTAGAGGATAACACCGCTTAGGTCTGGGTTAGGTCTTGGTTGTGCCCGCATCTGGGTCATGATTTTGCCTTCTGCGCATACTTGTTGGCCATATCCTGGGTTTTTTCGGGTTTGAATCACGTAGTAATGTGGTACCACGAAGTAACAGTGAATTAAACCTGGATTCAATCAGTATTTTAGTCGGTAACTCCGGTTAGGCCTGTGTTAGGTCTCGGTTATGCCCCCATCTGACTCATGATTTTACCTTCTTCGCGTACTTGTTGGACAGATCCTCGGTTGTTTCGGGTGTGAATCACGTAGTAATGTGGTACCACATTGAATCAGTCAATTAAACCTGGTTTCGATCAATATTTTAGAGGATAACACCGGTTAGGTCTGGGTTAGGTATTGGTTATGCCCGCATCTGGCTCATGATTTTGCCTTTTCCGCATTCTTGTTGGCCAGATCTTTGGTTTTCTTTGGTTTGAATCACGTAGTAATGTGGTACCACTCTGAAACATTCAATTAAACCTGGTTTCGGTCAGTATTTTAGTCGGTAACACCAGTTAGGTCTGGATTAGGTCCGGGTTATGCCCGCATCAGGCTCATGATTTTGCCTTCTTCGCATACTTGTTGGCCAGATCCTTGGTTTTCTCTGGTTTGAATCACGTAGTAATGTGGTAACACATTGAAACAGTCAATTAAACCTGGTTTCGATCAATATTTTGGAGGATAAAACCGGTTAGGTCTGGGTTAGGTCTGGGTTATGCCCGCATCTAGCTCATGATTTTGCCTTTTCCGCATTCTTGTTGGCCAGATCCTTGGTTTTCTCTGGTTTGAATCACGTAGGAATGTGGTACCACACTGAAACAGACAATTAAACCTGGTTTCGATCAAAATCTTAGAGGATAACACCGGTTAGGTCTGGGTTAGGTCTGGGTTATGTCCACATATGGCTCATGATTTTGCCTTTTCCGCATTCCTGTTGACCAGAACCTTGGTTTTATCTTGTTTGAAGCAGGTAGTAATGTGGTACCACACTGAAACAGACAATTAAACATGTTTTCGATCAATATTTTAGAGGATAAAACCGGTTAGGTCTGGGTTAGGTCCGGGTTATGCCCGCATCTGGCTCATGATTTTGCCTTGTTCGCATACTTGTTGTCCAGATCCTGTGTTTTCCGGGTTTGAACCACATGGTAACGTGGTACCAAACAGTTGATGCCAATTAAGCCTGGATTCAGTCAGTATTTTAGAGGATAACACCGATTAGGTCTGGGTCAGGTCTGGGTTATGCCCGCATGTGGCTCATGATTTTGCCTTTTCCGCATACTTGTTGGCCAGATCCTTGGTTTTCCCTGGTTTGAATCACGTAGTAATGTGGTATAACACTGAGACAGCCAATTAAACCTTGTTTTCGATCAATATTTTAGAGGATAACACCGGTTAGGTCTGGGTTAGGTCTGGGTTATGCCCGCATCTGGCTCATGATTTTGCCTTTTCCGCATTCTTGTTGGCCAGATCCTTGGCTTTCTCTGGTCTGAATCACGTAGTAATGTGGTACCACACTGAAACGTTCAATTAAACCTGGTTTCGATCAATATTTCAGATGATAAAACCGGTTAGATCTGGGATAGGTCCGGGTTATGGCCGCATCTGGCTCATGATGTTGCCTTGTTCGCATACATGTTGTCCAGATCCTGTGTTTTTCGGGTTTGAGCCACATGGTAACGTGGTACCAAACAGTTGCTGTCAATTAAGCCTGGATTCGGTCAGTATTTTAGAGGATAACACCGATTAGGTCTGGGTCAGGTCTGGGTTATGCCCGCATGTGGCTCATGATTTTGGCTCTTCCGCATACTTGTTGGCCAGATCCTTGGTTTTCTCTGGTTTGAATCACGTAGTAATGTGGTACCACACTGGGACAGCCAATTAAACCTGGATTCGGTCAGTATTTTAGTCGGTGACACCGGTTAGGCCTGGGTTAGGTCTGGGTTATGCCCCCATGTGACTCATGATTTTACCTTCTTCGCATACGTGTTGGACAGATCCTGGGTTTTATCGGGTTTGAATCACGTAGTAACGTGGTACCACACTGAAACAGTGCATTAAACCTTGTTTTCGATCAATATTTTAGAGGATGACACGGGTTAGGTCTGGGTTAGATCTGGGTTATGCCCGCATCTGGCTCATGATTTTGCCTTCTGCGAATACTTGTTGGCCAGATCCTGGGTTTTTTCGGGTTTGAATCACGTAGTAATGTGGTACCACATTGAAACAGTCAATTAAACCTGGTTTCGATCAATATTTTAGAGGATAAAACCGGTTAGGTCTGGGTTAGGTATGGGTTATGTCCACATCTGGCTCATGATTTTGCCTTTTCCGCATTCCTGTTGACGAGAACCTTGGTTTTATCTTGTTTGAATCAGGTAGTAATGTGGTACCACACTGAAACAGTCAATTAAACCTGGTTTCGGTCAGTATTTTAGTCTTTAACACCGGTTAGGTCTGGGTTAGGTCCGGGTTATGCCCGCATCTGTCTCATGATTTTGCCTTGTTCGCATACTTGTTGTCCATATCCTGTGTTTTTTCGAGTTTGAACCACATAGTAACGTGGTACCAAACAGTTACAGTCAATTAAGCCTGGATTCGGTCAGTATTTTAGAGGATAACACCGATTAGGTCTGGGTCAGGTCTGGTTTATGCCCGCATGTGGCTCATGATTTTGCCTTTTCCGCATACTTGTTGGCCAGATCCTTGGTTTTCTCTGGTTTGAATCACGTAGTAATGTGGTACCACATTGAAACAGTCAATTAAGCCTGGATTCGGTCAGTATTTTAGAGGATAACACCGATTAGGTCTGGGTCAGGTCTGGGTTATGCCCGCATGTGGCTCATGATTTTGCCTTTTCCGCATACTTGTTGGCCAGATCCTTGGTTTTCTCTGGTTTGAATCACGTAGTAATGTGGTACCACACTGAGACAGCCAATTAAACCTGGATTCGGTCAGTATTTTAGTCGGTGACACCGGTTAGGCCTGGGTTAGGTCTGGGTTATGCCCCCATGTGACTCATGATTTTGCCTTTTCCGCATACTTGTTGGCCAGATCCTTTGTTTTCTCTGGTTTTAATCACGTAGTAATGTGGTACCACACTGAGACAGCCAATTAAACCTGGATTCGGTCAGTATTTTAGTCGGTAACACCGGTTAGGCCTGGGTTAGTTCTGGGTTATGCCCCCATGTGACTCATGATTTTACCTTCTTCGCATACTTGTTGGACAGATCCTGGGTTTTTTCGGGTTTGAATCACGTAGTAATGTGGTACCACACTGAAATAGTCCATTAAACCTTGTTTTCGATCAACATTTTAGAGGATAACACCGCTTAGGTCTGGGTTAGGTCTTGGTTGTGCCCGCATCTGGGTCATGATTTTGCCTTCTGCGCATACTTGTTGGACAGATCCTGGGTTTTTTCGGGTTTGAATCACGTAGTAATGTGGTACCACACTGAAACAGTCCATTAAACCTTGTTTTCGATCAATATTTTAGAGGATAACACCGCTTAGGTCTGGGTTAGGTCTTGGTTGTGCCCGCATCTGGGTCATGATTTTACCTTCTTCGCATACTTGTTGGACAGATCCTGGGTTTTTTCGGGTGTGAATCACGTAGTAATGTGGTACCACATTGAATCAGTCAATTAAACCTGGTTTCGATCAATATTTTAGAGGATAACACCGGTTAGGTCTGGGTTAGGTATTGGTTATGCCCGCATCTGGCTCATGATTTTGCCTTTTCCGCATTCTTGTTGGCCAGATCTTTGGTTTTCTTTGGTTTGAATCACGTAGTAATGTGGTACCACTCTGAATCATTCAATTAAACCTGGTTTCGGTCAGTATTTTAGTCGGTAACACCAGTTAGGTCTGGATTAGGTCCGGGTTATGCCCGCATCTGGCTCATGATTTTGCCTTCTTCGCATACTTGTTGGCCAGATCCTTGGTTTTCTCTGGTTTGAATCACGTAGTAATGTGGTAACACATTGAAACAGTCAATTAAACCTGGTTTCGATCAATATTTTGGAGGATAAAACCGGTTAGGTCTGGGTTAGGTCTGGGTTATGCCCGCATCTAGCTCATGATTTTGCCTTTTCCGCATTCTTGTTGGCCAGATCCTTGGTTTTCTCTGGTTTGAATCACGTAGGAATGTGGTACCACACTGAAACAGACAATTAAACCTGGTTTCGATCAAAATCTTAGAGGATAACAGTGGTTAGGTCTGGGTTAGGTCTGGGTTATGCCCGCATCTGGCTCATGATTTTACCTTCTTCGCAAATTTGTTGGCCAGATCCTGGATTTTTTCGGGTTTGAATCACGTAGTATTGTGGTACCACACAGAGACAGTCAATTAAACCTGGTTTCGATCAATATTTCAGATGATAAAACCAGTTAGGTCTGGGATAGGTCTGGGTTATGCCCGCATCTGGCTCATGATTTTACCTTCTTCGCAAATTTGTTGGCCAGATCCTGGATTTTTTCGGGTTTGAATCACGTAGTATTGTGGTACCACACAGAAACAGACAATTAAACCTGGTTTCGATCAGTATTTTAGAGTACAACACCGGTTAGGTCCGGGTTGGGTCTGGGTTATGGCCGCATCTGGCTCATGATTTTGCCTTGTTCGCATACTTGTTGTCCAGATCCAGTGTTTTTTCGGGTTTGAACCTCATGGTAACGTGGTACCAAACAGTTACTGTCAATTAAGCCTGGATTCGGCCAGTATTTTAGAGGACAACACCGATTAGGTCTGGGTCAGGTCTGGGTTATGCCCGCATGTGGCTCATGATTTTGCCTTTTCCACATACTTGTTGGCCAAATTCTTGGTTTTCTCTGGTTTGAATCACGTACTAATGTGGTACCACACTGAGACAGCCAACTAAACCTGGATTCGGTCAGTATTTTGGTCGGTAACACCGGTTAGGCCTGGGTTAGGTCAGAGTTATGCCCCCATGTGACTCATGATTTTACCTTCTTCGCAAATTTGTTGGCCAGATCCTGGATTTTCTCGGGTTTGAATCACATAGTATTGTGGTACCACACTGAAACAGACAATTAAACCTGGATTCGGTCAGTATTTTAGGGGATAACACCGATTAGCTCTGGGTCAGGTCTGGGTTATGCCCGCATGTGGCTCATGATTTTGCCTTTTCCGCATACTTGTTGGCCAGATCCTTTGTTTTCTCTGGTTTTAATCACGTAGTAATGTGGTACCACACTGAGACAGCCAATTAAACCTGGATTCGGTCAGTATTTTAGTCGGTAACACCGGTTAGGCCTGGGTTAGTTCTCGGTTATGCCCCCATGTGACTCATGATTTTACCTTCTTCGCATACTTGTTGGACAGATCCTGGGTTTTTTCGGATTTGAATCACGTAGTAATGTGGTACCACACTGAAACAGTCCATTAAACCTTGTTTTCGATCAATATTTTAGAGGATAACACCGCTTAGGTCTGGGTTAGGTCTTGGTTGTGCCCGCATCTGGCTCATGATTTTGCCTTCTGCGCATACTTGTTGGCAATATCCTGGGTTTTTTCGGGTTTGAATCACGTAGTAATGTGGTACCACGAAGTAACAGTGAATTAAACCTGGATTCGGTCAGTATTTTAGTCGGTAACTCCGGTTAGGCCTGTGTTAGGTCTCGGTTATGCCCCCATCTGACTCATGATTTTACCTTCTTCGCGTACTTGTCGGACAGATCCTCGATTGTTTCGGGAGTGAATCACGTAGTAATGTGGTACCACATTGAATCAGTCAACTAAACCTGGTTTCGGTCAGTATTTTAGTCGGTAACACCAGTTAGGTCTGGATTAGGTCCGGGTTATGCCCGCATCTAGCTCATGATTTTGCCTTTTCCGCATTCTTGTTGGCCAGATCCTTGGTTTTCTTTGGTTTGAATCACGTACGAATGTGGTACCACACTGAAACAGACAATTAAACCTGGTTTCGATCAAAATCTTAGAGGATAACACCGGTTAGGTCTGGGTTAGGTCTGGGTTATGCCCGCATCTGGCTCATGATTTTACCTTCTTCGCAAATTTGTTGGCCAGATCCTGGATTTTTTCGGGTTTGAATCACGTAGTATTGTGGTACCACACAGAAACAGTCAATTAAACCTGGTTTCGATCAATATTTCAGATGATAAAACCGGTTAGGTCTGGGATAGGTCTGGGTTATGCCCGCATCTAGCTCGTGATTTTGCCTTTTCCGCATTCTTGTTGGCCAGATCCTTGGTTTTCTCTGGATTGAATCACGTAGGAATGTGGTACCACACTGAAACAGACAATTAAACCTGGTTTCGATCAAAATCTTAGAGGATAACACCGGTTAGGTCTGGGTTAGGTCTCGGTTATGCCCGCATCTGGCTCATGATTTTACCTTCTTCGCATATTTGTTGGCCAGATCCTGGATTTTTTCGGGTTTGAATCACGTAGTATTGTGGTACCACACAGAAACAGACAATTAAACCTGGTTTCGATCAGTATTTTAGAGTACAACACCGGTTAGGTCCGGGTTAAGTCTGGGTTATGGCCGCATCTGGCTCATGATTTTGCCTTGTTCGCATACTTGTTGTCCAGATCCTGTGTTTTTTCGGGTTTGTACCACATGGTAACGTGGTACCAAACAGTTACTGTCAATTAACCCTGAATTCGGTCGGTATTTTAGAGGATAACAACGGTTAGGACTGGGTCAGGTCTGCGTTATGCCCGCATCTGGCTCATGATTTCGCCTTTTCCGCATACTTGTTGGCAGGATCCTGGGTTTTTTCGGGTTTGAATCACGTAGTAATGTGGTACCACGTAGTAACAGTGAATTAAACCCGGATTCGGTCAGTATATAAGTCGGTTACACCGGTTAGGCCTGGGTTTGGTCTGGGTTATGTCCACATCTGGCTCATGATTTTGCCTTTTCCGCATTCCTGTTGACCAGAACCTTGGTTTTATCTTGTTTGAATCAGGTAGTAATGTGGTACCACACTGAAACAGTCAATTAAACCTGGTTTCGGTCAGTATTTTAGTCTTTAACACCGGTTAGGTCTGGGTTAGGTCCGGGTTATGCCCGCATCTGTCTCATGATTTTGCCTTGTTCGCATACTTGTTGTCCAGATCCTGTGTTTTTTCGAGTTTGAACCACATAGTAACGTGGTACCAAACAGTTACAGTCAATTAAGCCTGGATTCGGTCAGTATTTTAGAGGATAACACCGATTAGGTCTGGGTCAGGTCTGGTTTATGCCCGCATGTGGCTCATGATTTTGCCTTCTTGGAATACTTGTTGGCCAGATCCTTGGTTTTCTCTGGTTTGTATCACGTAGTAATGTGGTACCACATTGAAACAGTCCATTAAACCTGGTTTCGATCAGTATTTTAGAGGATAAAACCGGTCAGGTCTGGGTTAGGTATGGGTTATGTCCACATCTGGCTCATGATTTTGCCTTTTGCGCATTCCTGTTGACCAGAACCTTGGTTTTATCTTGTTTGAATCAGGTAGTATTGTGGTACCACACTGAAAAAGACAATTAAACTTGTTTTCGATCAATATTTTAGAGGATAAAACCGGTTAGGTCTGGGTTAGGTCCGGGTTATGCCCGCATCTGGTTCATGATTTTGCCTTCTTCGCATACTTGTTGGCCAGATCCTGGGTTTTTTCGGGTTTGAATGACGTAGTAATGTGGTACCACACAGAAACAGTCAACTAAACCTGGTTTCGATGAATATTTTAGAGGATAAAACCGGTAAGGTCTGGGTTAGGTCTGGGTTATGCCCGCATCTGGCTCATGATTTTGCCTTTTCCGCATACTTGTTGGCCAGATCCTTGGTTTTCTCTGGTTTGAATCACGTAATAATGTGGTAACTCAGTAAAACAGTCAATTAAACCTGGTTTCGATCAATACTTTAGACGATAACACCGGTTAGGTCTAGTTTAGGCCTGGGTTATGCCCGCATCTCGCTCATGATTTTGCCTTTTTCATGTACTTGTAGGCCAGATCTTGAGTTTTTTCGGGTTTGAATCATATAGTATTGTGGTACCACACTGAAACAGACAATTAAACCTGGATTCGGTCAGTATTTTAGGGGATAACACCGATTAGCTCTGGGTCAGGTCTGGGTTATGCCCGCATGTGGCTCATGATTTTGCCTTTTCCGCATACTTGTTGGCCAGATCCTTTGTTTTCTCTGGTTTTAATCACGTAGTAATGTGGTACCACACTGAGACAGCCAATTAAACCTGGATTCGGTCAGTATTTTAGTCGGTAACACCGGTTAGGCCTGGGTTAGGTCTGGGTTATGCCCCCATGTGACTCATGATTTTACCTTCTTCGCGTACTTGTTGGACAGATCCTCGGTTGTTTCGGGTGTGAATCACGTAGTAATGTGGTACCACACTGAAACAGTCAATTAAACCTGGTTTCGGTCGGTATTTTAGAGGATAACACCGGTTAGGCCTGGGTCAGGTCTGCGTTATGCCCGCATCTGGCTCATGATTTTGCCTTTTCCGCATACTTGTTGGCAGGATCCTGGGTTTTTTCGGGTTTGAATCACGTAGTAATGTGGTACCACGTAGTAACAGTGAATTAAACCTGGATTCGGTCAGTATATAAGTCGGTTACACCGGTTAGGCCTGGGTTTGGTCTGGGTTATGCCCCCATCTGACTCATGATTTTGCCTTTTCCGCATACTTGTAGGCCAGATCCTTGGTTTTCTCTGGTTTGAATCACGTAGTAATGTGGTACCACATTGAAACAGTCCATTAAACCTGGTTTCGATCAATATTTTAGAGGATAACACCGGTTAGGTCTGGGTTATGACGCATCTGGCTCATGATTTTGCCTTCGGCGCATACTTGTTGGCCAGATCCTGTGTTTTTTCGGGTTTGAATCACGTAGTAATGTGGTACCACATTGAAACAGTCAATTAAACCTGGTTTCGATCAATATTTTAGAGGATAAAACCGGTTAGGTCTGGGTTAGGTATGGGTTATGTCCACATCTGGCTCATGATTTTGCCTTTTGCGCATTCCTGTTGACCAGAACCTTGGTTTTATCTTGTTTGAATCAGGTAGTATTGTGGTACCACACTGAAACAGACAATTAAACTTGTTTGCGATCAATATTTTAGAGGATAAAACCGGTTAGGTCTGGGTTTGGTCCGGGTTATGCCCGCATCTGGTTCATGATTTTGCCTTCTTCGCATACTTGTTGGCCAGATCCCGGGTTTTTTTCCTGTTTGAATCACGTAGTAATGTGGTACCACAGCGAAACAGTCAACTAAACCTGGTTCGATCTATTTTTTGCAGGGTGACACCGGTTAGATCTGGGTTAGGTCTGGGTTATGCCCGCATCTGGCTCATGATTTTGCCTTTTCCGCATCCCTGTTGACCAGAACCTAGGTTTTATCTTGTTTGAATCAGGTAGTAATGTGGTACCACACTGAAACAGACAATTAAACTTGTTTTCGATCAATATTTTAGAGGATAAAACCGGTTAGCTCTGGGTTAGGTCCGGGTTATGCCAGCATCTGGCTCATGATTTTGCCTTCTTTGCATACTTGTTGGCCAGATCCTGGGTTTTCTCTGGTTTGAATCACGTAGTAATGTGGTACCACACTGAAACAGACAATTAAACCTGGTTTCGATCAATATTTTAGAGGATAACACCGGTTAGGTCGGGGTAAGGTCTGGGTAATGCCCGCATCTGGCTCATGATTTTACCTTCTTCGCAAATTTGTTGGCCGGATCCTGGATTTTTTCAGGTTTGAATCACGTAGTATTGTGGTACCACACTGAAACAAACAACTAAACCTGGTTTCGATCAATATTTTAGAGGATAACACCGGTTAGGTCTGGGTTAGGTCTGGGTCATGCCCGCATCTGTCTCATGATTTTGCCTTGTTCGCATACTTGATGTCCAGATCCTGTGATTTTACGGGTTTGAACCACATAGTAACGTGGTACCAAACAGTTACAGTCAATTAAGCCTGGATTCGGTCAGTATTTTAGAGGATAACACCGATTAGGTCTGGGTCAGGTCTGGGTTATGCCCGCATGTGGCTCATGATTTTGCCTTTACCGCATACTTGTTGGCCAGATCCTTGGTTTTCTCTGGTATGAATCACGTAGTAATGTGGTACCACACTGAGACAGCCAATTAAACCTGGACTCGGTCAGTATTTTAGTGGGTAACACCGGTAAGGTCTGGGTTAGGTCTGGGTTATGCCCGCATCTGACTCATCATTTTACCTTCTTCGCATACTTGTTGGACAGATCCTGGGTTTTTTCTGGTCTGAATCACGTAGTAATGTGGTACCACACTGAAACAGTCCATTAAACCTGGTTTTCGATCAATATTTTAGAGGATAAAACCGGTTAGGTCTGGGTTAGGTCCGGGTTATGCCCGCATCTGGCTCATGATATTGCCTTGTTCGCATACTTGTTGGCCAGATCCTGGATTTTTTCGGGTTTGAATCACGTAGTATTGTGGTACCACACTGCAACAGACAATTAAACCTGGTTTCGATCAATATTTTACAGGATAACACCGGTTAGGTCTGGGTTAGGTCCGGGTTATGCCCGCATCTGGCTCATGATATTGCCTTGTTCGCATACTTGTTGGCCAGATCCTGGATTTTTTCGGGTTTGAATCACGTAGTATTGTGGTACCACACTGCAACAGACAATTAAACCTGGTTTCGATCAATATTTTACAGGATAACACCGGTTAGGTCTGGGTTAGGTCTGGGTTATGGCCGCATCTGGCTCATGATTTTGCCTTGTTCGCATACTTGTTGTCCAGATCCTGTGTTTTTCGGGTTTGAACCACATGGTAACGTGGTACCAAACAGTTGATGTCAATTAAACCTGGATTCGGTCAGTATTTTAGTCGGTAACACCGGTAAGGTCTGGGTTAGGTCGGGGTTATGCCCGCATCTGGCTCATGATTTTGCCTTTTCCGCATTCCTGTTGACCAGAACCTAGGTTTTATCTTGTTTGAATCAGGTAGTAATGTGGTACCACACTGAAACAGACAATTAAACTTGTTTTCGATCAATATTTTAGAGGATAAAACCGGTTAGCTCTGGGTTAGGTCCGGGTTATGCCAGCATCTGGCTCATGATTTTGCCTTCTTCGCATACTTGTTGGCCAGATCCTGGGTTTTCTCTGGTTTGAATCACGTAGTAATGTGGTACCACACTGAAACAGACAATTAAACCTGGTTTCGATCAATATTTTAGAGGATAACACCGGTTAGGTCGGGGTAAGGTCTGGGTAATGCCCGCATCTGGCTCATGATTTTACCTTCTTCGCAAATTTGTTGGCCGGATCCTGGATTTTTTCAGGTTTGAATCACGTAGTATTGTGGTACCACACTGAAACAAACAACTAAACCTGGTTTCGATCAATATTTTAGAGGATAACACCGGTTAGGTCTGGGTTAGGTCTGGGTCATGCCCGCATCTGTCTCATGATTTTGCCTTGTTCGCATACTTGATGTCCAGATCCTGTGATTTTACGGGTTTGAACCACATAGTAACGTGGTACCAAACAGTTACAGTCAATTAAGCCTGGATTCGGTCAGTATTTTAGAGGATAACACCGTTTAGGTCTGGGTCAGGTCTGGGTTATGCCCGCATGTGGCTCATGATTTTGCCTTTACCGCATACTTGTTGGCCAGATCCTTGGTTTTCTCTGGTATGAATCACGTAGTAATGTGGTACCACACTGAGACAGCCAATTAAACCTGGATTCGGTCAGTATTTTAGTCGGTAACACCGGTAAGGTCTGGGTTAGGTCTGGGTTATGCCCGCATCTGACTCATCATTTTACCTTCTTCGCATACTTGTTGGACAGATCCTGGGTTTTTTCTGGTCTGAATCACGTAGTAATGTGGTACCACACTGAAACAGTCCATTAAACCTGGTTTTCGATCAATATTTTAAAGGATAACACCGGTTAGGTCTGGGTTAGGTCCGGGTTATGCCCGCATCTGGCTCATGATTTTGCCTTGTTCGCATACTTGTTGTCCAGATCCTGTGTTTTTCGGGTTTGAACCACATGGTAACGTGGTACCAAACAGTTGATGTCAATTAAGCCTGGATTCAGTCAGTATTTTAGAGGATAACACCGATTAGGTCTGGGTCAGGTCTGGGTTATGCCCGCATGTGGCTCATGATTTTGCCTTTTCCGCATACTTGTTGGCCAGATCCTTGGTTTTCCCTGGTTTGAGTCACGTAGTAATGTGGTATAACACTGAGACAGCCAATTAAACCTTGTTTTCGATCAATATTTTAGAGGATAACACCGGTTAGGTCTGGGTTAGGTCTGGGTTATGCCCGCATCTGGCTCATGATTTTGCCTTTTCCGCATTCTTGTTGGCCAGATCCTTGGTTTTCCCTGGTTTGAATCACGTAGTAATGTGGTATAACACTGAGACAGCCAATTAAACCTTGTTTTCGATCAATATTTTAGAGGATAACACCGGTTAGGTCTGGGTTAGGTCTGGGTTATGCCCGCATCTCGCTCATGATTTTGCCTTCTTGGCATACTTGTAGACCAGATCCTTGGTTTTCTCTGGTTTGAATCACGTAGTAATGTGGTACCACACTGAAACAGCCAATTAAACCTGGATTCGGTCAGTATTTTAGTCGGTAAGCCCGGTAATGTCTGGGTTAGGTCTGGGTTATGCCCGCATCTGGCTCATGGTTTTGCCTTGTCCGCATTCTTGTTGGCCAGATCCTGGGTTTTTCGGGTTCGAATCACGTAGTAATGTGGCACCACACGGAAACAGTCCATTAAACTTGGTTTCGATCAATATTTTAGAGAATAACACCGGTTAGGTCTGGGTTAGGTCCGGGTTATGCCCGCATCTGGCTCATGATTTTGCCTTTTCCGTATACTTGTAGGCCATATCCTTGGTTTTATCTGGTTTGAATCACGTAATAATGTGGTACCACACTGAAACAGCCAATTAAACCTGGATTCGGTCAGTATTTTAGTCGGTAAAACCGGTTAGGTCTCCGTTAGGTCTGGGTTATGCCCGCATCTCGCTCATGATTTCGCCTTTTTCATGTACTTGTAGGCCAGATCATTAGTTTTTTCGGGTTTGAATCATATAGTAATGTGGCACCACACTGAAACAGTCAATTAAATCTTGATTCGGTCGGTATTTTAGTCGGTAACACCGGTTAGGTCTGGGTTAGGTCTGGGTTACGCCCGCATCTGGCTCATGGTTTTGCCTTTTCCGCATACTTGTACGCCAGATCCTTGGGTTTCTCTGGTTTGAATCACGTAGTAATGTGGTACCACACTGAAACAGACAATTAAACCTGGTTTCGATCAATATTTTAGAAGATAACAACGGTTAGGTCTGGGTTAGGTCTGGGTTATGCCCGCATCTGGCTCATGATTTTGCCTTTTCCGCATACTTGTTGGCCAGATCCTTGGTTTTCTCTGGTTTGAATCACGTAATAATGTGGTACCACACTGAAACAGCCAATTAAACCTGGATTCGGTCAGTATTTTAGTCGGTAAAACCGGTTAGGTCTCCGTTAGGTCTGGGTTATGCCCGCATCTCGCTCATGATTTCGCCTTTTTCATGTACTTGTAGGCCAGATCTTTAGTTTCTTCGGGTTTGAATCATATAGTAATGTGGTACCACACTGAAACAGTCAATTAAACCTGGATTCGGTCAGTATTTTAGTCGGTAACACCGGTTAGGTCTGGGTTAGGTCTGGGTTATGCCCGCATGTGACTCATGATTTTGCCTTTTCCGCATTCTTGTTTGCCAGATCAATGGTTTTCTCAGGTTTAAATCACGGAGTAATGGGGTACCACACTGAAACAGTCAATTAAACCTGGTTTCGATCCACATTTTAGAGGATAACAACGGTTAGGTCTGGGTTATGCCCGCATCTGGCACATGATTCTGCCTTCTTCGCATACTTGTTTGCCAGATCCTTGGTTTTCTCTGGTTTGAACCACGTAGTAATGTGGTACCTCACTGAGACAGCCAATTAAACCTGGATTCGGTCAGTATTTTAGTCGGTAACTCCGGTAAGGTCTGGGTTAGGTCTGGGTTATGCCCGCATCTGGCTCATGATTTTGCCTTCTTGGCATACTTGCTGGCCAGATCCTTGGTTTTCTCTGGTTTGAATCACGTAGTAATGTGGTACCAGGGCGAAACAGTCAACAAAACCTGGTTTCGATCAATGTTTTAGAGGACAACAACGGTTACGTCTGGGTTAGGTCTGGGTTATGCCCGCATCTGGCTCATGGTTTTGCCTTCTTGGCGTACTTGTTGGCCAGATCCTTGGTTTTCTCTGGTTTGAATCACGTAGTAATGTGGTACCACAGCGAAACAGTCCATTAAACTTGGTTTCGATCGATATTTTCGAGGATAAAACCGGCTAGGTCTGGGTTAGGTCTAGGTTATTCCCGCATCTGGGTCATGATTTTGCCTAATTCACACACTTGTTGGCCAGATCCTGGGTTTTTTCCTGTTTGAATCACGTAGTAATGTGGTACCACAGCGAAGCAGTCAACTAAACCGGGTTCGATCAATATATTACAGGGTAACACCGGTTAGATCTGGGATAGGTCTGGGTTATGCCCGCATCTGGCTCATGATTTTGCCTTTTCCGCATACTTGTTGGCCAGATCCTTGGTTTTCTCTGGTTTGAATCACGTAATAATGTGGTACCACAATGAAACAGTCAATTAAACCTGGTTTCGATGAGTATTTTAGAGGATAAAACCGGTTAGGTCTGGGTTAGGCCTGGGTTATGCCCGCATCTGGCTCATGATTTTACCTTCTTCGCATACTTGTTGGACAGATCCTTGGTTTTCTCTGGTTTGAATCACGTAGTAATGTGGCACCACGCTGAAGCAGTCCATTAAACCTGGTTTCAATCAATATTTTAGAGGATAACTCCGGTTAGGTCTGGGTTAGGTCAGGGTTATGCCCGCATCTGGCTCATGATTTTGCCTTTTCCGTATTCTTCTTGGCCAGATCTTTGGTTTTCACTGGTTTGAATCACGTAGTAATGGGGTACCACACTGAAACAGACAATTAAACCTGATTTCGATACATATTTTAGAGGATAAAACCGGTTAGGTCTGGGTTAGGCCTGGGTTATGCCTGCATCTGGCTCATGATTTTGCCTTCTTCGCAAACTTGTTGGTCAGATCCTGGGTTTTTTTCCTGTTTGAATCACGTAGTAATGTGGTACCACAGCGAAACAGTCAACTAAACCTGGTTCGATCTATTTTTTGCAGGGTGACACCGGTTAGATCTGGGTTAGGTCTGGGTTATGCCCGCATCTGGCTCATGATTTTGCCTTTTCCGCATACTTGTTGGCCAGATCCTTGGTTTTCTCTGGTTTGAATCACGTAATAATGTGGTAACTCAGTAAAACAGTCAATTAAACCTGGTTTCGATCAATACTTTAGACGATAACACCGGTTAGGTCTAGGTTAGGCCTGGGTTATGCCCGCATCTCGCTAAAGATTTTGCCTTTTTCATGTACTTGTAGGCCAGATCTTGTGTTTCTTCGGGTTTGAATCATATAGTAATGTGGTACCACACTGAAACAGTCAATTAAACCTGGATTCGGTCAGTATTTTAGTCGGTAACACCGGTTAGGTCTGGGTTAGGTCTGGGTTATGCCCCCATCTGGCTCATGATTTTGCCTTCATCGCAAACTTGTTGGCCAGATCCTGGGTTTTTTCGGGTTTGAATCACGTAGTAATGTGGCACCACATTGAAACAGTCAATTAAACCTGGTTTCGATCAATATTTTAGAGGATAGAACCGGTTAGGTCTGGGTTAGGCTTGGGTTATGCCCGCATCTGGCTCATGATTTTGCCTTCTTCGCATACTTGTAGGTCAGATCCTTGGTTTTCTCTGGTTTGAATCACGTAATAATGTGGTAACTCAGTAAAACAGTCAATTAAACCTGGTTTCGATCAATACTTTAGACGATAACACCGGTTAGGGCTAGGTTAGGCCTGGGTTATGCCCGCATCTCGCTAAAGATTTTGCCTTTTTCATGTACTTGTAGGCCAGATCTTGTGTTTCTTCGGGTTTGAATCATATAGTAATGTGGTACCACACTGAAACAGTCAATTAAACCTGGATTCGGTCAGTATTTTAGTCGGTAACACCGGTTAGGTCTGGGTTAGGTCTGGGTTATGCCCCCATCTGACTCATGATTTTGCCTTCTTCGCATACTTGTTGGCCAGATCCTTGTTTTTTTTCTGGTTTGAATCACGTAGTAATGTGGTACCACGAAGTAACAGTGAATTAAACCTGGATTCGGTCAGTATTTTAGTCGGCAACACCGGTTAGGCCTGGGTTAGGTCTGGGTTATGCCCCCATCTGACTCATGATTTTGCCTTCATCGCAAACTTGTTGGCCAGATCCTGGGTTTTTTCGGGTTTGAATCACGTAGTAATGTGGCACCACATTGAAACAGTCAATTAAACCTGGTTTCGATCAATATTTTAGAGGATAGAACCGGTTAGGTCTGGGTTAGGCCTGGGTTATGCCCGCATCTGGCTCATGATTTTGCCTTCTTCGCATACTTGTAGGTCAGATCCTGGGTTTCTTCGGGTTTGAATCACGTAGTAATTTAGAACCTCACAGTAACAGTCAATTATACCTGGATTCGGTCAGTATTTTAGTCGGTAACACCGGTTAGGACTGGGTTAGGTCTGGGTTATGCCCGCATCTGGCTCACGATTTTGCCTATTCCGCATTCTTTTTGGCCAGATCCTTGGTTTTCTCTGGTTTGAATCACGTAGTAATGTGATACCACACTGAAACAGACAATTAAACCTTGTTTCGATCAATATTTCAGAGGATAACATCGGTTAGGTCTGGGTTAGGTCTGGGTTATGCCCGCATCTCGCTCATGATTTTGCCTTCTTCGCATTCTTGTTGGCCAGATCCTTGGTTTTCTCTGGTTTCAATCACGTAGTAATGTGGTACCACACTGAAACAGACAATTGAACCTGGTTTCGATCAATATTTTAGAGGATAACACCGGTTAGGTCTGGGTTAGGTCTGGGTTATGCCCTCATCTAACTCATGATTTTACCTTCTTCGCATAATTGTTGTACAGATCCTGGGGTTTTTCGGGTCTGATTCACGTAGTAATGTGGTACCACACTGAAACAGTCCATTAAACCTGGTTTTCGATCAATATTTTAGAGGATAACACCGGTTAGGTCTGGGTTTGGTCTGGGTTATGCCCGCATCTGCCTCATGATTTTGCCTACTTCGCATACTTGTTGGCCAGATCCTTGGTTTTTTCGGGTTTGAATCACATAGGAATGTGGTACCACGAAATAACAGTGAATTAAACCTGGATTCGGTCAGTATTTTAGTCGGTAACAACGGTTAGGCCTGCGTTAGGTCTGGGTTATGCCCTCATCTAACTCATGATTTTACCTTCTTCGCATACTTGTTGTACAGATCCTGGGGTTTTTCGGGTCTGATTCACGTAGTAATGTGGTACCACACTGAAACAGTCCATTAAACCTGGTTTTCGATCAATATTTTAGAGGATAACACCGGTTAGGTCTGGGTCAGGTCTGGGTTATGCCCGCATGTGGCTCATGATTTTGCCTTTACCGCATACTTGTTGGCCAGATCCTAGGTTTTCTCTGGTATGAATCACGTAGTAATGTGGTACCACACTGAGACAGCCAATTAAACCTGGACTCGGTCAGTATTTTAGTGGGTAACACCGGTAAGGTCTGGGTTAGGTCTGGGTTATGCCCGCATCTGACTCATCATTTTACCTTCTTCGCATACTTGTTGGACAGATCCTGGGTTTTTTCTGGTCTGAATCACGTAGTAATGTGGTACCACACTGAAACAGTCCATTAAACCTGGTTTTCGATCAATATTTTAGAGGATAAAACCGGTTAGGTCTGGGTTAGGTCCGGGTTATGCCCGCATCTGGCTCATGATTTTGCCTTGTTCGCATACTTGTTGGCCAGATCCTGGATTTTTTCGGGTTTGAATCACGTAGTATTGTGGTACCACACTGCAACAGACAATTAAACCTGGTTTCGATCAATATTTTACAGGATAACACCGGTTAGGTCTGGGTTAGGTCTGGGTTATGGCCGCATCTGGCTCATGATTTTGCCTTGTTCGCATACTTGTTGTCCAGATCCTGTGTTTTTCGGGTTTGAACCACATGGTAACGTGGTACCAAACAGTTGATGTCAATTAAACCTGGATTCGGTCAGTATTTTAGTCGGTAACACCGGTAAGGTCTGGGTTAGGTCGGGGTTATGCCCGCATCTGGCTCATGATTTTGCCTTTTCCGAATTCCTGTTGACCAGAACCTAGGTTTTATCTTGTTTGAATCAGGTAGTAATGTGGTACCACACTGAAACAGACAATTAAACTTGTTTTCGATCAATATTTTAGAGGATAAAACCGGTTAGCTCTGGGTTAGGTCCGGGTTATGCCAGCATCTGGCTCATGATTTTGCCTTCTTCGCATACTTGTTGGCCAGATCCTGGGTTTTCTCTGGTTTGAATCACGTAGTAATGTGGTACCACACTGAAACAGACAATTAAACCTGGTTTCGATCAATATTTTAGAGGATAACACCGGTTAGGTCGGGGTAAGGTCTGGGTAATGCCCGCATCTGGCTCATGATTTTACCTTCTTCGCAAATTTGTTGGCCGGATCCTGGATTTTTTCAGGTTTGAATCACGTAGTATTGTGGTACCACACTGAAACAAACAACTAAACCTGGTTTCGATCAATATTTTAGAGGATAACACCGGTTAGGTCTGGGTTAGGTCTGGGTCATGCCCGCATCTGTCTCATGATTTTGCCTTGTTCGCATACTTGATGTCCAGATCCTGTGATTTTACGGGTTTGAACCACATAGTAACGTGGTACCAAACAGTTACAGTCAATTAAGCCTGGATTCGGTCAGTATTTTAGAGGATAACACCGTTTAGGTCTGGGTCAGGTCTGGGTTATGCCCGCATGTGGCTCATGATTTTGCCTTTACCGCATACTTGTTGGCCAGATCCTTGGTTTTCTCTGGTATGAATCACGTAGTAATGTGGTACCACACTGAGACAGCCAATTAAACCTGGATTCGGTCAGTATTTTAGTCGGTAACACCGGTAAGGTCTGGGTTAGGTCTGGGTTATGCCCGCATCTGACTCATCATTTTACCTTCTTCGCATACTTGTTGGACAGATCCTGGGTTTTTTCTGGTCTGAATCACGTAGTAATGTGGTACCACACTGAAACAGTCCATTAAACCTGGTTTTCGATCAATATTTTAAAGGATAACACCGGTTAGGTCTGGGTTAGGTCCGGGTTATGCCCGCATCTGGCTCATGATTTTGCCTTGTTCGCATACTTGTTGTCCAGATCCTGTGTTTTTCGGGTTTGAACCACATGGTAACGTGGTACCAAACAGTTGATGTCAATTAAGCCTGGATTCAGTCAGTATTTTAGAGGATAACACCGATTAGGTCTGGGTCAGGTCTGGGTTATGCCCGCATGTGGCTCATGATTTTGCCTTTTCCGCATACTTGTTGGCCAGATCCTTGGTTTTCCCTGGTTTGAGTCACGTAGTAATGTGGTATAACACTGAGACAGCCAATTAAACCTTGTTTTCGATCAATATTTTAGAGGATAACACCGGTTAGGTCTGGGTTAGGTCTGGGTTATGCCCGCATCTGGCTCATGATTTTGCCTTTTCCGCATTCTTGTTGGCCAGATCCTTGGTTTTCCCTGGTTTGAATCACGTAGTAATGTGGTATAACACTGAGACAGCCAATTAAACCTTGTTTTCGATCAATATTTTAGAGGATAACACCGGTTAGGTCTGGGTTAGGTCTGGGTTATGCCCGCATCTCGCTCTTGATTTTGCCTTCTTGGCATACTTGTAGACCAGATCCTTGGTTTTCTCTGGTTTGAATCACGTAGTAATGTGGTACCACACTGAAACAGCCAATTAAACCTGGATTCGGTCAGTATTTTAGTCGGTAAGCCCGGTAATGTCTGGGTTAGGTCTGGGTTATGCCCGCATCTGGCTCATGGTTTTGCCTTGTCCGCATTCTTGTTGGCCAGATCCTGGGTTTTTCGGGTTCGAATCACGTAGTAATGTGGCACCACACGGAAACAGTCCATTAAACTTGGTTTCGATCAATATTTTAGAGAATAACACCGGTTAGGTCTGGGTTAGGTCCGGGTTATGCCCGCATCTGGCTCATGATTTTGCCTTTTCCGTATACTTGTAGGCCATATCCTTGGTTTTATCTGGTTTGAATCACGTAATAATGTGGTACCACACTGAAACAGCCAATTAAACCTGGATTCGGTCAGTATTTTAGTCGGTAAAACCGGTTAGGTCTCCGTTAGGTCTGGGTTATGCCCGCATCTCGCTCATGATTTCGCCTTTTTCATGTACTTGTAGGCCAGATCTTTAGTTTTTTCGGGTTTGAATCATATAGTAATGTGGCACCACACTGAAACAGTCAATTAAATCTTGATTCGGTCGGTATTTTAGTCGGTAACACCGGTTAGGTCTGGGTTAGGTCTGGGTTACGCCCGCATCTGGCTCATGATTTTGCCTTTTCCGCATACTTGTACGCCAGATCCTTGGATTTCTCTGGTTTGAATCACGTAGTAATGTGGTACCACACTGAAACAGACAATTAAACCTGGTTTCGATCAATATTTTAGAAGATAACAACGGTTAGGTCTGGGTTAGGTCTGGGTTATGCCCGCATCTGGCTCATGATTTTGCCTTTTCCGCATACTTGTTGGCCAGATCCTTGGTTTTCTCTGGTTTGAATCACGTAATAATGTGGTACCACACTGAAACAGCCAATTAAACCTGGATTCGGTCAGTATTTTAGTCGGTAAAACCGGTTAGGTCTCCGTTAGGTCTGGGTTATGCCCGCATCTCGCTCATGATTTCGCCTTTTTCATGTACTTGTAGGCCAGATCTTTAGTTTCTTCGGGTTTGAATCATATAGTAATGTGGTACCACACTGAAACAGTCAATTAAACCTGGATTCGGTCAGTATTTTAGTCGGTAACACCGGTTAGGTCTGGGTTAGGTCTGGGTTATGCCCGCATGTGACTCATGATTTTGCCTTTTCCGCATTCTTGTTTGCCAGATCAATGGTTTTCTCAGGTTTAAATCACGGAGTAATGGGGTACCACACTGAAAGAGTCAATTAAACCTGGTTTCGATCCACATTTTAGAGGATAACAACGGTTAGGTCTGGGTTATGCCCGCATCTGGCACATGATTCTGCCTTCTTCGCATACTTGTTTGCCAGATCCTTGGTTTTCTCTGGTTTGAACCACGTAGTAATGTGGTACCTCACTGAGACAGCCAATTAAACCTGGATTCGGTCAGTATTTTAGTCGGTAACTCCGGTAAGGTCTGGGTTAGGTCTGGGTTATGCCCGCATCTGGCTCATGATTTTGCCTTCTTGGCATACTTGCTGGCCAGATCCTTGGTTTTCTCTGGTTTGAATCACGTAGTAATGTGGTACCAGGGCGAAACAGTCAACAAAACCTGGATTCGATCAATGTTTTAGAGGACAACAACGGTTACGTCTGGGTTAGGTCTGGGTTATGCCCGCATCTGGCTCATGGTTTTGCCTTCTTGGCGTACTTGTTGGCCAGATCCTTGGTTTTCTCTGGTTTGAATCACGTAGTAATGTGGTACCACAGCGAAACAGTCCATTAAACTTGGTTTCGATCGATATTTTCGAGGATAAAACCGGCTAGGTCTGGGTTAGGTCTAGGTTATTCCCGCATCTGGGTCATGATTTTGCCTAATTCACACACTTGTTGGCCAGATCCTGGGTTTTTTCCTGTTTGAATCACGTAGTAATGTGGTACCACTGCGAAGCAGTCAACTAAACCGGGTTCGATCAATATATTACAGGGTAACACCGGTTAGATCTGGGATAGGTCTGGGTTATGCCCGCATCTGGCTCATGATTTTGCCTTTTCCGCATACTTGTTGGCCAGATCCTTGGTTTTCTCTGGTTTGAATCACGTAATAATGTGGTACCACAATGAAACAGTCAATTAAACCTGGTTTCGATGAGTATTTTAGAGGATAAAACCGGTTAGGTCTGGGTTAGGCCTGGGTTATGCCCGCATCTGGCTCATGATTTTACCTTCTTCGCATACTTGTTGGACAGATCCTTGGTTTTCTCTGGTTTGAATCACGTAGTAATGTGGCACCACGCTGAAGCAGTCCATTAAACCTGGTTTCAATCAATATTTTAGAGGATAACTCCGGTTAGGTCTGGGTTAGGTCAGGGTTATGCCCGCATCTGGCTCATGATTTTGCCTTTTCCGTATTCTTCTTGGCCAGATCTTTGGTTTTCACTGGTTTGAATCACGTAGTAATGGGGTACCACACTGAAACAGACAATTAAACCTGGTTTCGATACATATTTTAGAGGATAAAACCGGTTAGGTCTGGGTTAGGCCTGGGTTATGCCTGCATCTGGCTCATGATTTTGCCTTCTTCGCAAACTTGTTGGTCAGATCCTGGGTTTTTTCGGGTTTGAATCACGTAGTAATGTGGAACCACACAGTAACAGTCAATTATACCTGGATTCGGTCAGTATTTTAGTCGGTAACACCGGTTAGGACTGGGTTAGGTCTGGGTTATGCCCGTATCTGGCTCATGATTTTGCCTTTTCCGCATTCCTGTTTGCCAGATCAAAGGTTTTCTCCGGTTTGAATCACGTAGTAATGGAGTACCACACTGAAGCAGACAATTAAACCTGGTTTCGATGAATATTTTAGAGGATAAAACCGGTTAGGTCTGGGTTATGCCCGCATCTGGCGCATGATTTTGCCTTCTTCGCATAATTGTTGGCCAGATCCTGGGTTTTTCCGGATTTGAATCACGTAGTAATGTGGTACCACACAGTAGCAGTCAATTAAACCAGGATTCGGTCAGTATTTTAGTCGGTAACACCGGTTAGGTCTGGGTTAGGTCTGGGTTTTACCCGCATCTGCCTCATGATTTTGCCTTTTCCGCATTCTTGTTTGCCAGATCCTTGGTTTTCTCTGGTTTGAATCACGTAGTAATGGGGTACCACACTCAACCAGACAATTAAACCCAGTTTCGAAGAATATTTTAGAGGATAAGACCGGTTAGGTCTGGGTTAGGCCTGGGTTATGCCCGCATCTGACTCATGATTTTGCCTTCTTCGCATACTTGTTGGTCAGATCCTGGGTTTCTTCGGGTTTGAATCACGTAGTAATTTAGAACCTCACAGTAACAGTCAATTATACCTGGATTCGGTCAGTATTTTAGTCGGTAACACCGGTTAGGACTGGGTTAGGTCTGGGTTATGCCCGCATCTGGCTCACGATTTTGCCTATTGCGCATTCTTTTTGGCCAGATCCTTGGTTTTCTCTGGTTTGAATCACGTAGTAATGTGGTACCACACTGAAACAGTCCATTAAACATGGTTGCGATCAATATTTTAGAGGATAACACCGGTTAGGTCTGGGTTATGCCGCATCTGGCTCATGATTTTGCCTTCTTCGCATACTTGTTGGCCAGATCCTTGGTTTTTTCTGGTTTGAATCACGTGGTAATGTGGTACCACGAAGTAACAGTGAATTAAACCTGGATTCGGTCAGTATTTTAGTCGGTAACATCGGTTAGGCCTGGGTAAGGTCTGGGTTATGCCCCCATCTGACTCATGATTTTGCCTTCTTCGCATACTTGTTGGCCAGATCCTTGTTTTTTTTCTGGTTTGAATCACGTAGTAATGTGGTACCACGAAGTAACAGTGAATTAAACCTGGATTCGGTCAGTATTTTAGTCGGTAACACCGGTTAGGCCTGGGTTAGGTCTGGGTTATGCCCCCATCTGACTCATGATTTTGCCTTCATCGCAAACTTGTTGGACAGATCCTGGGTTTTTTCGGGTTTGAATCACGTAGTAATGTGGCACCACTTTGAAACAGTCAATTAAACCTGGTTTCGATCAATATTTTAGAGGATAGAACCGGTTAGGTCTGGGTTTGGTCTGGGTTATGCCCGCATCTGGCTCATGATTTTGCCTACTTCGCATACTTGTTGGACAGGTCCTGGGTTTCTTCGGGTTTGAATCACGTAGTAATGTGGTGCCACACAGTAACAGTCAATTAAAGCTGGATTCGGTCAGTATTTTAGTCGGTAACACCGGATAGGTCTGGGTTAGGTCTGGATAATGCCCGCATCTGCCTCATGATTTTGCCTTTTCCGCATACTTGTTGGCCAGATCCTTGGTTTTCTCTGGTTTGAATCACGTAGTAATGTGATACCACACTGAAACAGACAATTAAACCTTGTTTCGATTAATATTTCAGAGGATAACGTCGGTTAGGTCTGGGTTAGGTCTGGGTTATGCCCGCATCTCGCTCATGATTTTGCCTTCTTCGCATTCTTGTTGGCCAGATCCTTGGTTTTCTCTGGTTGCAATCACGTAGTAATGTGGTACCACACTGAAACAGACTATTGAACCTGGTTTCGATCAATATTTTAGAGGATAACACCGGTTAGGTCTGGGTTAGGTCTGGGTTATGCCCGCATCTGGCTCATGATTTTGCCTTCTTCGCATAATTGTTGGCCAGATCCTGGGTTTTTCCGGATTTGAATCACGTAGTAATGTGGTACCACACAGTAGCAGTCAATTAAACCAGGATTCGGTCAGTATTTTAGTCGGTAACACCGGTTAGGTCTGGGTTAGGTCTGGGTTTTACCCGCATCTGCCTCATGATTTTGCCTTTTCCGCATTCTTGTTTGCCAGATCCTTGGTTTTCTCTGGTTTGAATCACGTAGTAATGGGGTACCACACTCAACCAGACAATTAAACCCAGTTTCGAAGAATATTTTAGAGGATAAGACCGGTTAGGTCTGGGTTAGGCCTGGGTTATGCCCGCATCTGACTCATGATTTTGCCTTCTTCGCATACTTGTTGGTCAGATCCTGGGTTTCTTCGGGTTTGAATCACGTAGTAATTTAGAACCTCACAGTAACAGTCAATTATACCTGGATTCGGTCAGTATTTTAGTCGGTAACACCGGTTAGGACTGGGTTAGGTCTGGGTTATGCCCGCATCTGGCTCACGATTTTGCCTATTCCGCATTCTTTTTGGCCAGATCCTTGGTTTTCTCTGGTTTGAATCACGTAGTAATGTGGTACCACACTGAAACAGTCCATTAAACATGGTTGCGATCAATATTTTAGAGGATAACACCGGTTAGGTCTGGGTTATGCCGCATCTGGCTCATGATTTTGCCTTCTTCGCATACTTGTTGGCCAGATCCTTGGTTTTTTCTGGTTTGAATCACGTGGTAATGTGGTACCACGAAGTAACAGTGAATTAAACCTGGATTCGGTCAGTATTTTAGTCGGTAACACCGGTTAGGCCTGGGTAAGGTCTGGGTTATGCCCCCATCTGACTCATGATTTTGCCTTCTTCGCATACTTGTTGGCCAGATCCTTGTTTTTTTTCTGGTTTGAATCACGTAGTAATGTGGTACCACGAAGTAACAGTGAATTAAACCTGGATTCGGTCAGTATTTTAGTCGGTAACACCGGTTAGGCCTGGGTTAGGTCTGGGTTATGCCCCCATCTGACTCATGATTTTGCCTTCATCGCAAACTTGTTGGACAGATCCTGGGTTTTTTCGGGTTTGAATCACGTAGTAATGTGGCACCACTTTGAAACAGTCAATTAAACCTGGTTTCGATCAATATTTTAGAGGATAGAACCGGTTAGGTCTGGGTTTGGTCTGGGTTATGCCCGCATCTGGCTCATGATTTTGCCTACTTCGCATACTTGTTGGACAGGTCCTGGGTTTCTTCGGGTTTGAATCACGTAGTAATGTGGTGCCACACAGTAACAGTCAATTAAAGCTGGATTCGGTCAGTATTTTAGTCGGTAACACCGGATAGGTCTGGGTTAGGTCTGGATAATGCCCGCATCTGCCTCATGATTTTGCCTTTTCCGCATTCTTGTTGGCCAGAACCTTGGTTTTATCTTGTTTGAATCAGGTAGTAATGTGGTACCACACTGAAACAGGCAATTAAACTTGTTTTCTATCAATATTTTAGAGGATAAAACCGGTTAGCTCTGGGTTAGGTCCGGGTTATGCTCGCATCTGCCTCATGATTTTGCCTTCTTCGCAAATTTGTTGGCCAGATCCTGGATTCTTTCGGGTTTGAATCACGTAGAAACGTGGTACCAAACAGTTACAGTCAATTAAGCCTGGATACGGACAGTATTTTAGAGGATAACACCGGTTAGGTCTGGGTCAGGTCTGGGTTATGCCCGCATCTGGCTCACGATTTTGCATATTCCGCATTCTTGTTGGCCAGAACCTTGGTTTTATCTTGTTTGAATCAGGTAGTAATGTGGTACCACACTGAAACAGGCAATTAAACTTGTTTTCTATCAATATTTTAGAGGATAAAACCGGTTAGCTCTGGGTTAGGTCCGGGTTATGCTCGCATCTGCCTCATGATTTTGCCTTCTTCGCATACTTGTTTGCCAGATCCTTGGTTTTCTCTGGTTTCAATCACGTAGTAATGTGGTACCACACTGAAACAGACAATTAAACCTGGTTTCGATCAATATTTTAGAGGATGACACCCGTTAGGTCTGGGTTAGGTCTGGGTTATGCTCGCATCTGCCTCATGATTTTGCCTTCTTCGCATACTTGTTGGCCAGATCCTTGGTTTTTTCGGGTTTGAATCACATAGGAATGTGGTACCACGAAATAACAGTGAATTAAACCTGGATTCGGTCAGTATTTTAGTCGGTAACAACGGTTAGGCCTGCGTTAGGTCTGGGTTATGCCCGCATCTGGCTCACGATTTTGCCTATTCCGCATTCTTTTTGGCCAGATCCTTGGTTTTCTCTGGTTTGAATCACGTAGTAATGTGGTACCACACTGAAACAGTCCATTGAACATGGTTGCGATCAATATTTTAGAGGATAACACCGGTTAGGTCTGGGTTATGCCGCATCTGGCTCATGATTTTGCCTTCTTCGCATACTTGTTGGCCAGATCCTTGGTTTTTTCTGGTTTGAATCACGTGGTAATGTGGTACCACGAAGTAACAGTGAATTAAACCTGGATTCGGTCAGTATTTAAGTCGGTAACACCGGTTAGGCCTGGGTAAGGTCTGGGTTATGCCCCCATCTGACTCATGATTTTGCCTTCTTCGCATACTTGTTGGCCAGATCCTTGTTTTTTTTCTGGTTTGAATCACGTAGTAATGTGGTACCACGAAGTAACAGTGAATTAAACCTGGATTCGGTCAGTATTTTAGTCGGTAACACCGGTTAGGCCTGGGTTAGGTCTGGGTTATGCCCCCATCTGACTCATGATTTTGCCTTCATCGCAAACTTGTTGGACAGATCCTGGGTTTTTTCGGGTTTGAATCACGTAGTAATGTGGCACCACTTTGAAACAGTCAATTAAACCTGGTTTCGATCAATATTTTAGAGGATAGAACCGGTTAGGTCTGGGTTTGGTCTGGGTTATGCCCGCATCTGGCTCATGATTTTGCCTACTTCGCATACTTGTTGGACAGGTCCTGGGTTTCTTCGGGTTTGAATCACGTAGTAATGTGGTGCCACACAGTAACAGTCGATTAAAGCTGGATTCGGTCAGTATTTTAGTCGGTAACACCGGATAGGTCTGGGTTAGGTCTGGATAATGCCCGCATCTGCCTCATGATTTTGCCTTTTCCGCATACTTGTTGGCCAGATCCTTGGTTTTCTCTGGTTTGAATCACGTAGTAATGTGATACCACACTGAAACAGACAATTAAACCTTGTTTCGATCAATATTTCAGAGGATAACATCGGTTAGGTCTGGGTTAGGTCTGGGTTATGCCCGCATCTCGCTCATGATTTTGCCTTCTTCGCATTCTTGTTGGCCAGATCCTTGGTTTTCTCTGGTTTCAATCACGTAGTAATATGGTACCACACTGAAACAGACAATTGAACCTGGTTTCGATGAATATTTTAGAGGATAACACCGGTTAGGTCTGGGTTAGGTCTGGGTTATGCCCGCATCTGGCTCATGATTTTGCCTTCTTCGCAAATTTGTTGGCCAGATCCTGGATTCTTTCGGGTTTGAATCACGTAGAAACGTGGTACCAAACAGTTACAGTCAATTAAGCCTGGATACGGACAGTATTTTAGAGGATAACACCGGTTAGGTCTGGGTCAGGTCTGGGTTATGCCCGCATCTGGCTCACGATTTTGCATATTCCGCATTCTTGTTGGCCAGAACCTTGGTTTTATCTTGTTTGAATCAGGTAGTAATGTGGTACCACACTGAAACAGGCAATTAAACTTGTTTTCTATCAATATTTTAGAGGATAAAACCGGTTAGCTCTGGGTTAGGTCTGGGTTATGACCGCATCTGGCTCATGATTTTGCATTCTTCGCATACTTGTAGGCCAGATCCTGGGTTTTTTCGGGTTTGAATCACGTAGTAATGTGGTACTACACTGAAACAGTCAATGTAACCTGGTTTCGATCAATATTTTAGAGGATAACACCGGTTAGGTATGGGTTATGTCCACATCTGGCTCATGATTTTGCCTTTTCCGCATTCCTGTTGACCAGAACCTTGGTTTTATCTTGTTTGAATCAGGTAGTAATGTGGTACCACACTGAAACAGACAATTAAACTTGTTTTCGATCAATATTTTAGAGGATAAAACAGATTAGTTCTGGGTTAGGTCCGGGTTATGCCCGCATCTGGCTCATGATTTTGCCCTCTTCGCATACTTGTTGGCCAGATCCTTGGTTTTCTCTGGTTTGAATCACGTAGTAATGTGGTACCACACTGAGACAGCCAATTAAACCTGGATTCGGTCAGTATTTTAGTCGGTAACACCGGTAAGGTCTGGGTTAGGTCTGGGTTATGCCCGCATCTGGCTCATGATTTTGCCTTTTCCGCATTCCTGTTGACCAGAACCTAGGTTTTATCTTGTTTGAATCAGGTAGTAATGTGGTACCACACTGAAACAGACAATTAAACTTGTTTTCGATCAATATTTCAGAGGATAAAACCGGTTAGCTCTGGGTTAGGTCCGGGTTATGCCAGCATCTGGCTCATGATTTTGCCTTCTTTGCATACTTGTTGGCCAGATCCTGGGTTTTCTCTGGTTTGAATCACGTAGTAATGTGGTACCACACTGAAACAGACAATTAAACCTGGTTTCGATCAATATTTTAGAGGATAACACCGGTTAGGTCTAGGATAGGCCTGGGTTATGCCCGCATCTGGCTCATGATTTTGCCTTGTTCGCATACTTGTTGTCCAGATCCTGTGTTTTTTCGGGTTTGTACCACATGGTAACGTGGTACCAAACAGTTACTGTCAATTAAGCCTGAATTCGGTCAGTATCTCAGAGGATAACACCGATTAGGTCTGGGTCAGGTCTGGGTTATGCCCGCATGTGGCTCATGATTTTGCCTTTTCCGCATACTTGTTGGCCAGATCCTGGGTTTTTTCGGGTTTGAATCACGTAGTAATGTGGTACCACATTGAAACAGTCAATTAAACCTGGTTCCGATCAATATTTTAGAGGATAACACCGGTTTGGGTTAGGTTTGGGTTAGGTTAGGTCTGGGTTAGGTCCGGGTTATGCCCGCATCTGGCTCATGATTTTGCCTTCTTCGCATACTTGTTGGCCAGATCCTTGGTTTTCTCTGGTTTGAATCACGTAGTAATGTGGTACCACACTGAAACAGTCAATTAAACCTGGTTTCGGTCGGTATTTTAGAGGATAACACCGGTTAGGACTGGGTCAGGTCTGCGTTATGCCCGCATCTGGCTCATGATTTTGCCTTTTCCGCATACTTGTTGGCAGGATCCTGGGTTTTTTCGGGTTTGAATCACGTAGTAATGTGGTACCACGTAGTAACAGTGAATTAAACCTGGATTCGGTCAGTATATAAGTCGGTTACACCGGTTAGGCCTGAGTTTGGTCTGGGTTATGCCCCCATCTGACTCATGATTTTGCCTTTCCCGCATACTTGTAGGCCAGATCCTTGGTTTTCTCTGGTTTGAATCACGTAGTAATGTGGTACCACAGCGAAACAGTCAACTAAACCTGGTTTCGATCAATATTTTAGAGGATAACAACGGTTACGTCTGGGTTAGGTCTGGGTTATGCCCGCATCTGGCTCATGATTTTGCCTTCTTGGAATACTTGTTGGCCAGATCCTTGGTTTTCTCTGGTTTGTATCACGTAGTAATGTGGTACCACATTGAAACAGTCCATTAAACCTGGTTTCGATCAATATTTTAGAGGATAACACCGGTTAGGTCTGGGTTATGACGCATCTGGCTCATGATTTTGCCTTCGGCGCATACTTGTTGGCCAGATCCTGTGTTTTTTCGGGTTTGAATCACGTAGTAATGTGGTACCACATTGAAACAGTCAATTAAACCTGGTTTCGATCAATATTTTAGAGGATAAAACCGGTTAGGTCTGGGTTAGGTATGGGTTATGACCACATCTGGCTCATGATTTTGCCTTTTCCGCATTCCTGTTGACCAGAACATTGGTTTTATCTTGTTTGAATCACGTAGTAATGTGGTACCACACTGAAACAGCCAATTAAACCTGGATTCGGTCAGTATTTTAGTCGGCAAAACCGGTAAGGTCTGGGTTAGGTCTGGGTTATGCCCGCATCTGGCTCATGATTTTGCCTTCTCCGCATACTTGTAGGCCAGATCCTTGGTTTTCTCTGGTTTGAATCACGTAGTAATGTGGTACCACACTGAAACAGTCCATTAAACTTGGTTTCGATCAATATTTTAGAGGATAACACCGGTTAGGTCTGGGTTACGTCTGGGTTATACCCGCATCTGACTCTTGATTTTGCCTTGTCCGCATTCTTGTTGGCCAGATCCTTGGTTTTCTCTGGTTTGAATCACGTAGTAATGTGGTACCAAACTGAAACAGTCAATTAAACCTGGTTTCGATCAATATTTCAGGGGATAACACCGGATAGGTCTGGGTTAGGTCTGGGTTATGCCCGCATCTGGCTCATGATTTTGCCTTCTTCCCATACATGTTGTACAGGTCCTGGGTTTTTTCGGGTTTGAAACACGTAGTAATGCGGAGCCACACAGTAACAGGCTATTAAACCTGGATTCGGTCAGTATTTTAGAGGATAAAACCGGTTAGGTCTGGGTTAGGTATGGGTTATGTCAACATCTGGCTCATGATTTTGCCTTTTCCGCATTCCTGTTGACAAGAACCTTGGTTTTATCTTGTTTGAATCAGGTAGTAATGTGGTACCACACTGAAACAGACAATTAAACTTGTTTTCGATCAATATTTTAAAGGATAAAACCGGTTAGGTCTGGGTTAGGTCCGGGTTATGCCCGCATCTGGCTCATGATTTTGCCTTTTCCGCATACTTGTTGGCCAGATCCTTGGTTTTCTCTGGTTTGAATCACGTAGTAATGTGGTACCACACTGAGACAGCCAATTAAACCTGGATTCGGTCAGTATTTTAGTCGGTAACACCGGTAAGGTCTGGGTTAGGTCTGGGTTATGCCCGCATCTGGCTCATGATTTTGCCTTTTCCGCATACTTGTAGGCCAGATCCTTGGTTTTCTCTGGTTTGAATCACGTAGTAATGTGGTACCACACTCAACCAGACAATTAAAGCTAGTTTCGAAGAATATTTTAGAGGATAAGACCGGTTAGGTCTGGGTTAGGCCTGTGTTATGCCCGCATCTGGCTCATGATTTTGCCTTTTCCGCATTCTTGTTTGCCAAATCCTTGGTTTTCTCTGGTTTGAATCACGTGGTAATGGAGTACCACACTCAACCAGACAATTAAACCTAGTTTCGAAGAATATTTTAGAGGATAAGACCGGTTAGGTCTGGGTTAGGCCTGTGTTATGCCCGCATCTGGCTCATGATTTTGCCTTGCCCGTATTCTTCTTGGCCAGATCTTTGCTTTTCACTGGTTTGAATCACGTAGTAATGGGGTACCACACTGAAACAGACAATTAAACCTGGTTTCGATACATATTTTAGAGGATAAAACCGGTTAGGTCTGGGTTAGGCCTGGGTTATGCCTGCATCTGGCTCATGATTTTGCCTTTTCCGCATTCCTGTTTGCCAGATCAATGGTTTTCTCCGGTTTGAATCAGGTAGTAATGGGGTACCACACTGAAACAGACAATTAAACCTTGTTTCGATGAATATTTTAGAGGATAAAACCGGTTAGGTCTCGGTTAGGCCTGCGTAATGCCCGCATCTGGCTCATGCTTTTACCTTCTTCGCATACTTGTTGGACAGATCCTGGGTTTTTTCGGGTATGAATCACGTAGTAATGTGGCACCACACTGAAAGAGTCCATTAAACTTGGTTTCGATCAATATTTTTGAGAATAACACCGGTTAGGTCTGTGTTAGGTCTGGGTTATGCCTGCATCTGGCTCATGATTTTGCCTTCTTCGCAAACTTGTTGGCCAGATCCTAGGTTTTCTCTGGTTTGAATCACGGAGTAATGGGGTACCACACTGAAACAGTCAATTAAACCTGGTTTCGATCTACATTTTAGAGGATAACAATGGTTAGGTCTGGGTTATGCCCGCATCTGGCACATGATTTTGCCTTCTTCGCATACTTGTTTACCAGATCCTTGGTTTTCTCTGGTTTGAATCACGTAGTAATGTCGTACCACAGCGAAACAGTCCATTAAACTTGGTTTCGATCAATATTTTCGAGGATAAAACCGGTTAGGTCTGGGTTAGGTCTGGGTTATGCCCGCATCTGGCTCATGATTTTGCCTTTTCCGCATACTTGTTGGCCACCCCTCAGGGGCTGCCAGCCTTTCAGCTGCAGTACGGGCTTAACGAACCCGGGGTACCCGAGTCATACACACACCGTAAGCCTCCTGTTGGTCGTCACAACGACCCATTCACAATTCCCTATTGGTTTTGTGAATGGTACGTGACGGCAGGAGGAACGGGGGTCTTGGCTTAACCGCCTGGGCCACGAGTATGGCGACTCTATAAAATCGCCCTCCAATCCTAAGCTATGGTGCGCGGCGATGGGATGCATGGTTGGGGGAGAAGGCCCAATCCCAAGCGACCACCTCCGGGGAACCTGCCGAACCCCCGGAGTATTAGGCTTACCCGGGTAAGGCGGCTCTGCCCGGGTGGACCTTTATTTCCGACCATCTCGTGGGACTATTATGGACACAGAAAATAAAATGGGGATGGGGCGGGTTTTGTCGGTTGGGGAGGACGGAGACGGGGTTGGGGTTAGGGTGGCGGCGCTCGCGCCCCACTCAGCGCCAGGTCCGGCTTCGTGGAGGGTGGAGGAGGACGACGAGACGGCGTCGGTCTCGTCCTTCTCCTCCAGCACGAGCCACATAGGCTCTAAGAGGAAGAGGACGGGGCAGGCCGTCGTCGAGGTGGGCGGGGCGATGAGCCCGTCGGTGAGGCTGAGTTGCCTCAGGGACGAGGTGACCGAGGAGATATCGGAGAGGATCTCCTCGTCCCTGAGGCGGGTGGAGAAAGTCGCCGCTGCCTGCGCCTTTAAGGGGCAGAAAAGCGGTGGCGCGGAGGCCCTGAAGGCCGCGGCGGAGGAAATGAGGGAGGCGGCGCGGGAGCTCAGAGGGCGGAACGCCCGTCTGCAGCTCCTGTTGGAGGAGGAGCGACAGGGGAGGAGGAGGGCAGAGGCGCTGTGGAACAGCGCGGCCCTCCCTCCCATCCTCCCTCCTCCTCCACCGCCGCGTCCCTCGGCGGAGGTAAATAAACGGGGTGCGGCGGCAGTGGTGCGGGGCACCGCGGGCCCCTCCACCCGCACTCCGCCCGTGAAGAAGTCCCCGTCCTCCTCAGAAGACGATCTTCTGAGGAGGATTGGGGACATGATTGATGGCAAGCTGGCCGCCTTCCGGGAGGAGCTCCTCGCCGGAAGAGCGGTCAGCAGGAAGGCGGTGCCTCCCCGACCTGTTCCGGTACAGTCGGGGAAGGCAAAGAAGGGCGGAGTGAAGGCTCCGCCCAGCGTTGCGGCACCAGGGCCCCGGGTCGCGACCCCCAAGGGGGGTGGTGTACCCGTGGTCGCGGTGGGCGCGTCCTCCACAGCACCCTCCCAAGGGGGGGTGGCGTGGAGTGAGGTGGTGGGGCGGAAGGCGAAGCGGGCGGCGAGGAAGGCCTCGCAACCGCAGCCTCCGCCTCCGCCGCCGGCGGCCAAGGTAAAGGCCGCGAAGGTCGGGAAGGCACGACCAGGTCGTCCCCCAAAAACGGCAGCGGTGACGCTGACCGTTGCGCAGGGGGGCGACCTGACCCTCGCGGAGGCGATGCGGCTCGCCAGGGAGAATATCTCCCTGGAAGAGCTGGGCATCGCCTCCGTGAGGGCGAAGAGGGCCGTGACCGGGGGTCTCTTGCTGGAGATCCCCGGTGCAGAAGGCGGCGCGAAGGCGGATCGTCTCGCCCAGAGGCTCCGGGAGCAGCTGGGCGAGCGAGGTGTTCGGGTCGCCCGGCCCACGAAGCGCACGGAGATGCGCGTTTGTGGCCTGGACGACTCGGTCAGCGCACAGGATGTGTCCCGTGCCCTTGCGAGGGCGGGGGACTGTTCTGTGGAGGACCTGCGGATCGGAGAGATCCGCAGGTCGCCCTCCGGCCTCGGGTCGGTGTGGGCCCGGTGCCCCCTCTCCGCCGCCCGTAAGGTGGCGGAATCCGGGAGGGTGTTGGTGGGGTGGGTTTCGGCGCGAGTGGAAATCCTCGCGCCGCGCCCGCTCCAGTGTCACCGCTGCCTCGAATTGGGGCACGTGAGGCAGTGGTGCACCTCGCCGGTGGACCGCAGCGGTCAGTGTTACCGCTGCGGTGCCAAAGAGCACCGTGCGAGCCAGTGCTCGGCGGCCCCCCACTGCCCGCTGTGTGCGGACATGGGGAGGCCAGCCGATCACAGGGTGGGGAGCAAGAAGTGCTCCCCCCCCTCCCGGAAGGAGAGGAAGAGGCGGGCTGCACCGGCTCCGGTGCCGAGGGCGGTGGCATCGTCCTCCATGGAGGTGGACGGTGCTACGGGGACGGACGGCCGGGAGGAGGCTGGCGCGGCCATTAATTAATGCCGCCCCGCCTCCTCCTCCAGGCCAACCTCAACCACTGCCGCGCGGCACAGGACTTGATGTCCCAAGTCCTCGCGGAGTGGGGGGTTGGACTGGCGGTCGCCGCCGAGCCGTACCGCGTCCCTGATCACCCTCATTGGGTGGGCGACGCGGACGGCTTGGTGGCGACGGTATGGGGAGGGGGCGACGGGTCCCCACCGTTCTCCTTGTTGGAGCGCGGTCGGGGATTCGTCGCCGTGGACTGGGGGGGAGTCGCTGTGGTGGGGTGCTACATTTCGCCCCGTAGCGGTCACGCTGCGTTCGAGCTGTACTTGGCCGAGGTCGCGGCATGCGTGCAGCGCTACGCGGCCCGGCCGGTGCTGGTCCTGGGGGATTTTAATGCCAAGTCGGTGGCTTGGGGATCCCCCAGGACCTCCGTTCGCGGCGGGATCCTGGGCGATTGGGCGGCGGGGCTCGACCTCCGGGTATTGAACCGGGGGTCGGAGAACACATGCGTGCGGCGATATGGGGGGTCCATCGTGGATGTTGGATTCGCGACCCCCAACGCCGTGCGCATGGTGTCGGGTTGGCACGTGGTCGCGGGGGCAGAGACACTCTCCGATCACCGGTACATCCGGATGGAGGTCTCTGCCGCCGCGAGTGCATCCCGACACGGCCGCCTGCGTGGCACCCCACCACGCCGCTGGGCGCTTCGGCGCCTGGACAAGGACGCCCTGATGGCAGCTGCCCTCGCTGCAACTTGGCCGCAGGGAGCGGCCGAGTTGCCGAGCATAGAGGAGGAGGTCGCCCGGCTCGGAGCATTGGTCGCGGGTATTTGCGACGCGGCGATGCCTCGGGTCGGGCGGGCTTCTCCTCGCCGGGCGGTGTACTGGTGGTCGGACGCGATCGCGGAGTTGCGAGTCGCGACTGTCCGCGCCCGACGCCAGTACACCCGCGCGCGCCGTCGTCAACGTACAGGCGACGGCGTGGCGCGAGCGAGGGCAGCTGATGACCTGTATGGAGCATACCGCGTGGCGCGGGTTGCTCTGCAGGTCGCCATCAAACGGGCCAAGACCCAGGCATGGAAGGAGCTCCTCCAGACCCTTGATGACGATCCATGGGGGCGCCCATATAAGGTGGTGCTGAATAAGCTCCGCCCGTGGGCGCCCCCCGTCACCGAGGCTCTTGACCCCCGGCTGCTGGAGGACGTGGTCAATACACTCTTCCCAATTGGGGAGAGGGGACCGCGTCCTCCGGCGGCGGCGGCTGTCCCAGTGGAGTGGACGGCCGAGCTGGGGGTCACGCAGGAGGAGCTGGCAGCGGCCATCAGACGGCTCGGGGTTCGTAACACGGCCCCGGGTCCGGATGGTGTGCCCGGCCGGGTTTGGGTCTTGACCCAGGGCGTCCTTGGGGCCGACCTCAGGCGGTTGTTCGACCGCTGCCTGAGGGACGGGCGATTCCCCCCCAGTTGGAAGGTGGCGAGGATGGTCCTCCTCCGGAAGGAGGGTCGGCCCGCGGAGTCTCCCTCCGCATACCGGCCCATTTGTCTCCTCGACGAGGTGGGCAAGCTCTTCGAGCGTGTGATTGCTGCCCGCCTCGTCGAGCACCTGTCGCGGGGTGATCCCGGTCTGGCCGACTGCCAGTTCGGTTTCCGGGGGGGCCGATCGACTATCGACGCGATAGGTCGTGTGAGGGCCCTCTCGGAGGCGGCCGTCTCCCGGGGAGGGGTGGCATTGGCAATATCCTTGGATATTGCCAATGCCTTTAACACCCTCCCCTGGGAAGAGATAAGGAGGGGACTCGAATATCATCGAGTCCCCCCTTGTCTCAGGGCGGTCGTCGGGGATTATCTCCGCGGCAGGTGGATCGAGTATCCGGGCCGGGATGGTGATATGCGGAGGGAGGTGTACTGCGGTGTTCCGCAGGGGTCGGTCCTCGGGCCACTCCTGTGGAACATCGCGTACGACTCGGTGTTGCGGGCCGGCCTCCCCGACGGCGTCAGCACGGTGTGTTATGCGGATGACACACTGGTGCTGGCCGTCGGGGCGCACTGGGGGAGGGCCATGCGTCGCGCGGAGGAGGGGTCGCAACGCGTCGTCGACCGGATCAGGGGGATGGGGATGACGGTGGCGGTCCATAAGACCGAGGTGATTGCGTTTCATTCACCTCGGCAGGATCCGCCACCCCCTCTGATTCGGGTGGGTGGGGCTGACATCGAGGTGAAGCCCCAGATCAGGTATCTGGGGCTGATCCTCGATAGCCACTGGCGTTTCGAGAAGCATTTCCGCTGCCTGGTCCCCCGGTTGGAAAGGATGGTTGCGGCTCTGGGCCGGATCCTGCCCAACCTGGGGGGCCCGGCGGGCCGAGTTCGTCGCCTCTATGTGGCAATGGTCCAGTCGGTGGCCCTATACGGGGCCCCCGTCTGGGCGGACGACCTGGCTGCCTCCCGCCGCAGCATGACTATGCTGCGTCGGGTGCAGAGGCGCATGGCGCTCAGGGTCGTCCGCGGGTATCGGACCATGTCACATGAGGCGGCGACGGTTCTAGCGGGGATGCCGCCCATGGACCTGCTCGCGCGGTCGCACGCTGTGATGTACCGGCACCGCGTCGACCGTCGCGCGGGGGTGGGGGCGGTCCCGGGCGGGCAGGAACCTGCTTGGGGCGATTTGAAGCGCCAGGCCCGGCAGTCCGTGTTGCTCGCGTGGCAGGAGCGGCTGGCTCTGCCAACCGCGGGGCACCGGACTGTCGGGGCTGTTCGGCCACTCCTGAAGGAGTGGCTGGACAGAGGCCATGGCAGCCTCACCTACCGGCTGGCACAGGTATTTTCCGGGCATGGCAGCTTCGGAAGATACCTGTGCCGGATAGGGAAGGAGCCGACGGCGCGTTGCTGCCACTGCGACGCTGAGCAGGACACGGCGGATCATACCCTGGAGGTATGCCCCGCGTGGGAGGGGGAGCGCCGTGTCCTGGTCGGCGTCGTCGGGCGGGATGTCTCGCTGCCGGGCGTGGTGCGCGCCATGCTCGGCAGCGAGGAGAAGTGGAGGGCCGTGGCCTCCTTCTGCGAGAACGTAATGTTGCAGAAGGAGGCCGCGGGGAGGGAGCGCGAGCTTCAGCGGCGTGCTGAAGCGCGCGCTCGTGCGGTGGCCCGAGGTCGTCGCCCGGTCGCGAGGCGTCGCGGGCGGCCGCCTCGGCGTGGCGGATGACCTAGGCTGGGAGGGGGGTCCTGAGGGGACCCTCCTCCCGCCAGGCGGCGCCGGGTCGGACCGGTTGGGGGTAGGAGTGCCTTCCCCTACCGGTCCGACGCAAGGGGAGGCACCCTCGGCGGTCTGGTGCGGCCATGAACGCCCGGCCGCCGAGGGATGGAAACGGGGTCGCGAGCGGTTGCGAGTTGGGGCTCGCAGCCGCCACTAAACGCGGCCCCGGGACGGATAGCGGCGGGATGGAGTGGCCCCGTCCCGCCGCTATGAGGCAGTGTGTCTACTGGGGGGACCGATTGTCCCCCCGGGGGATGGGCGCGAAAGCGCGGGCACGGGGAGGATACCGGAAGAATGCTTCGAGCGATTCCCGGTATCCTCCCAAAGCGTGCCGAAGGGTCACCGTGGGGTTTTTAGTGGGTAGGTCCCGCGCCTGTCGTTGTACGGGCGCGGGGAATCCCACACACGCCTCCCACCTCTCCCCAAGGAGGTGGGAGGGAGTCTTTCGAAGATTTTCCCCACGACAAAAAAAAAAAAAAAAAAAAAAAAAAAAAAAAAAAAAAAAAAAAAAAAAAAATACTTGTTGGCCAGATCCTTGGTTTTCTCTGGTTTGAATCACGTAATAATGTGATACCACAGTGAAACAGTCAATTAAACCTGGTTTCGAACAACATTTTAGAGGATAACACCGGTTAGGTCTAGGTTAGGCCTGGGTTATGCCCGCATCTCGCTAAAGATTTTGCCTTTTTCATGTACTTGTAGGCGAGATCTTGTGTTTCTTCGGGTTTGAATCATATAGTAATGTGGTACCACACTGAAACAGTCAATTAAACCTGGATTCGGTCAGTATTTTAGTCGGTAACACCGTTTAGGTCTGGGTTAGGTCTGGGTTATGCCCGCATGTGACTCATGATTTTGCCTTTTCCGCATTCTTGTTTGCCAGATCAATGGTTTTCTCAGGTTTAAATCACGGAGTAATGGGGTACCACACTGAAACAGTCAATTAAACCTGGTTTCGATCCACATTTTAGAGGATAACAACGGTTAGGTCTGGGTTATGCCCGCATCTGGCACATGATTTTGCCTTCTTCGCATACTTGTTTGCCAGATCCTTGGTTTTCTCTGGTTTGAATCACGTAGTAATGTGGTACCTCACTGAGACAGCCAATTAAACCTGGATTCGGTCAGTATTTTAGTCGGTAACACCGGTAAGGTCTGGGTTAGGTCTGGGTTATGCCCGCATCTGGCTCATGATTTTGCCTTCTTGGCATACTTGTTGGCCAGATCCTTGGTTTTCTCTGGTTTGAATCACGTAGTAATGTGGTACCACAGCGAAACAGTCAACAAAACCTGGTTTCGATCAATGTTTTAGAGGACAACAACGGTTACGTCTGGGTTAGGTCTGGGTTATGCCCGCATCTGGCTCATGGTTTTGCCTTCTTGGCGTACTTGTTGGCCAGATCCTTGGTTTTCTCTGGTTTGAATCACGTAGTAATGTGGTACCACAGCGAAACAGTCCATTAAACTTGGTTTCGATCGATATTTTCGAGGATAAAACCGGCTAGGTCTGGGTTAGGTCTAGGTTATTCCCGCATCTGGGTCATGATTTTGCCTAATTCACACACTTGTTGGCCAGATCCTGGGTTTTTTCCTCTTTGAATCACGTAGTAATGTGGTACCACAGCGAAGCAGTCAACTAAACCGGGTTCGATCAATATATTACAGGGTAACACCGGTTAGATCTGGGATAGGTCTGGGTTATGCCCGCATCTGGCTCATGATTTTGCCTTTTCCGCATACTTGTTGGCCAGATCCTTGGTTTTCTCTGGTTTGAATCACGTAATAATGTGGTACCACAATGAAACAGTCAATTAAACCTGGTTTCGATGAGTATTTTAGAGGATAAAACCGGTTAGGTCTGGGTTAGGCCTGAGTTATGCCCGCATCTGGCTCATGATTTTACCTTCTTCGCATACTTGTTGGACAGATCCTTGGTTTTCTCTGGTTTGAATCACGTAGTAATATGGCACCACGCTGAAGCAGTCCATTAAACCTGGTTTCAATCAATATTTTAGAGGATAACTCCGGTTAGGTCAGGGTTAGGCCTGGGTTATGCCTGCATCTGGCTCATGATTTTGCCTTCTTCGCAAACTTGTTGGCCAGATCCTGGGTTTTTTCGGGTTTGAATCACGTAGTAATGTGGAACCACACAGTAACAGTCAATTATACCTGGATTCGGTCAGTATTTTAGTCGGTAACACCGGTTAGGTCTGGGTTAGGTCTGGGTTATGCCCGCATCTCGCTCATGATTTTGCCTTCTTCGCATTCTTGTTGGCCAGATCCTTGGTTTTCTCTGGTTTCAATCACGTAGTAATGTGGTACCACACTGAAACAGACAATTGAACCTGGTTTCGATCAATATTTTAGAGGATAACACCGGTTAGGCCTGGGTTAGGTCTGGGTTATGCCCGCATCTCGCTCATGATTTTGCCTTCTTCGCATTCTTGTTGGCCAGATCCTTGGTTTTCTCTGGTTTCAATCACGTAGTAATGTGGTACCACACTGAAACAGACAATTGAACCTGGTTTCGATCAATATTTCAGAGGATAACATCGGTTAGGTCTGGGTTAGGTCTGGGTTATGCCCGCATCTCGCTCATGATTTTGCCTTCTTCGCATTCTTGTTGGCCAGATCCTTGGTTTTCTCTGGTTTCAATCACGTAGTAATGTGGTACCACACTGAAACAGACAATTGAACCTGGTTTCGATCAATATTTTAGAGGATAACACCGGTTAGGTCTGGGTTAGGTCTGGGTTATGCCCGCATCTGGCTCATGATTTTGCCTTCTTCGCAAATTTGTTGGCCAGATCCTGGATTCTTTCGGGTTTGAATCACGTAGAAACGTGGTACCAAACAGTTACAGTCAATTAAGCCTGGATACGGACAGTATTTTAGAGGATAACACCGGTTAGGCCTGGGTTAGGTCTGGGGTATGCCCGCATCTGGCTCATGATTTTGCCTTTTCCGCATACTTGTAGGTCAGATCCGTGGTTTTCTCTGGTTTGAATCACGTAGTAATGTGGCACCACAGCGAAGCTGTCAACTATACCTGGTTTCGATCAATATTTTAGAGGATAACAACGGTTAGGTCAGGGTTAGGCCTGGGTTATGCCCGCATCTGGCTCATGATTTTGCCTTCTTGGCATACTTGTTGGCCAGATCCTTGGTTTTTTATGGTTTGAATCACGTAGTAATGTGGCACCACATTGAAACAGTCATTTAAACCTGGTTTCGATCAATATTTTAGAGGATAAATCCGGTTAGGTCTGGGTTAGAAATGGGCTATGTTCACATCTGGCTCATGATTTTGCCTTCTTCGCATACTTGGCCAGATCCTGTGTTTTTTCGGGTTTGGATCACGTAGTAACGTGGTACCAAACAGTTACAGTCAATTAAGCCTGGATTCGGTCAGTATTTTAGTCGGTAACACCGGTTTGGCCTGGGTTAGGTCTGGGGTATGCCCGCATCTGGCTCATGATTTTGCCTTTTCCGCATACTTGTAGGCCAGATCCGTGGTTTTCTCTGGTTTGAATCACGTAGTAATGTGGTACCACAGCGAAGCAGTCAATTAAACTTGGTTTCGATCAATATTTTGGAGGATAAAACCGATTAGGTCTGGGTTAGGTCTAGGTTATTCCCGCATCTGGGTCATGATTTTACCTAATTCGCATTCTTGTTGGCCAGATCCTGTGTTTTTTCGGGTTTGAATCACGTAGTAATGTGGTACCACACTGAAACAGACAATTAAACCTGGTTTCAATCAATATTTTAGAGGATAAAACCGGTTAGGTCTGGGTTAGGTCTGGGTTATGCCCGCATCTGGCTCATGATTTTGCCTTCTTCGCATACTTGTTGGCCAGATCCTGGGTTTTTTCGGGTTTGAATCACGTAGTAATGTGGCACCACATTGAAACAGTCAATTAAACCTGGTTTCGATCAATATTTTAGAGGATAAAACCGGTTAGGTCTGGGTTAGGTCTGGGTTATGCCCGCATCTGACTCATGTTTTTGCCTTCTTGGCATACTTGTTGGCCAGATCCATGGTTTTCTCTGGTTTGAATCACGTAGTAATGTTGTACCACGCTGAAACAGACAATTAAACCTGGTTTCGATCAATATTTCAGAGGATAACACCGGTTAGGTCTGAGTTAGGTCTGGGTTATGCCCGCATCTCGCTCATGTTTTTGCCTTCTTCGCATTCTTGTTGGCCAGATCCTTGGTTATTTATGGTTTGAATCACGTAGTAATGTGGCACCACATTGAAACAGTCATTTAAACCTGGTTTCGATCAATATTTTAGAGGATAAATCCGGTTAGGTCTGGGTTAGAAATGGGCTATGTTCACATCTGGCTCATGATTTTGCCTTCTTCGCATACTTGGCCAGATCCTGTGTTTTTTCGGGTTTGAATCACGTAGTAACGTGGTACCAAACAGTTACAGTCAATTAAGCCTGGATTCGGTCAGTATTTTAGTCGGTAACACCGGTTAGGCCTGGGTTAGGTCTGGGGTATGCCCGCATCTGGCTCATGATTTTGCCTTTTCCGCATACTTGTAGGCCAGATCCGTGGTTTTCTCTGGTTTGAATCACGTAGTAATGTGGTACCACAGCGAAGCAGTCAACTATACCTGGTTTCGATCAATATTTTAGAGGATAACAACGGTTACGTCTGGGTTAGGTCTGGGTTATTCCCGCATCTGGCTCATGATTTTGCCTTCTTGGCATACTTGTTGGCCAGATCCTTGGTTTTATCTGGTTTAAATCACGTAGTAATGTGGTACCACAGAGAAACAGTCCATTAAACTTGGTTTCGATCGATATTTTGGAGGATAAAACCGGTTAGGTCTGGGTTAGGTCTAGGTTACTCCCGCATCTGGCTCATGATTTTGCCTTCTGCGCATACTTGTTGGCCAGATCCTGTGTTTTTTCGAGTTTGAATCACGTAGTAATGTGGTACCACACTGAAACAGACAATTAAACCTGGTTTCAATCAATATTTTAGAGGATAAAACCGATTAGGTCAGGGTTAGGTCTGGGTTATGCCCGCATCTGGCTCATGATTTGGCCTCCTTCGCATACTTGTTGGACAGGTCCTGGGTTTTTTCGGGTTTGAATAACGTAGTAATGTGGTACCACACTGAAACAGACAATTGAACCTGGTTTCGATCAATATTTTAGAGAATAACACCGGTTAGGCCTGGGTTAGGTCTGGGTTATGCCCGCATCTGGCTCATGATTTTGCCTTTTCCGCATACTTGTTGGCCATATCCTGTGTTTTTTCGGGTTTGAATCACGTAGTAATGTGGTACCACAGCGAAACAGTCTACTAAACCTGGTTCGATCAATATTTTACTGGGTAACACCGGTTAGATCTGGGTTAGGTCTGGGTTATGCCCGCATCTGGCTCATGATTTTGCCTTTCCGCATACTTGTTGGCCAGATCCTGGGTTTTTTCGGGTTTGAATCACGTAGTAATGTGGCACCACATTGAAACAGTCAATTAAACCTGGTTTCGATCAATATTTTAGAGGATAAAACCGGTTAGGTCTGGGTTAGGTCTGGGTTAAGCCCGCATCTCGCTCATGATTTTGCCTTCTTCGCATTCTTGTTGGCCAGATCCTTGGTTTTCTCTGGTTTGAATCACGTAGTAATGTGGTACCACACTGAAACAGACAATTGAACCTGGTTTCGATCAATATTTTAGAGGATAAATCCGGTTAGGTCTGGGTTAGAAATGGGTTATGCCCGCATCTCGCTAAAGATTTTGCCGTTTTCATGTACTTGTAGGCCAGATCTTGTGTTTCTTCGGGTTTGAATCATATAGTAATGTGGTACCACACTGAAACAGTCAATTAAACCTGGATTCGGTCAGTATTTTAGTCGGTAACACCGGTTAGGTCTGGGTTAGGTCTGGGTTATGCCCGCATGTGACTCATGATTTTGCCTTTTCCGCATTCTTGTTTGCCAGATCAATGGTTTTCTCAGGTTTAAATCACGGAGTAATGGGGTACCACACTGAAACAGTCAATTAAACCTGGTTTCGATCCACATTTTAGAGGATAACAACGGTTAGGTCTGGGTTATGCCCGCATCTGGCACATGATTTTGCCTTCTTCGCATACTTGTTTGCCAGATCCTTGGTTTTCTCTGGTTTGAATCACGTAGTAATGTGGTACCTCACTGAGACAGCCAATTAAACCTGGATTCGGTCAGTATTTTAGTCGGTAACACCGGTAAGGTCTGGGTTAGGTCTGGGTTATGCCCGCATCTGGCTCATGATTTTGCCTTCTTGGCATACTTGTTGGCCAGATCCTTGGTTTTCTCTGGTTTGAATCACGTAGTAATGTGGTACCACAGCGAAACAGTCAACAAAACCTGGTTTCGATCAATGTTTTAGAGGACAACAACGGTTACGTCTGGGTTAGGTCTGGGTTATGCCCGCATCTGGCTCATGGTTTTGCCTTCTTGGCGTACTTGTTGGCCAGATCCTTGGTTTTCTCTGGTTTGAATCACGTAGTAATGTGGTACCACAGCGAAACAGTCCATTAAACTTGGTTTCGATCGATATTTTCGAGGATAAAACCGGCTAGGTCTAGGTTAGGTCTAGGTTATTCCCGCATCTGGGTCATGATTTTGCCTAATTCACACACTTGTTGGCCAGATCCTGGGTTTTTTCCTGTTTGAATCACGTAGTAATGTGGTGCCACAGCGAAGCAGTCAACTAAACCGGGTTCGATCAATATATTACAGGGTAACACCGGTTAGATCTGGGATAGGTCTGGGTTATGCCCGCATCTGGCTCATGATTTTGCCTTTTCCGCATACTTGTTGGCCAGATCCTTGGTTTTCTCTGGTTTGAATCACGTAATAATGTGGTACCACAATGAAACAGTCAATTAAACCTGGTTTCGATGTGTATTTTAGAGGATAAAACCGGTTAGGTCTGGGTTAGGCCTGAGTTATGCCCGCATCTGGCTCATGATTTTACCTTCTTCGCATACTTGTTGGACAGATCCTTGGTTTTCTCTGGTTTGAATCACGTAGTAATGTGGCACCACGCTGAAGCAGTCCATTAAACCTGGTTTCAATCAATATTTTAGAGGATAACTCCGGTTAGGTCTGGGTTAGGTCAGGGTTATGCCCGCATCTGGCTCATGATTTTGCCTTTTCCGTATTCTTCTTGGCTCGATCTTTGCTTTTCACTGGTTTGAATCACGTAGTAATGGGGTACCACACTGAAACAGACAATTAAACGTGGTTTCGATACATATTTTAGAGGATAAAACCGGTTAGGTCAGGGTTAGGCCTGGGTTATGCCTGCATCTGGCTCATGATTTTGCCTTCTTGGCAAACTTGTTGGCCAGATCCTGGGTTTTTTCGGGTTTGAATCACGTAGTAATGTGGAACCACACAGTAACAGTCAAATATACCTGGATTCGGTCAGTATTTTAGTCGGTAACACCGGTTAGGACTGGGTTAGGTCTGGGTTATGCCCGCATCTGGCTCATGATTTTGCCTTTTCCGCATTCCTGTTTGCCAGATCAATGGTTTTCTCCGGTTTGAATCACGTAGTAATGGGGTACCACACTGAAACAGACAATTAAACCTGGTTTCGATGAATATTTTAGAGGATAAAACCGGTTAGGTCTGGGTTATGCCCGCATCTGGCGCATGATTTTGCCTTCTTCGCTTAATTGTTGGCCAGATCCTGGGTTTTTCCGGATTTGAATCACGAAGTAATGTGGTACCACACAGTAGCAGTCAATTAAACCAGGATTCGGTCAGTATTTTAGTCGGTAACACCGGTTAGGTCTGGGTTAGGTCTGGGTTTTACCCGCATCTGCCTCATGATTTTGCCTTTTCCGCATTCTTGTTTGCCAGATCCTTGGTTTTCTCTGGTTTGAATCACGTAGTAATGGGGTACCACACTCAACCAGACAATTAAACCCAGTTTCGAAGAATATTTTAGAGGATAAGACCGGTTAGGTCTGGGTTAGGCCTGGGTTATGCCCGCATCTGGCTCATGATTTTGCCTTCTTCGCATACTTGTTGGTCAGATCCTGGGTTTCTTCGGGTTTGAATCACGTAGTAATTTAGAACCTCACAGTAACAGTCAATTATACCTGGATTCGGTCAGTATTTTAGTCGGTAACACCGGTTAGGACTGGGTTAGGTCTGGGTTATGCCCGCATCTGGCTCACGATTTTGCCTATTCCGCATTCTTTTTGGCCAGATCCTGGTTTTCTCTGGTTTGAATCACGTAGTAATGTGGTACCACACTGAAACAGTCAATTAAACCTGGATTCGGTCAGTATTTTAGTCGGTAACACCGGTTAGGCCTGGGTTAGGTCTGGGTTATGCCCCCATCTGACTCATGATTTTGCCTTCATCGCAAACTTGTTGGCCAGATCCTGGGTTTTTTCGGGTTTGAATCACGTAGTAATGTGGCACCACATTGAAACAGTCAATTAAACCTTGTTTCGATCAATATTCCAGAGGATAACATCGGTTAGGTCTGGGTTAGGTCTGGGTTATGCCCGCATCTCGCTCATGATTTTGCCTTCTTCGCATTCTTGTTGGCCAGATCCTTGGTTTTCTCTGGTTTCAATCACGTAGTAATGTGGTACCACACTGAAACAGACAATTGAACCTGGTTTCGATCAATATTTTAGAGGATAACACCGGTTAGGTCGGGGTTAGGTCTGGGTTATGCCCGCATCTGGCTCATGATTTTGCCTTCTTCGCAAATTTGTTGGCCAGATCCTGGATTCTTTCGGGTTTGAATCACGTAGAAACGTGGTACCAAACAGTTACAGTCAATTAAGCCTGGATACGGACAGTATTTTAGAGGATAACACCGGTTAGGCCTGGGTTAGGTCTGGGGTATGCCCGCATCTGGCTCATGATTTTGCCTTTTCCGCATACTTGTAGGTCAGATCCGTGGTTTTCTCTGGTTTGAATCACGTAGTAATGTGGCACCACAGCGAAGCTGTCAACTATACCTGGTTTCGATCAATATTTTAGAGGATAACAACGGTTACGTCTGGGTTAGGTCTGGGTTATTCCCGCATCTGGCTCATGATTTTGCCTTCTTGGCATACTTGTTGGCCAGATCCTTGGTTTTTTATGGTTTGAATCACGTAGTAATGTGGCACCACATTGAAACAGTCATTTAAACCTGGTTTCGATCAATATTTTAGAGGATAAATCCGGTTAGGTCTGGGTTAGAAATGGGCTATGTTCACATCTGGCTCATGATTTTGCCTTCTTCGCATACTTGGCCAGATCCTGTGTTTTTTCGGGTTTGAATCACGTAGTAACGTGGTACCAAACAGTTACAGTCAATTAAGCCTGGATTCGGTCAGTATTTTAGTCGGTAACACCGGTTTGGCCTGGGTTAGGTCTGGGTTATTCCCGCATCTGGCTCATGATTTTGCCTTCTTGGCATACTTGTTGGCCAGATCCTTGGTTTTTTATGGTTTGAATCACGTAGTAATGTGGCACCACATTGAAACAGTCATTTAAACCTGGTTTCGATCAATATTTTAGAGGATAAAACCGGTTAGGTCTGGGTTAGGTCTGGGTTAAGCCCGCATCTCGCTCATGATTTTGCCTTCTTCGCATTCTTGTTGGCCAGATCCTTGGTTTTCTCTGGTTTGAATCACGTAGTAATGTGGTACCACACTGAAACAGACAATTGAACCTGGTTTCGATCAATATTTTAGAGGATAAATCCGGTTAGGTCTGGGTTAGAAATGGGCTATGTTCACATCTGGCTCATGATTTTGCCTTCTTCGCATACTTGGCCAGATCCTGTGTTTTTTCGGGTTTGAATCACGTAGTAACGTGGTACCAAACAGTTACAGTCAATTAAGCCTGGATTCGGTCAGTATTTTAGTCGGTAACACCGGTTAGGCCTGGGTTAGGTCTGTGGTATGCCCGCATCTGGCTCATGATTTTGCCTTCTTCGCATTCTTGTTGGCCAGATCCTTGGTTTTCTCTGGTTTGAATCACGTGGTAATGTGGTACCACACTGAAACAAACAATTGAACCAGGTTTCGATCAATATTTTAGAGGATAACACCGGTTAGGTCTGGGTTAGGTCTGGGTTATGCCCGCATCTGACTCATGTTTTTGCCTTCTTGGCATACTTGTTGGCCAGATCCATGGTTTTCTCTGGTTTGAATCACGTAGTAATGTGGTACCACGCTGAAACAGACAATTAAACCTGGTTTCGATCAATATTTCAGAGGATAACACCGGTTAGGTCTGAGTTAGGTCTGGGTTATGCCCGCATCTCGCTCATGATTTTGCCTTCTTCGCATTCTTGTTGGCCAGATCCTTGGTTTTTTATGGTTTGAATCACGTAGTAATGTGGCACCACATTGAAACAGTCATTTAAACCTGGTTTCGATCAATATTTTAGAGGATAAATCCGGTTAGGTCTGGGTTAGAAATGGGCTATGTTCACATCTGGCTCATGATTTTGCCTTCTTCGCATACTTGGCCAGATCCTGTGTTTTTTCGGGTTTGAATCACGTAGTAACGTGGTACCAAACAGTTACAGTCAATTAAGCCTGGATTCGGTCAGTATTTTAGTCGGTAACACCGGTTAGGCCTGGGTTAGGTCTGGGGTATGCCCGCATCTGGCTCATGATTTAGCCTTTTCCGCATACTTGTAGGCCAGATCCGTGGTTTTCTCTGGTTTGAATCACGTAGTAATGTGGTACCACAGCGAAGCAGTCAACTATACCTGGTTTCGATCAATATTTTAGAGGATAACAACGGTTACGTCTGGGTTAGGTCTGGGTTATTCCCGCATCTGGCTCATGATTTTGCCTTCTTGGCATACTTGTTGGCCAGATCCTTGGTTTTATCTGGTTTAAATCACGTAGTAATGTGGTACCACAGAGAAACAGTCCATTAAACTTGGTTTCGATCGATATTTTGGAGGATAAAACCGGTTAGGTCTGGGTTAGGTCTAGGTTACTCCCGCATCTGGCTCATGATTTTGCCTTCTGCGCATACTTGTTGGCCAGATCCTGTGTTTTTTCGAGTTTGAATCACGTAGTAATGTGGTACCACACTGAAACAGACAATTAAACCTGGTTTCAATCAATATTTTAGAGGATAAAACCGATTAGGTCAGGGTTAGGTCTGGGTTATGCCCGCATCTGGCTCATGATTTGGCCTCCTTCGCATACTTGTTGGACAGGTCCTGGGTTTTTTCGGGTTTGAATAACGTAGTAATGTGGTACCACACTGAAACAGACAATTGAACCTGGTTTCGATCAATATTTTAGAGGATAACACCGGTTAGGCCTGGGTTAGGTCTGGGTTATGCCCGCATCTGGCTCATGATTTTGCCTTGTCCGCATTCTTGTTGGCCAGATCCTTGGTTTTCTCTGGTTTGAATCACGGAGTAATGGGGTACCACACTGAAACAGTCAATTAAACCTGGATTCGATCCACATTTTAGAGGATAACAACGGTTAGGTCTGGGGTATGCCCGCATCTGGCGCATGATTTTGCCTTCTTCGCATACTTGTTGGCCTGATTATGGGTTTTTTCGGATTTGAATCATGTAGTAATGTGGTACCACACAGTAACAGTCAATTAAACCTGGATTCGGCCAGCATTTTAGTCGGTAACACCGGTTAGGTCTGGGTTAGGTCTGGGTTATGCCCGCATCTGGCTCACGATTTTGCCTATTCCGCATTCTTGTTGGCCAGATCCTTGGTTTTCTCTGGTTTGAATCACGTAGTAATGTGGTACCACACTGAAACAGACAATTAAACCTGGTTTCGATCAATATTTCAGAGGATAACATCGGTTAGGTCTGGGTTAAGCCCGCATCTCGCTCATGATTTTGCCTTCTTCGCATTCTTGTTGGCCAGATCCTTGGTTTTCTCTGGTTTGAATCACGTAGTAATGTGGCACCACACTGAAACAGACAATTGAACCTGGTTTCGATCAATATTTTAGAGGATAACACCGGTTAGGTCTGGGTTAGGTCTGGGTTATGCCCGCATCTGGCTCATGATTTTGCCTTCTTCGCAAATTTGTTGGCCAGATCCTGGATTTTTTCGGGTTTGAATCACGTGGAAACGTGGTACCAAACAGTTACAGTCAATTAAGCCTGGATTCGGACAGTATTTTAGAGGATAACACCGGTTAGGTCTGGGTCAGGTCTGGGTTATGCCCGCATGTGGCTCATGATTTTGCCTTTTCCGCATACCTGTAGGCCAGATCCTTGGTTTTCTCTGGTTTGAATCACGTAGTAATGGGGTACCGCACTGAAACAGACAGTTAAACCTGGTTTCGATGAATATTATAGAGGATAAAACCGGTTAGGTCTGGGTTAGGCCTGGGTTATGCCCGCATCTGGCTCATGATTTTGCCTTCTTCGCATACTTGTTGGCCATATCCTGGGTTTTTTCGGGTTTGAATCACGTAGTAATGTGGAACCACACAGTAACAGTCAATTATACCTGGATTCGGTAAGTAATTTAGTCGGTAACACCGGTTAGGACTGGGTTAGGTCTCGGTTATGCCCACATGTGGCTCATGATTTTGCCTCTTCCGCATACCTGTGGGCCAGATCCTTGGTTTTCTCTGGTTTGAATCACGTAGTAATGGGGTACCACACTGAAACAGACAATTAAACCTGGTTTCGATGAATATTATAGAGGATAAAACCGGTTAGGTCTGGGTTAGGCCTGGGTTATGCCCGCATCTGGCTCATGATTTTGCCATCTTCGCATACTTGTTGGCCAGATCCTGGGTGTTTTCGGGTTTGAATCACATAGTAATGTGGCACCACATTGAAACAGTCAATTAAACCTGGTTTCGATTAATATTTTAGAGGATAAAACTGGTTAGGTCTGGGTTAGGTCTGGGTTATGCCCGCATCTGGCTCATGATTTTGCCTTCTGCGCATACTTGTTGGCCATATCCTGGGTTTTTTCGGGTTTGAATCACGTAGTAATGTGGAACCACACAGTAACAGTCAATTATACCTGGATTCGGTAAGTATTTTAGTCGGTAACACCGGTTAGGACTGGGTTAGGTCTCGGTTATGCCCACATGTGGCTCATGATTTTGCCTCTTCCGCATACCTGTGGGCCAGATCCTTGGTTTTCTCTGGTTTGAATCACGTAGTAATGGGGTACCACACTGAAACAGACAATTAAACCTGGTTTCGATGAATATTATAGAGGATAAAACCGGTTAGGTCTGGGTTAGGCCTGGGTTATGCCCGCATCTGGCTCATGATTTTGCCATCTTCGCATACTTGTTGGCCAGATCCTGGGTGTTTTCGGGTTTGAATCACATAGTAATGTGGCACCACATTGAAACAGTCAATTAAACCTGGTTTCGATTAATATTTTAGAGGATAAAACTGGTTAGGTCTGGGTTAGGTCTGGGTTATGCCCGCATCTGGCTCATGATTTTGCCTTCTGCGCATACTTGTTGCCCAGATCCTTGGTTTTCTCTGGTTTGAATCACGTTGTAATGTGGTACCACAGCGAAACAGTCCATTAAACTTGGTTTCGATCAATATTTTCTAGGATAAAACCGGTTAGGTTTGGGTTAGGTCTAGGTTATTCCCGCATCTGTGTCATGACTTTGCCTAATTCGCGTACTTGTTGGCCAGATCCTGTGTTTTTTCGGGTTTGAATCACGGAGAAATGTGGTACCACACTGAAACAGACAATTAAACCTGGTTTCGATGAATATTTTAGAGGATAAATCGGTTAGGTCTGGATTAGGCCTGGGTTATGCCCGCATCTGGCTGATGATTTTGCCTTCTTCGCATACTTGTTGGCCATATCGTGTGTTTTTTCGGGTTTGAATCACGTAGTAATGTGGAACCACACAGTAACAGTCAATTATACCTGGATTCGGTCAGTATTTTAGTCGGTAACACCGGATAGGTCTGGGTTACGTCTGGGTTATACCCGCATCTGGCTCATGATTTTGCCTTGTCCGCATTCTTGTTGGCCAGATCCTTGGTTTTCTCTGGTTTGAATCACGGAGTAATGGGGTACCACACTGAAACAGACAATTGAACCTGGTTTCGATGAATATTTTAGACGATAAAACCGGTTAGGTCTGGGTTAGGCCTGGGTTATGCCCGCATCTGGCTCATGATTTTGCCATCTTCGCATACTTGTTGGCCATATCCTGGGTTTTTTCGGGTTTGAATCACGTAGTAATGTGGAACCACATAGTAACAGTCAATTATACCTGGATTCGGTCAGTATTGTAGTCGGTAACACCGGTTAGGTCTGGGTTAGGTCTGGGTTAAGCCCGCATCTCGCTCATGATTTTGCCTTCTTCGCATTCTTGTTGGCCAGATCCTTGGTTTTCTCTGCTTTGAATCACGTAGTAATGTGGTATCACACTGAAACAGACAATTGAACCTGGTTTCGATCAATATTTTAGAGGATAACACCGGTTAGGTCTGGGTTAGGTCTGGGTTATGCCCGCATCTGGCTCATGATTTTGCCTCCTTCGCATACTTGTTGGACAGGTCCTGGGTTTTTTCGGGTTTGAACAACGTAGTAATGTGGTGCCACACAGTAACAGTCAATTAAAGCTAGATTCGGTCAGTATTTCAGTCGGTAACACCGGTTAGGTTTGGGTTAGGTCTGGGTTACGCCCGCATCTCGCTCATGACTTTGCCTTCTTCGCATACTTGTTGGCCAGATCCTGGGTTTTTTCCTGTTTGAAACACGTAGTAATGTGGTACCACTGCGAAACAGTCTACTAAACCTGGTTCGATCAATATTTTAGAGGGTAACACCGGTTAGATCTGGGTTAGGTCTGGGTTATGCCCGCATCTGGCTCATGATTTTGCCTTTTCCGCATACTTGTTGGCCATATCCTGTGTTTTTTCGGGTTTGAATCACGTAGTAATGTGGTACCACAGCGAAACAGTCTACTAAACCTGGTTCGATCAATATTTTACTGGGTAACACCGGTTAGATCTGGGTTAGGTCTGGGTTATGCCCGCATCTGGCTCATGATTTTGCCTTTCCGCATACTTGTTGGCCAGATCCTGGGTTTTTTCGGGTTTGAATCACGTAGTAATGTGGCACCACTTTGAAACAGTCAATAAAACCTGGTTTCGATCAATATTTTAGAGGATAAAACCGGTTAGGTCTGGGTTAGGTCTGGGTTAAGCCCGCATCTCGCTCATGATTTTGCCTTCTTCGCATTCTTGTTGGCCAGATCCTTGGTTTTCTCTGGTTTGAATCACGTAGTAATGTGGTACCACACTGAAACAGACAATTGAACCTGGTTTCGATCAATATTTTAGAGGATAAATCCGGTTAGGTCTGGGTTAGAAATGGGCTATGTTCACATCTGGCTCATGATTTTGCCTTCTTCGCATACTTGGCCAGATCCTGTGTTTTTTCGGGTTTGAATCACGTAGTAACGTGGTACCAAACAGTTACAGTCAATTAAGCCTGGATTCGGTCAGTATTTTAGTCGGTAACACCGGTTAGGCCTGGGTTAGGTCTGTGGTATGCCCGCATCTGGCTCATGATTTTGCCTTCTTCGCATTCTTGTTGGCCAGATCCTTGGTTTTCTCTGGTTTGAATCACGTGGTAATGTGGTACCACACTGAAACAAACAATCGAACCTGGTTTCGATCAATATTTTAGAGGATAACACCGGTTAGGTCTGGGTTAGGTCTGGGTTATGCCCGCATCTGACTCATGTTTTTGCCTTCTTGGCATACTTGTTGGCCAGATCCATGGTTTTCTCTGGTTTGAATCACGTAGTAATGTGGTACCACGCTGAAACAGACAATTAAACCTGGTTTCGATCAATATTTCAGAGGATAACACCGGTTAGGTCTGAGTTAGGTCTGGGTTATGCCCGCATCTCGCTCATGATTTTGCCTTCTTCGCATTCTTGTTGGCCAGATCCTTGGTTTTTTATGGTTTGAATCACGTAGTAATGTGGCACCACATTGAAACAGTCATTTAAACCTGGTTTCGATCAATATTTTAGAGGATAAATCCGGTTAGGT